>NC_029781.3:51609430-51618111 GCF_000817695.3 Arachis duranensis
GTACCCAAGAACATGATGAATGTGATGATAAGTAACCCTCATTATCATTCTCTCTTATGAACGCGCGTGATTGACAACCACTTCCGTTCTACATGCAACCGAGCTTGAATGTGTATCTCTTAGATTCCTCAACAGAATCTTCGTGGTATAAGCTGGATAGATGGCGGCATTTATGAGGATCCGGAAAGTCTTACCTTGTCTGTGGTATTCCGAGTAGGACTCTATGATTGAATGACTGTGACGAGCTTCAAACTCCTGAAGGCTGGGCGTGATGACAAGCGCAAAAGAATCAAGGGATTCTATTCCAGTAGGAGCGGGAACCAACCAGTGATTAGCCGTACTGTGACAGAGTGCGTGAGCATTAGTTTTCACTGCGAGGATGGGATGTAGCCATCAACCATGGGTGATGCCTCCAGACGATTAGCCATGCGAGTGACAGCCGCATAGGATCATTTTCCCGAGAGGATTGAAAGTAGCCACCGCTGATGGTGAACCCCTATACACAGCTTGCCATGGAAAGGAGTAAGAAGGATTGAGTTGAAGCAGGAGAATAGCAGGCGTCCTTGAGCATATAGTATCTCCATTCGCTTATCTGAAATTCCCACCAATGAATCTGCATAAGTATCCTATCCCTTTTTATAATTTATTTTCTTATTTCTATTTTCAAAAACCCATAAACCAATTTAATCTGCCTAACTGAGATTTACAAGGTGACCATAGCTTGCTTCATACCAACAATCTCTGTGGGATCGACCCTTACTCGTGTAAGGTTTATTACTTGGACGACCCAGTACACTTGCTGGTTAGTTGAACGGAGTTGTGTCCACTCGTGCCAATTTCGAATTCCATAATTTTACAATTACGTGCAACTACAGCACCAAGTTGATGAATGCAACTCAAAGAATAGTGATCACAATTTCGTCCACTAATAAGCAATCAACTAATTAACAAATTAAATAAAGAAATAAGGGGAGAAAGAGAAGCCAAGGGCTCTGAGCACCACTAACTAGAAAAGTTAAAAAGAACATATGAACTTAAAAAGTTTCCTAGTCAAGTGCTTGTGGTGTTTCTGTATCGAGCAAAGTATGAGACAAAATATTTAGTTACGACTAGGATCAAGGTGCAAAGAACCCCCTAAAGAAAGAGAAGCTAAAGGCCCCAAGCACCACTGATTGAGAAGGTTAAAAAGATAATGATTGAGAAAGGATAATGATTGAGATTATAAGAGAAAGAGAAGCACCAATGCTAATAGTGGTCTTTGAGAAAGAGAGTATTGAATGCATAAAGACATGAGTAACTAAAGAATTTGAAAAAATTACTATTTTGTCTTTTGATTTTGTTTATCTATTGATTAAAGAGAGAGAGAAAAAAGATAAGGAGAAGGGTTGCTTGAAATCTCTCACCAAACTTCCTATTTTTCAAGATACGCGATAGAAATAGAGATATTAGTAATAGACTTCTTTTGACTCAATTTCAACTCACTGTCACAAATTTCTCAGCCACTATTTTCTTCTTTGAACCCTAACCTGAAAGAAAAAAGAGAGCTTCGAATAGGAGATTTTTTACCTTTGCTTTCTTGATTTTTGCTTTCTCTTCTATTATTTATAACTAAATGGTATGAGGAAGTGCAATGAACACTCCATAATTATTGGAATGCATAAAATATAATCTTTTTTTAATGTACTATTTGAAAAAAAAGAGGTACTATATCAAATATGGTTTCTAATATCCCTCTTATTCTACAATCCCTCCTCTCCCCCCCCTCTCGAGTTTTTTCCAGTCTATCAGATTTAACAAATCACATGGCCTTATACCACTAATCCTAATACACTACCACCATCGCTGTCTCTAACAAAATTACTGTGTCAGTAAAGAGTGTTTTTTCCATCCAAATGTAACCTCTATTTACCCACCATACCAGTCAATTATTATTTTTTGAGACTACAAACAATATCCTTCTTTCATCATTGCATTCTAATATTCAGCTACCAGTACCTTTGGTGGTTGGGAATGAATAAATTGCTATTATTAATTCACTAACACAATTGTAGTATTAAGTGTTCAACAAATAAAGATTCACAGGTAATAATAGTGGATTCAAGAATATTTATGTTGGACCGAGAAGATCACTTCATCAGTAGTAGCAAGCTCAAGTATTGTGAAAGTTAAAAAAAGGTGAAAGAGAAAAAAAGAAAATAAGAAAGAAAAATAGAAGAGCTATGGCTATGCCAACGGTTATTCCAACAAGAACAATAATCACCTTAAGTGAAAACAACTTTTTTGGAGCTAAATTCAAGCGATGATTTTGGTAAATGTCGAAATTATTGTCTTCTCTTAAGGTGATTGTTCTTCTTGCTTCCATAGCCATGACCATAACTATAAAACTTTTGTCGTTGTTTCTTATTTTCTTTTTTCCATTCACTTTTTTGTAGCTTCCACAATCTAGAGCTTGTTGCTACTAATGATGTAATAGTCTCATCCCAATGCGAAAGGTCGTAAATCCACCATTATTACTACTGAATCTTTTGTTATTGAACATTTAATACTTCAATTTCCGTTGTTTTGGTGAATCAGTAAGAACAATTTTTTCATTCATAATCATCAAATGTACAAGTGATTGGATATTAGAATGTGGTGATAAAAGGAGGGTGTTGTTTGTAGTATCAAAAAAAGATAATAGACTGGTATGGTTGATAAACAGAGGTTACAATTGGGGTGAAGAGAAAAATATTTCATTTGCTAACACGGTGATTTTTGTTAGTTGCAATGGTGGTGGTGGTACATTAGAATTAGTGGTATAAGGCTACATGATTTATTGAATCTGATAGGTTGAAAAAACTCGAGAGCTTCTAGGTTAAGAGGTATATTAGGAACCATCTTTCGAATACTACCTCTTTTTTTCAAATAATATATTAAAAAAATATATATTATGCATTTCAATAGCCATGGAGTATTCATTGATGCGTCTCCCTTACAGCATTTAAGAATAAAAAATAGAAGAGAAACCCAAAAGGAAGAAACAAAATGTAAGGAACCTCCTCTTCGGTGCTTTATCATTCTTCTAGGTTAGGATTCAAATTGAAATGTAGTGATTAAAAGATTTGTGTGAGTGATTTGAGGTTGGGTTGAAAGAATTTTTTCACTTATATCCGTATTTCTTGTTCTTATTTTGACAAATAGCATGTTTGGTGAGAGATTTTCGCCAATCCTTATTTTTCTATTTCTTTCTCTTTCTCTTCAATTAGTAGATAAATAAAATCAAAGGCTAAAACAATAATTTTTTCAATTCTTTGAGATCCTCATCTCTTTATGCTTTCAACTCTCTCTTTTTCTTAAACTTCTATTAGCATTGGTGCTTCTCTTTCTCCTATATCCCTTCTCTTTTTTATCCACTCTGTCTCTCTTCTTCTTTTTTTTTTTTTTGCTTTCTTTTACTTTTTTATAGAATGCAATGATTTTTTAATGGAATCTTTTTAAAGAAAAAAAATAACAAAATCTTTCTTGAAAGGTGAAGCGAAAAGAGGAATTTAGCTAATAGATACTACAAGATTTATATTTAATTGAGAGAGTCTTTTAGTAGAGATTTTTAAAAATCTCCCAAATATATTTTATTTATGACAATTTATAAAATTTCCCTTAATAGTTAATTCTTAATTAAAAGTTAAACTCTAAAAAAATCTTTTTCTCCTTAGTTTCACAGAATGAGCCCAAGTCAAAAAGAAGAGAAGAGAATGGTGACAAAACCCTAAGATTTCCACCGCCGGTTCTGCCGCTGTTGCAATCGTTAGTTTTGCCGCCATTGCAGTCGTCGGTTCCGCCGCCATTGCAGTCAGCGCTTCCGCCGTCGTTGCAGTCGCCGGTTCTGCCTCTATTTCTGCAACAGTTGTTGCAGAAAGCTTCTCAATCGAGCCACCTCTTCTATCAATATTATGGTTTCAGATCTGTTTGCTTTGTAGCTACAGTTGTCATTGTAGTTTCTGCCACCGTTGCTGCTGTAGTTTCTGCCATTGTTTCCGCTGTAGTTGCCGCGTCGAAAGCTACTGAATCGAGCCACTGTTTTAGATCTATTTTCTCCTTCGAGCTGCTGCTAGTCTTCTTCTTCTTCTTCTTCTTCTTCTTCTTCTTCTTCTTCTTCTTCTTCTTCTTCTTCTTCTTCTTCTTCTTCTTCTTCTTCTTCTCCATATTATTTGATTCAGTAGCGACTCACGTAGTATATTCTATTAGTAATTTTTTGTTCTTAGATAATTTTCTTATAATATATTCTTATGTTCGTGTAATCTACTGGTTCCATTCATGAGATCTTGAATGGATGTTTAATGTGCATGTTTGTAATATGCTGAGAACATAGAAAATTGTTTTATTGAATTAGTCAAGTTTTTTGTTTGTTTGGGTGGTACTTTGTGATTGCTTTGATTGTATTTTATTGTTGTTTTGGTAACCAATTTTGTTCTTTATTGTTCTTGACTGTCTATTAGTACTATTGTATTGCAAATTAATGGCTTTTTAAGCTAGCTAGCTACTGTGCACATCAATCAAGTCCTGCTGCAATATGAATCTCAGTGATGGATTCTTGTGAGGCCTTCCTCTCAGCCTCCTTCAATTCATCATCCATATATGCTCTGTTCTGTGTTCTTATTCTATTCTTAATTAACTTGAGCCTTAAACATGATAATAAAACATGAGCCAACTTGTCAAGAAGAGCAAGTTTTTGTTGAGTTAATAATCTGAATTTAGCTCATGGAGTCTAAAAGAGCTCAGTTAATACAATTCTTAATGATATTGGCTTATTGAGCTCGGAGAGTTTGTAAGCTTGTAAGGAGAGGAAAGAAAATAAAACGAATCTTTATGAATCTTTTATTGTTGGTCTAACAATATGGCAACTTCCTGTTTATTATCTTGTACTTTAATAGTGATTAAATTTGTCTTCACAATGACTAAGCCATAATATTTCTCTCAGATGCTCTTACATTAATACAATGTTAATTATGTGAGAACTTAAGGTGAAAAAAGATTATAAAATAAAAATATCCATCACGAGTATTTGGGTCGATTATAGAATAAGTGAATATCTAATCTATTGTATGATTTTAACTGATCTTCTAACTACTAATGCTAAATTTTTCTATTTTGATCTGCAGGCACTTCCTATTTACCTTGATAAAATTTTTCAACCTGTTGTTGCTGTTATTTTATCAATAACTTTTGTTCTAACTTTTGGAGAGGTAAAATACTTTTTTAATCCATGATTTTTGTCATGCTCAAGCATTTTGATCTTGACATTGAAGAACTAACTGTTTGGATGCCTTTCGGCTTAGGTTATCCCTCAAGCTATATGCTCAAGATATGGACTCTATGTTGGTTCAAATTTTGTGGGACTTATATGTGTGCTGATGATAATTTATTTTCCAATTTTGCTTTTGGTTTATTGCATTTGTAACAAAATCATGGCCATTTTTTAGTTCGTACTTTATATTACACCTTTATGCTTTTGTTGCAATTGTTTGAACAGAACATGCTAATTAGTTTACACTAGTCACATGTTCGATTAAGATGCTCTTTTAATTAGTTAGTGTGCAGCACTGCATTAGTGAATGAATCATATTTAATTTTATGTCATTAGTAGGCATTCTAAACTTTCCTACTTTGTTTCATTTTACGTTGCCTTCCTGACAAGTAAATAAGTTTAATTGACTGAGTTTTGTAACATGTTCATCCCTGTGAGTGTGTTTAGTCTAATCCTTAAGACACTAATTTGTTAGTCCAATGCTAATTAGATTTATTAATTTTGTAGATTGATATTTCTACTTCATCCCTTTGTTTCTAGTCACTTATAAAAGCTTCTTCGGGCATGCCTGAGCATGAATGGGTGGTTGGTTGGCCTTTGGCATCATATATTGAACCTCAGCCATCGAAAGATTTCATTCAAACTCAGGTTGACCATAACAGTAACTTAGACCCTGGCTTATCATGCTTCTTCCATATCTCCATTTTTGTTCTTTCTTTATTTTCTTCCTTAACGTACTTGATAAATTCTTTGGATTTTATATTACTTTTTATTATAGATGATAACTAATGGAACTTTCTAATTTCAAGTCTAACCTGTGATTTTAAACATCTCTGACCAATTCTTCTGTTTTGTTAAATAATGATTATCTCTTATAATTCCCTCTGCTTTGTTGCAGGGAACAACATTGGTGGTCCTCGCCAGACTTGTCGTGGTCCAGAAATTGGTCGAAGAAAATTTAGCTGATCACAAGTTCTTCTTCCTTGGGCTGGAGATGTAAATTAATTATGAGATTGCCTCTTTATTTAGGAATTTATTTTTATAAAAAACATTATGTAGTTTAATTCATTTTTAACAAGTTTCATTTCTAGGCTGCAATGTATAGCTTGGATGGTATTATTGACTCAGTTTCTGTGGTGCATCCTTTGGCTCCATTGCTAGCTCTATTGAAGCCTAATGGAAAACTTGTGATGGTTGGTTTACCCAAAAAGCCTCTGGAGTCGCCAATGTTTTCTCTTTGTACGGGTAAGACTATTTTAGAAAAAAATAATAACCAATTTAAACATGCCATTTAATAGAGGATTAATTATTATTGTTTTGCATTTGAAGGAAGAAAGATGATAGCTAGTAGTAGTATTGAATGGTTAAAGGAGACACAATAAATGATTGATTTTGCTGCTAAACATAACGTGAAACCTGAAATTGAAGTTATTGCAATGGATAATGTAAACATAGCAATGGAGCACCTCGCAAAAGCAGATGTCAAGTATCGATTTGTTATTGATATCTGAAACACTCTCAATGCCATAACCTCTTTTTGAGGTAAATTAATTGTTTTGTATTCGGCCAAGGTATGATAAAAGTAAAGTTGTTTAAAGTATTTGCATTTTGCTTTGTTTAAAGTATTAAAAGATGGATTAGATTTTTAATACTTTAATACTTTGTTTAAAGTATCACATGTTTGATGGAGTTTAGGGCTGCCATACACAACAAGGTGATGATGGCTTCGGAGACCACTGAATAGAAGAGTTTCTGGCTAGTTCTTTTTACTTTTAACCCTTTTGTTCAATTTCTTCTTTCTTCTTCTTTTGTTCCAAAAAGAATAATAGCTTCCTATGAAAAAGCAACTAAATAAAATTGGCCAATTTGATGAAGCCTGGTGTTATGGATTATGAAATTTTGATCCATTAGTAAGGATTGAAAATTTAGGTATGCTTGTTTAAAAAATAAGTTGAATCATGGTGCACGAAATTGCAATCACACCTTTGCAATCCGCACAACTAACCAGCAAGTGCACTGGGTCGTCCAAGTAATACCTTACGTGAGTAAAGGTCGATCCCACAGAGATTATTGGTTTGAAGGAAGCTATGGTTATTTTATTAATCTTAGTCAGGATGCCAATAAGGTTCTTTGAATTTAATTGTAAAAAGTGAAAGTGTTTGGAATAAGTAATTGTTACTCAATAATGGAGAATATGTTGGAGTTTTGGAGATGCTTTGTCCTCTAAATTTCAGCTTTTCTCTTGTCCTCCTCTTCACACATGCAAGGCTCCTTCCATGGCAAGCTGTATATAGGGCATCACTGTTGTCAATGGCTACTTCCCATCCTCTCAGTGAAAATGGTCCAAATGCTCTGTCACAGCACGGCTAATCATCTGTTGGTTCTCGATCATGTCGGAATAGAATCCATTGATTCTTTTGCGTCTGTCACTACGCCCAACAATCGCGAGTTTGAAGCTCGTCACAGCCATTCAATCCTTGAATCCTACTCGAAATACCACAAACAAGGTTTAGACTTTCCAGATTCTCATGAATACCGCCATCAGTTCTAGCTTAAACCATGAAGATTCTGATTACGGAATCTAAGAGATACTCATTCAATCTAATATAGAATGGAGGTGGTTGTCAGGCACACGTTCATGGATTGAGGAAGGTGATGAGTGTCATGGATCATCACCTTCTTCATAGTGAAGCGCAAATGAACATCTTAGATAGGAACAAGCGTGTTTGAATGGAAAACATAGATAATTGCATTAATTCATTGAGACGCTGCAGAGCTCCTCACCCTCCAACAATGGAGTTTAGAGACTCATGCCGTCAAAAAGTATATAATTCAGATCTAAAAATGTCATGAGATACAAAATAAGTCTCTAAAAGTTGTTTAAATACTAAACTAGTAACCTAGGTTTACAGAAAATGAGTAAACTAAGATGGATAGTGCAGAAATCCACTTCTGGGGCCCACTTGGTGTGTGCTGGGTGACGTTGGGATTTTTGCTAGTAAAGAATTTTATAAAAATAGTCGCGTTGTAGATATAGTTTCTAAACCAACAAAAATCCTTTCGTGCAAACGTTTTGGTTGTCACAAGTAACAAACCCCTTTGAAATTGATAACCGAGTATTCAAACCTCGGGCTGTCTTTTCAAGGAATCGCAGGGAAGTATGTTCTTATTATTGGTTATGGAGATTGTAAATTTGGGGTTTCAAGAGTGAGGAGTGAATATGGCAATTAATTTAAATAGCAATTAGAATAAATAAATATTGTAAAGCAAACTTTTGGTAAGGTATGAGAAATTGGAAGTCCAGACTTAGTTATTCTTATCAATAATAATGAAAGTTGAATCTTAATTCCACTTAGTCAACCTTTGCTAAAGCAAAGGAAAGTCAAGGGACTAATTA
>NC_029781.3:51618130-51625270 GCF_000817695.3 Arachis duranensis
TTCAGTTCAATTAGCAAAGATAACAGTTATCAATTATGTTAAGCTAAGATAACTCCTGAGTTACTGATTTCTAAACCAAGACCAAAAAGGGAAAAGTAAATTAATTCTACTGGAATGAAAATGTCTTCAGATTGGGAATAATCAATGGCATAAATAAAAGAAGGCAATATTAAACTGAAATACCTCAAATAACATTAAATAAGAAAATCACCATGAATGTGGCATAAGCCAAATAGGCAACATAACTAATACAAGCAAGCATTAAAGTATCTGAGAGTAAGAGATAAATATAAAGTAAAAGAACATTGAACCTGGGATCGAGAGTTACTCCTAAAACTAAGAGAAGTCCTAAATCCTAAATCTTAAAGAGAGAGAGGAGAGAACCTCTCTCCAAAAATTAGATCTAAATCATGGAAAGTGACTAAAAATTCGGAGACTCACTGAACGGATGCATTCCTCCACTTTATAACCTCTAATCTATGCTGTCTGTACTTGGATCTGGGCCAAAAGGGCTTCAGAATTTGCTAGGGCGTATTCTGTAAATTCTGGTATGAGGCCTCTGTCACGCGTCCGCGTGGGTCACGTGGTCGCGTCATCTGGAGTTCTTCTTATCACGCGGTCGCATCGGTCACGCATCCGCGTCGTATGCGATTCGCTCAAGTCGCGTGGTCGCGTCAGTTACGCAGCCGCGTCGCTGCTTCTTCGCTCTTGGCACGCGATCGCGTCGTCCATGCGATCACGTGGATGCCAGTTTCTTCAAAACTCCGTTTTGCACTTTCCTTCCATTTTTGTACGTTTCCTTTTCCATCCTTTAAGTCATTCTGCCTTAGAAGATCTGAAACTACTCAACACACTAATCACGGCATCGAACAGAAATAAAGGTAATTAAAATAATTAATTTTAAAGCGTAGGAAACATGTTTTTTCACATACATCACATAATAAGGAAGGGAAAGTAAAACCATCCAATTAATATGAATAAGTGGGTTAAGGATTGAATAAATCACTCAAACTAAGCACAAAATATCTTACAAAATATGGGTTTATCAACCTCCCCACACTTAAGTAATAGCATGTCATCATGCTATGTCCAAGGTAAAAAGTAAGGTTGAAGTGGTTGAATGTCATGCAATGCAATTCTAATATAAATGCAATTAACTAAATGCATGATGCAATTCTAATTTTATTCACTCATATATAAAGCTTACATGTAGTTAAATCAATTCACATTCTCAAGGAATCATATATATATAGCCAACCTTAGATAATGATAAAGCACTTTTACAATTGAGATGGGAGAGAAAAACATTTTATAAACTTGTAAGACAATTAGTAAATTAAGCATAGATATATGTTAATGACTTATTGAACCCTCACTGGATTTTGTGTTTACTCTCTAATCACTCAGTGTTTATTGGGTTAATCACTCTTATTCTTCTTTTTATCCTTACTTTCTATAACTTTGTTCTTCATCTAATCAATCAACAATTATAAAATATAAACATACCAAAAATCATGAGGTCTTTAATTAAGGTTGTAATGGGGCCAAGGTAAAGGTAAGGGTATATGTATAAGGCTAAGTGAGCTGATAAGTGAATCCTTAATTAGTCTAAGATCTCACCTAACATACATAATTTCTAAAGTAAAGCTTCTTTACCTATTTTCCCACATTTTTTTCACTTTTTATGTCACATGCTCATATTTTGTTCTTATACCATGTGCATTTGCTTTAATTTGAACTTTTTTTTAATGCACATGGTAATTAGTTATTTTAATTTTACATGAGCATGCTTCCCAAAATGTCTTTATTCTTTTCAACTTTTCTACCTTTGTTTCTATCATCCATGTTCCCAAAAAGTTTCTCCACACTTAAACAATTACACTATTTCTATCTTAAGCTAACCAAGGATTCAACTTGGAATTTTTTTTTAATTTTTTTTCTGCTTAAGGTTAGTAATGTGGTTATAAAACAAAAGCGATTAAAAGGCTCAAGGGGGTTAACAAGGGTGATGTAAAAGGTAGGCTTTATTTGGGATAAGTGAGTTAAAATCAAACAAGGCCTCAATCACTCTCTTGGTATGTACCTATATTCTATAATCGGACATATAGATTAAAACAAAGCAAAGAACACCAGAATAAAAAAGAAGGGTGGAACACACAGGAATAAAATATTATGGTTTAAATGTAACTATACAATTAAGCTCAAAACTCACAGGCTGCATGTTCTCAAACTCATAAATCATATATCACTCATGTATGTCACGGAGGTTTAGTTAAAAATTCCCATTATACTCAATGTAAAATATATTGAATGGCTTTAAAGTTTGTGTTCCTCCTTGATGAAATGTTGTTAACTTAACTACATGATGTAATACTTTATATACAAAGTGTGTGGATTGTTTTGATCTTGTTTAAATTTCCTAGTCTACTCCTTTTATTTTGATCAAATTAAACTATTATATGCCAAAAGGGTAAACTATACTATTTAATCCACCTACTCTATAGCTAATAAGTTAGAACTGCAAACTAAACTAAATGACTAAAATATGAACTAAAGTGCAAAATGCAGAAATAGAGTAAAAATACATGAAAGTAGCAATGTATAAGTACTCAGAAAATAAAAATAAAAATAAAAATAAAGAGAAGAATACAGAAAAATATCCAAAATAAAAGAAAAGAGTCTGTAGTGGTTCACCAAGATAATACGCCAGAGATGGCGACCTCCCCACACTTAAAATGGAGCATCGTCCCTGATGCTCAGTCAAGTCGGGTGTGAAGGGGTGTCATCACTGGTAGGAATAGTAGCTGGAGTCTCGATGGTGGTGGGTTGAGGATCTGGCTGCTGTAGAGGAGGTGCTGACTGGATTGGGATCTCAGGATCTGCAATCTCAATCTGATGTGGAACCTCTGCTTGTAGAGCAGCCTGCTCTGTGCCTACCTGCGGATGGGTCTCCTCCTGGGAATGAGTCTCCTCCTCGTGCTCATCCACCTCCTCCTCTGATGGCTCTAATGGTGTGTCAGGCTCGGAGGGGATCTCACTGCCCTGTCGGATCATCAGCTTCAGATGCTCATAGCGTCGCTTGCTGCGACGCTCCGTTCTCTCATACCGGCACCGGTGATGGCGCTCTATCTGATCTAGCTGTTGGAACAAGCGGTGCACGAGGCGGTACACTGGCTCTGAGGCAGGTGGAGGTGTAGTGGTGGCAGCAGGGGCAGCTGTGGAGGAAGAGGGTCCGGTGGACGGTAGGGCTGTCTCATCAGTAGTAGTGAAGGGTGGTGGTCTGTAGCCCAAAGCTAGGAAATTCCTACTGTGAGGAATGATCTTCCTACAGTCCGCAGCCGGTGGTCTATCATCGGCATCCTCCCATGGCACGTCAGCTCAACGGCCCAGCTGTGTCACCAAATAGGGAAAAGGGAGAGTGCCTCGGACGTGGACCCTGGCCATATAATGCCGGATAAATCGTGGCAAGTACAGGTTCTTACCCTCCATCACACACCATAGGAGGGTGATCATAGCAGCCGGAATCTCTCTCTCATGAGTACTCAGCATCACATAATTACTCAGGATCTGATGCCATAACCGAGCCTCATCATTTAAGTGCACCCTCTTGATTCCCTTGGGCAAGGTGGTGTCCTGACCCATTTCCCACGGAACAGTCGAGTCAAGGGCTATCCTTGCCTTGACAGCATCCCAATCAAACCTCAAGAAACGCATGTCCTCCTCAGCCTTTTTATATCCATCAGTCTGATCGAACTTAGGTGGGAGCTATAGAATGTCCTCTATGGCCTTTTCAGTGACCAGAATCTGCTTTCCCCGTAGGTGTACTGCATCCAGGGAAGTCAAGAAGTAGTTGCAGTAGAATTCCCTTACCCAAGATGCGTTCACCTCAGCCAAATTTCTCTCCAGAAAGAACCAGCCTCTTTGTTTGATTTGTTCAGTGGTGTATTGCTGGAGTTCTCCTGTGATCTTCAGAGTCCTCTCCAGGTATAGGTTCCTGGAGGTTGCAAACACCGGATACTTCAGCTCACAGTACCGGTTTGCAAATTTCACTGGATCATTGGCAGGGAGTAGCTGGTCAGCTTTCTCCTGTTGGGTAAAGTTCTTCTCCCTCCAGGAGGAGTCATGCATCAGATCGATGATGGACATGGAGGATTCTCCTCTTTTATGCTTGCCAGTAGTAGCCTTGCCTTTTCCTTTCCTCTGGGAGGCAGACATCCTAAAAAATGGAAAACCAAGAATGGTGCAAAAAAAATGGCTGGGTGATGGTTGCGGCGATGTCCGGTGCGGGTGGAGGGGGGTGGTTTGGCAGTTCGGGCAGTGGCAGGGTAGGGGGAATAAGGGGGGAAAAAAATGTTTTAAAAGGTTAGTTTGGTTAGTGTTGAAAAAGAGTTTAGGAAATTAGAATTAGTAAGTCAGTAGGATAAAAATTGGGTTAAGGTAAGTGACATAATGAAAAATTCCAAGTAACAAGGATTCACAGGTAGGAACTATAAGTAACTCATAACCAAAAAGGAAAACAGGTTGATGTTGATTCAAGTAGATATAAAGGAAGTAAAAATTGGAATCAAACATCACAGATGTAGTTTATGAACCAGGAAATCAAAAAGGATAATGAAGCTTGCCTTGGCATTCATGAAATGGTTTGGGGAAAGTAGAGGAAAACAGAGTTCAAAATGCCAAACCAAAACATGAATGAGAACGTTTTACAGAAATTTGGGCAGCATTCTGGCTAAAATTGGATATTCTCGGAAAATAAACAGCAATCAAATAGTTCATATGAATTAAAATTAAAGCTTGCAATTACATATAAGGAATATAATCATGAAAATTCAGTGTAAAGAGCAGCATGAAATAAGAATTTGCAGCATATGAACTAACATCAGAGAAGTAGCAGGATTGCAAAAACATAAAGCAATAAACACGAACGGTGCAAGTAAACAGACCTAAATCCACTAACCATAGCCTAAGCTACCTAACAACCTAAAAATCCACTACAGCATGCATATATATTATCCTAATGATGAACAGAAACAGAAAAAAAAAATTAAAATAACTGCAAAGGATAGAAAGGCGGCATTCATTGGAACCTGGTAGGCGTAAGAAGTAGAATGGGGCAAAAAAAACTGCTGGGGGAAGCGGTGGTGCAGTGGCAGGGTCTGGGTGGTTGATAGTGACGGTGGTGGCCGGTGGTGGTGGTTGGATGGTGGTTGGTTGGTGGAGAGGAAGAGAGGGGGAAAGGGTTTTGGGAGGGGGCGCGACTAATAGGGTTCGCGTGACAGGGGGTTATAATTCAAATCCACGCGACCGCGTGGAGCACGCGGTCGCGTGGCTGGGGTGAAATGGGGTTGACGCGATCGCGTGGAACGGATAGAAGAGGGGGTGACGCGATCGCATGAGGCATGCGATCGCATCGCTTGAAATTGTGCTAAACGCATGATTCCAACGTCGTGTCAGCGCAACTCTCTGTCTCCTTTTGGGGTGGTGTGCAATCCGCGCGACGCGATCACGTCGCTCACGC
The DNA here is from genome assembly GCF_000817695.3 of Arachis duranensis. Classification (NCBI taxonomy): domain Eukaryota; kingdom Viridiplantae; phylum Streptophyta; class Magnoliopsida; order Fabales; family Fabaceae; genus Arachis; species Arachis duranensis. Next base: position 51,623,649 of record NC_029781.3, read on the forward strand.
TGTCGCGTGGGATCAGTGTATGTGCATGTGGCCGAATTTTCTGGGCGTTGGATCTTTACCCCGATTTCCAAGTCACGCGACCGCGTGGAAGATGTTCTGTCGCAATGGACGCGATCGCATGATCGATGCGGTCGCGTCGCACGCCACTTTTTTTATGCAGAATAAGATGCAAATGCAGATGCCAAGAATGTTATGCAAAATTCCAGGTTTAATCAAAACTCAAGAACAAACAGAATAGACAAAAGTGAAAACTGAAAAAGGGACGATCATACCATGGTGGGTTGTCTCCCACCTAGCACTTTTAGTTAAAGTCCTTAAGTTGGACATTGGATGAGCTTCCTGTTATGGTAGCTTATGTTTGAATTCGTCTAGAAATCTCTACCAGTGTTTGGAATGCCAGCATCCTCCGGGGTCCCAAACAAAGTACGCAAAGCCCTTGTGTGAGTTCAAATAGACTTGTAGGCTCCCGGAGTATTGAATGTCAGAATAGACTCCAGGATCCCAAACTTTTCTTCTACTCCCGTCTTTGTCGTGATCTACATTGGTCCAGTCGGGTGATGAGCTATCCGAATTCTCACTGCAGTGACCAAACGGCTTCCAAGATCCTTTAAATTGAGCTTGACACCAATTCTTGCACCTCAAGTTGAAGTGCGAACCCTTATTGAATCTTGCATACCAGCGCTGAGTGCGAGTCATATCCATTTTCCTCTTAAAACTGCAGAGAGCTCTAAGCTGGCCATCTGTTTCAAGTAAACCATATTCAAGTGGAAAAGTAAAGATAAAAGGCAAAGGTGTTACCCACTTGTAGTTTGTAATTGGTGATAATGGCCGTGGGATAGGTGTTTCCAATGGTTCTGTAAGTTCTACTCCCTTATAATCTTCTGTGAATTCTTTCACTTCAACCATATCTTGATCAGAGTCTTTAATTTCTCCCTCATCATCGCTCAAGTCATATATTGGAGGTTGAGAAAAATCTACCTTAGCATCATCTTCATATTCACTCAAGGAAGATTCTTCTGTCTCAAAGAATTCACTTGCGGATGCAAGTTTGTCACCAAGAGAACAGTACTCGTGATTATCATCATCAAGGAAACCTGCATCCTGGGTTATTCCGTCCAATTCTTCATAAGATATTTGCATTGGAGGTGGTGCAAAATCCTCTTTAGCGTCAATTGTAACATCCTTGACAGAGTTCACCACAACTCTGGATTCAAGTGGCGGTTCGGCATCTTCTAAATCTTCAACCAACTCTTCTTCTTCTGCAATGACAGCTTCCTCTACTTGTTCCAGTACGAAGTTATGCTCTATGCTGTTCACTGGAGTTTCTAGCGTCTTCTTCGTACTGCGTTCTTCATTGGATTCTCCACATAAAACCATGGGAGTCTGTTGAGGGGCTGAACGTCTGGAAGATAATTGATTTATTGCTTGCTCCAGTTGATAAAGGGTTGTGATGAGCGGATAATTTGTACGCTTTTTGGCATTGTTTTTAGTATGTTTTTGGTATGATATAGTTAGTTTTTAGTATATTTTTATTAGTTTTTAGTTAAAATTCACTTTTCTGGACTTTACTATGAGTTTGTGTGTTTTTCTGTGATTTCAGGTATTTTCTGGCTGAAATTGAG
>NC_029781.3:51625491-51625750 GCF_000817695.3 Arachis duranensis
CACCCTCAGAAATCCCAGCGTTAAACGCCGGAACTGGCACCAAAATGGGAGTTAAACGCCCAAACTGGCATAAAAGCTTGCGTTTAACTCCAGAAAGAGTCTCTACACGAAAATGCTTCAATGCTCAGCCCAAGCACACACCAAGTGGGCCCGGAAGTGGATTTTTATGTCTTTTACCCATCTTTGTACACCCTAGGCTACTAGTTTTCTATAAGTAGGACCTTTTACTATTGTATTTTCATCTTTGGACATCTAGTTC
>NC_029781.3:51625886-51626197 GCF_000817695.3 Arachis duranensis
CCAACCATTCCGTGAGATCAGAGTCTTCGTGGTATAGGCTAGAACTGATGGCGGCATTCAAGAGAATCCGGAAGGTCTAACTTTGTCTGTGGTATTCTGAGTAGGATTCAATGATTGAATGACTGTGACGTGCTTCAAACTCCTAGCAGGCGGGGCGTTAGTGACAGACGCAAAAGAATCGATGGATTCTATTCCGGCCTGACCGAGAACCGACAGATGATTATCCATGTTGTGACAGAGCATAGGCAACGTAATCACTGAGAGGATGGAAGGTAGCCATTGACAACGGTGAAACCCTACATAAGCTTGCC
>NC_029781.3:51631177-51632427 GCF_000817695.3 Arachis duranensis
TGGGCGTTTAACGCCCAGTCTGGCACCATTCTGGGCGTTTAACGCCAGAAAGGGGCACCATACTGGCGTTTAACGCCAGAAATGGGCAAGAAGCTGGCGTTAAACGCCAGAAATGGGCACCAGCCCGGCGTTTAACGCCAGAATTGGCATAAAACGAGATTTTGCTTGCCATTTGGTGCAGGGATGACTTTTCCTTGACACCTTAGGATCTGTGGACCCCACAGGATCCCTACCTACCCCACCACTCTATCTCTTTTTCACCCATTCACCAATCACCTCAACACCTCTTCCCCAAAAACCCTTCACCTATCAAATCCCATCTTTCTCTTCACCACTCACATCCATCCCACAGGATCCCCACCTACCTCACCATTCAAAATTCAAACCACTTACCCACCCAAACCCACCCTCAAATGGCCGAACCCTACCCTTCCCCTTCTCCTGTATAAACCCTCCTTCACTCCTTCATTTTCACACAACATACACACCACTTCTCCCCTTCTTGGCCGAAAACAAAAGCCATTCCCTTTCCCCTCATTTCTTCTTCTTCTACTCTCTTCTTTCTTCTTTTGCTCGAGGACGAGCAAACCCTTTAAGTTTGGTGTGGTAAAAGCATTGCTTTTTGTTTTTCCATAACCATTTATGGCATCCAAGGCCGGAGAAACCTCTAGAAAGAGGAAAGGGAAGGCAAAAGCTTCCACCTCCGAGTCATGGGAGATGGAAAGATTCATCTCAAGGGTGCATCAAGTCCACTTCTATGAAGTTGTGGCCTTGAAGAAGGTGATCCCCGAGGTCCCTTTTTCACTCAAAAAGGGTGAATATCCGGAGATTCGACATGAGATCCGAAGAAGAGGTTGGGAAGTTCTTACCAACCCCATTCAACAAGTCGGAATCTTGATGGTTCAAGAGTTCTATGCCAATGCATGGATCACTAAGAACCATGATCAAAGTGTGAACCTGAATCCAAAGAATTATCTTACTATGGTTTGGGGGAAATACTTGGATTTTAGTCCGGAAAGTGTGAGGGTGGCATTCAACTTGCCCATGATGCAAGGAGATGAACATCCTTACACTAGAAGGGTCAACTTTGATCAAAGGTTGGACCAAGTCCTCACGATCATATGTGAAGAGGGCGCCCAATGGAAGAGAGATTCAAGAGGGAAGCCGGCTCAATTGAGAAGGCATGACCTCAAGCCCGTGGCTAGAGGATGGTTAGAGTTTATACAACGCTCAATCATTCCCACTAGCAA
>NC_029781.3:51633200-51633898 GCF_000817695.3 Arachis duranensis
CAAGCAACAATTTAAGTTTGGTGTTGTGATGAGCGGATAATTTGTACGTTTTTTGGCATTGTTTTTAGTATGTTTTTGGTAGGATCTAGTTAGATTTTAGTATATTTTTTTTAGTTTTTAGTTAAAATTCACTTTTTTGGACTTTACTATGAGTTTGTGTGTTTTTCTGTGATTTCAGGTATTTTCTGGCTGAAATTGAGGGACCTGAGCAAAAATCTGATTCAGAGACTAAAAAGGACTGCAGATGCTGTTGGATTCTGACCTCCCTGCACTTGAAGTGAATTTTCTGGAGCTACAGAAGCCCAATTGGCGCCCTCTCAACGGCGTTTGAAAGTAGACATCCTGGGCTTTCCAGCAATATATGATAGTCCATACTTTGCCCAAGATTTGATGGCCCAAACCGGCGTTCAAAGTCACCCTCAGAAATCCCAGCGTTAAACGCCGGAACTGGCACCAAAATGGGAGTTAAACTCCCAAACTGGCATAAAAGCTGGCGTTTAACTCCAGGAAGAGTCTCTACACGAAAATGCTTCAATGCTCAGCCCAAGCACACACCAAGTGAGCCCAGAAGTGGATTTTTATGTCTTTTACTCATCTCTGTACACCCTAGGCTACCAGTTTTCTATAAGTAGGACCTTTTACTATTGTATTTTCATCTTTGGACATCTAGTTCTTAGATCAGACTTTGGTAGCTATCA
>NC_029781.3:51634191-51639515 GCF_000817695.3 Arachis duranensis
ACCTTGTCTGTGGTATTCTGAGTAGGATTCAATGATTGAATGGCTGTGACGTGCTTCAAACTCCTAGCAGGTGGGGCGTTAGTGACAGACGCAAAAGAATCATTGGATTCTATTCTGGCCTGACCGAGAACCGACAGCTGAATTTCGCGTGCTGTGACAGAGCATATGCAATCGTTTTCACTGAGAGGATGGGAGGTAGCCATTGACGATGGTGAAACCCTACATAAGCTTGCCATGGAAAGGAGTAAGAAGGATTGGATGAAGACAGTAGGAAAGCAGAGAGACGGAAGGGAAGGCATCTTCATGCGCTTGTCTGAAGTTCCTACCAATGAATTACATAAGTACCTCTATCTTTATCTTTATGTTTATTTCGTTCATCATCATATCCATTTGAGTTTGCCTGACTAAGATTTACAAGATGACCATAGCTTGCTTCATACTAACAATCTCCGTGGGATCGACCCTTACTCGCGTAAGGTTTATTACTTGGACGACCCAGTGCACTTGCTGGTTAGTTGTGCGAAGTTGTGTAATGCCATGGTATTGAACACCAAGTTTTTGGGGTTCATGACCGGGGATTATGAGAGTTGTGAAAAGTATTGTTCACAATTTCGCGCACCAGGTTGCAGTAAGTTATTTTATTGATTCTTCAAGGCGAACTTGTGATTCTGGCTTTGATGGATATGGGTATGGTGTATGGGGGAGTGGTGGTTCTTGGGAGTAATTGGATTGGTGTTGGGGTGGATAAGGATCGTATGGTGGCGAATGGTGAAGAGAAGCTTGTGAGTGTGGTGGTTTGAGGTTATGTTGAGAGGATGGTCTATAGGCATGGGGTGGGGCTTGTTGGTAGTTACAAGGTTGTCCACCATATCTTTCAGCTGGATATGCATTGTAGAATGGTCGTTGTCCATGATATCTTGGAGGGTGTTGTTGCCTAAAGGGTTGATTAGTTCCTCTTGACTCCATCCATCCTAGATTGGGATGCATATTTCTGCTGTGGTTTCTATTTCCTTCAACAAAGTTAGAACCAAACTCAAAGCGAGAGGGATGAGAATTCATAATAGTTATCAGAAATAAAGAAGAAAAAGGAGAAACAAATAAACAAGTGAAAGAAAATTTTTTTTTGAAGAATATTTAAATAACCAATAATAAGGCACACGTTTGCAATTCCCCAGCAACGACGCCATTTTGACGTTGGAATTTTTGCTAGTAAAGAATTTTATAAAAATAGTCGCGTTGTAGATATAGTTTCTAAACCAACAAAAATCCTTTCGTGCAAACGTTTTAGTTGTCACAAGTAACAAACCCTTTTGAAATTGATAACCGAGTATTCAAACCTCGGGTCATCTTCTCAAGGAATTGCAGGGAAGTATGTTCTTATTATTGGTTATGGAGATTGTAAATTTGGGGTTTCAAGAGTGAGGAGTGAATATGGCAATTAATTTAAATAGCAACTAGAATAAATAAATACTGTAAAGCAAACTTTTGGTAAGGTAGGAGAAATTGGAAGTCCAGACTTAGTTATTCTTATCAATAATAATGAAAGTTGAATCTTAATTCCACTTAGTCAACCTTTGCTAAAGCAAAGGAAAGTCAAGGGACTAATTAGTTGACCTTCGAATCCTATTTATTTCCTAAGAAAAGGTTGGGATTATTGAATTCAGTTCAATTAGCAAAGATAACAGTTATCAATTATGTTAAGCTAAGATAACTCCTGAGTTACTGATTTCTAAACCAAGACCAAAAAGAGAAAAGTAAATTAATTCTACTGGAATGAAAATGTCTTCAGATTGGGAATAATCAATGGCATAAATAAAAGAAGGTAATATTAAATTGAAATACCTCAAATAACATTAAATAAGAAAATCATCATGAATGTGGCATAAGCCAAATAGGCAACATAACTAATACAAGCAAGCATTAAAGTATCTGAGAGTAAGAGATAAATATAAAGTAAAAGAACATTGAACCTGGGATCGAGAGTTACTCCTAAAACTAAGAGAAGTCCTAAATCCTAAATCCTAAAGAGAGAGAGGAGAGAACCTCTCTCCAAAAATTAGATCTAAATCATGGAAAGTGACTAAAAATTCAGAGACTCCCTGAACGGATGCATTCCTCCACTTTATAACCTCTAATCTATGCTGTCTGTACCTGGATCTGGGACAAAAGGGCTTCAGAATTTGCTGAGGCGTATTCTGTAAATTCTGGTACGAGGCCTCTGTCACGCGTCCGCGTGGGTCACGCGGTCGCGTCATCTGGAGTTCTTCTTATCACGCGGTCGCGTCGGTCACGCGTCCGCGTCGTATGCGATTCGCTCAAGTCACGCGGTCGTGTCAGTTATGCAGCCGCGTCGCTGCTTCTTCGCTCTTGGCACGTGATCGTGTCGTCCATGTGATCGCGTGGATGCCAGTTTCTTCAAAACTCCGTTTTGCACTTTCCTTCCATTTTTGTACGTTTCCTTTTCCATCCTTTAAGTCATTCTGCCTTAGAAGATCTGAAACTACTCAACGCACTAATCACGGCATCAAATGGAAATAAAGGTAATTAAAATAATTAATTTTAAACCATAGGAAACATGTTTTTTCACATACATCACATAATAAGGAAGGGAAAATAAAACCATACAATTAATATGAATAAGTGGGTGAAGGATTGAATAAATCACTCAAACTAAGCACAAAATATCTCACAAAATATGGGTTTATCACTGGGGCTAAGACTTAAGCTTCTCACGTGCCTGGGCTGTTTCTGGAGTTGAACGCCAGGTTGTAACCTGTTTCTGGCGTTGAACTCCAACTTGTAACCTGTTTCGGGCGCTGAACGCCAGACTGCAACATAGAACTGGTATTGAACGCCAGTTTACATCATCTATCTTCACGCAAGGTATGGACTATTATATATTTCTGGAAAGCTCTGGATGTCTACTTTCCAACCCAATTGAGAGCGCTCCAATTGGACTCATGTAGCTCTAAAAAATCCATTCCGAGTGCAGGGAGGTCAAAATCCAATAGCGTTAGTAGTCCTTTTTCAGCCTGAATCAAATTTTTGCTCAGTTCCCTCAATTTCAGTCAGAAAATATATGAAATCACAGAAAAACACACAAACTCATAGTAAAGTCCAGAAATTTGAATTTTGCCTAAAAACTAATAAAAATCTATTAAAAACTAACTAAAACATACTAAAATCTACATGAAAATACCCCCAAAATGTGTATAAAATATCCGCTCATCACAACACCAAACTTAAACTGTTGCCTGTCCCCAAGCAACTAGATAAATCAAATAGGATAAAAAGAAATTAAGAAACAATAATATCTCAGAGTTTCAAGTGAGCTCAGATTCTAATTAGATGAGCGGGGCTAGTAGCTTTTTGCTTATGAACAGTTTTGGCATCTCACTTTATCCTTTGAATTTCAGAATGATTGGCATCCATAGGAACTCAGAATTCAGATAGTATTATTGATTCTCCTAGTTTAGTATGTTGATTCTTGAACACAGCTACTTTATGAGTCTTGGTCGTGGCCCTAAGCACTTTGTTTTCCAGTATTACCACCGGATACATAAATGCCACAGACAAATAATTGGGTGAAACTTTTCAGATTGTGACTTAGCTTTGCTAAAGTCCCCAATTAGAGGTGTCCAGAGTTCTTAAGCACACTCTTTTTGGACCTGCATGCAACAAGCACATGGTTAGGGACAGCTTGATTTAGCCGCTTAGGCTTGGATTTATTTCCTTGGGCCCTCTTATCCATTGATGCTCAAAGCCTTGGATCCTTTTCACCCTTGCCTTTTGGTTTTAAGGCGTATTGGCTTTTTCTTTTTCTTTATCCAATGATTCCTTGTAAAAAAAAAAATTCATTGCTTTTTCTTGCTTCAAGAATCAATTTCATGATTTTTCAGATCAGCAATAATATTTCTCTTCTTCATCATTCTTTCAAGAGCCAACAATTTTAACATTCATAAAATTCAAGATCCAAAATATGCACTGTTCAAGCATTCATTTTCCTACCACCACATATAATTAATTAGAATTTTCCTTATTAAATACTCGAAAAATATAAATTGCCTCTTTATTCTAAAAATCTACTATTTTATTCATGTTTGATGATGATGAGAAAAATAAATTATGGCTTAATTGAAAATAAAATCAAAATAGATATACTAATTACTACTACTTATATATAACTTCTAAGGTAAATTCCTATAATAACAACTATCACAGAGTTAAAGCTAAAATTAGAACTCAACAACCTTTATTTTGGGAGGTGGATGTTCCTCTAGTCTGTGGGGTGCTTGGTCTTTCAAGAGATAATTTCTGACGCTTCAGTTCCTTTAAGTCACGCCCTTGCTCTTCTTGTTCCCTAAGCAATTTGCAAAGCATGCTATTTTGATTATTCTGTTCTTCTTTTATTTGGTCCATAGCTTCTTGCAACTTGGTAACAGATGCCTCAAGATATTCCCAATATTCAAATTAAGGGATTTTCGGGAGAAATTCCTGTGCTCTCCTCTTGATGGGGTCATCCTGCACTTGTTGTTTTTCCATTGTAGTTTTAGTGATTGGCCGCTCAACTGAGATATACTCAGTTATTCCCATCCTCACTCCATCATCTTTGCAGAGCATAGAAATTAAGCTTGGATAAGTCAACTTGGCATCTTTGGAGTTCTTGTTTGCAATTATGTAAAGTTCACATGAAATCAGTTGATGAACTTCCACTTCTTTTTCCAACATAATGCAATGGATCATCACTGCTCTTTTAACGGTGACTTCAGAATGGTTTCTAGTGGAAAATATAGAACGCCCAATGAAGTCCAGCCATCCTCTGGCGACTGGTTTGAGATCTTCTCTCTTGAGTTGATTTGGGACGCCCATGGTACTGGTGGTCCACCTGGCTCCAGAGATGCATATATCCTCTAGAATCTTGTCCAGGCCCTTGTTTGTTCTCATCATTCTCCTATTAAAGGAGTCTGGGTCATCTTTCAGCTGAGGTAGCTTAAAGATCTCCCTGATTTTGTCAGGGTGGATGTGAACCATCTTTCCTCTTACCAAGGTCCGATAGTCATAGAGGGCAGTTCCAGATATTCTCTACCTATCTGTTTGCCACAGATTAGCGTAGAACTCCTGAACCATATTCCTTCCCACTTTTGTTTTAGGATTAGCTAGGATTTCCTAGTTCCTGTTTCGAATTTGCTCTTGGATCTCCGGATATTCATCTTCTTTCAAATCGAATTTGACTTCCGGGATCACTGATCTTAGACCTATTATTTTGTAGTAATGGTCTGAATGTTCTTTGGTTAAGAACTTCCCTTGATTCCAAAGTGGTTTTG
>NC_029781.3:51639556-51646015 GCF_000817695.3 Arachis duranensis
AGAGGGATAGAAGGAGAGCTAGTATCGAATGGTGGATGAGAGGAGGGAGGCCGAATGTGGATTTAAAAGGGAGGGCGGTGGGTTTTCAAAAATTTTGAAAAAAAAGATAAGATAGAAGATATGATTTATAAAAGATAAATATGATAAGAAAAAGATATAATTTAAAATTAAAAAGTTGTGAATGATATTTGGAAAAGATAAATCTGAATTTTTATTTTGAAAAAAGATTTTAAAGATAATTGAGTTTTGAAAATTTTGAAAAAGAGTTGGATTGGATTGGAAAAAGATTTGTGTTTATGGATTAAGATACATTTGATATTTTTGAAAAAGGGATTTTAGAAATTAGGATTAAAATTTTTGGAATTGAAGGATGAGAGTTGGTAACATGTTTATGCAAGAAATCATGAATTGAAACAGAAAAAATTAAAAAAAAATTGTGAAGTAAAAACGAATTTACCTCCTCCCCACCATCCTGGCGTTAAACGCCCAAACGCTGCATGTTTTGGGCGTTTAACGCCCATTTGCAGCTTCTTCTGGGCGTTCAACACCCAGCTGTTGCTTCTAGCTGGCGTTGAACACCAGAAACTCCTTTGTCACTGGGCATTTTTCTGAACGCCCAGGACGCTATAAATCTGGCGTTGAACGCCCAGAAGGTGCTTCTTTCTGGCGTTCAACACCCAGAAGGTGCTTCTTTCTGGCGTTCAACGCTCAGATGGCTATCCTTACTGGCGTTGAACGCCCAGTGAGTGCTTCTTTTGGGCGTTCAGCGCCCAGAATAGCTCTTTCTGGCTTTTTTCGCACTAATGAGCTTCTTTTTGCTGTTTTATCCTCTGAATCCTTCTGTAACTTCGTGAACTCAAGCAATTGCTATTTTGCCTTGAAGATAATTGACATAAACCTGTAAAAATCAATTAATTAACAAATAAGCCTTGTAAATGGCTGGGTTGCCTCCCAGCAAGCGCTTCTTTATTGTCTTTAGCTGGACTATTACTGAGCTTTAATCAAGTCTCAGTTTTGAGCATTCTTGCTCAAAATTGCTTTCAAGATAATGTTTAACTCTCTGTCTATTAACAATGAACTTTTTATTAGCATCATTATCCTGAAGCTCCACGTATCCATATGGTGACACACTTGTAATCACATATGGACCTCTCTACCGGGATTTCAATTTTCTGGGGAATAATCTGAGCCTAGAGTTAAATAGCAGAACTTTCTGCCCTGGCTCAAAGACTCTGGATGATAATTTCTTATCATGCCATCTTTTTGCTTTCTCTTTGTAAATTTTTTCATTTTCGAAAGCATTGAGTCTGAATTACTCTAGCTCATTTAACTGGAGCAATCATTTTTCTCCAGCTAACTTGGCATCAAGGTTTAGGAATCTGGTTGCCCAATAGGCCTTATGTTCCAGTTCCACTGGCAAGTGACAGGCTTTTCCATAAACCAGCTGGTATGGAGAAGTTCCTATAGGTGTCTTGAATGCTGTTCTGTATGCCCACAGAGCATCATCCAAGCTTCTTGCCCAATCCCTTCTACGGTTAATCACAGTCCATTCCAGGATTCTTTTAAGTTCTCTATTAGAGACTTCAGCTTGCCCATTTGTCTGTGGATGATATGGAGTGGCCACCCTATGGCTAACTCCATATCTAACCAAAGCAGAGTAAAGCTGTTTATTGCAGAAATGAGTGCCCCCATCACTGATTAGTACTCTAGGGATACCAAATCTGCTGAAGATATATTTTTGGAGGAATTTCAGCACTATTTTAGTATCATTAGTGGGTGTTGCTATAGCTTCTACCCATTTGGATACATAATCCACTGCCACCAGAATATAAGTGTTTGAGTATGATGGTGGGAATGGCCCCATGAAGTCAATACCCCATACATCAAACAACTCAATCTCCAAGATCCCTTATTGAGGCATGGAATAACTGTGAGGCAGATTGCCAGATCTTTGGCAACTGTCACAATTAAGTACAAACACTCGGGAGTCTTTATAGAGAGTATGCCAGTAGAAGCCACATTGGAGGACTCTTGTGGCTGTTCGCTCACTTCCAAAATGTCCTCCATTCTGTGATCCAGGCAGTGCCAGAGGATCTTCTGTGCTTCTTCTTTAGGCACACATCTACGGATTACTCCGTCTACACATCTCTTGAAGAGATATGGTTCATCCCAAAGATAGTACTTTGCATCCGTGATCAATTTCTTTGTTTGCTGCCTACTGTACTCTTTGGGTATGAATCTTACTGCCTAGTAGTTTGCAATGTCTACAAACCACGGCACCTCCTGGATGGCAAAAAGTTGCTCATCTGGAAAGTTTTCAGAGATCTCAGTAAGAGGGAGGGACGCCCCTTCTACTGGTTCTATTCGGGACAGGTGATCTGCTACTTAATTCTCTATCCCTTTTCTGTCTCGTATTTCTATATCAAACTCTTGTAGAAGCAACACCCATCTTATGAGTCTGGGTTTTGAATCCTACTTTATGAGTAGATATTTAAGAGCAGCATGGTCAGTGTACACAATCACTTTTGATCCTACTAAATAAGATCTGAACTTGTCAATGGTGTAAACCACTACAAGTAGCTCTTTTTCTGTGGTTGTGTAGTTCTTCTATGCGTCATTTAGAACACGACTGGCATAATAAATGATGTGCAGAAGCTTATCATGCCTTTGTCCCAACACTGCACCAATGGCATGGTCACTGGCATCACACATTAATTCAAATGGTAATGTCCAGTCTGGTGCAGAGATGACTGGTGCTGTAACCAGCTTAGCTTTCAGAGTTTCAAATGCCTGTAGACACTCTTTATCAAAGATAAATGGTGTGTCAGCAGCTAGCAGATTACTCAGAGGTTTGGCAATTTTTGAAAAATCCTTTATAAACCTCCTATAAAATTCTGCATGCCCCAGAAAGCTTCTGATTGCCTTAACATTGGCAGGTGGTGGTAATTTTTGAATTACCTCTACTTTAGCTTGATCCACTTCTATTCCCTTGTTCAAAATTTTGTGCCCAAGGAAAATTCCTTCAGTCACCATAAAGTGACATTTCTCCCAGTTTAAAACCAGGTTAGTCTCTTGGCACCTCTTTAGAACAAGTGCTAGATGGTCAAGACAGGAGCTGAATGATTCTCCAAATACTGACAAGTCATCCATGAAGACTTCCAGAAATTTTTCCACCATATCAGAGAAAATTGAGAGCATGCACCTTTGAAAGGTTGCAGGTGCATTGCACAGGCCAAATGGCATCCTTCTGTATGCAAATACTCTAGATGGACATGTGAATGCTGTTTTCACTTGATCCTAGGGATCTACTGCAATTTGATTATAACCTGAATATCCATCCAGGAAGCAGTAGTATTCATGACCTGCTAGTCTTTCTAGCATCTGGTCTATGAAGGGTAAAGGAAAATGATCCTTTCTGGTAGCTGTATTGAGCCTTCTATAATCAATACACAAACGCCACCCTGTAACTGTTTTTGTAGGAACCAGTACATTTTTTTTATTATAAACCACTGTCATCCCACCCTTCTTAGGGACGACTTGGACAGGGCTTACCTAGGGGCTATCAGAAATAGGATAAATAATCCTAGCCTCTAGTAATTTAGTGACCTCCTTCTGCACCACCTCCTTCATAGCTGGATTTAGCCACCTCTGTGGTTGAACCACTGGCTTAGCGTTACCCTCCAATAGGATTTTGTACATGCATCTGGCTGGGCTAATGCCCTTAAGATCACTGATGGACCACCCAAGAGCTATCTTGTGTGTCCTTTGCACTTGAATTAGTACTTCCTCTTCCTGTGGCTCTAAGGTAGAGCTTATGATTACAGGGAAGGTATCACCTTCTCCTAGAAATGCATATTTCAGGGATGGTGGTAATGGTTTGAGCTCGGGTTTGGGAGGTTTGATGAGCGGATAATTTATACGCTTTTTGGCATTGTTTTTAGTATGTTTTTAGTATGTTTTAATTAGTTTTTTTATTATATTTTTATTAGTTTTTATTTAAAATTCACTTTTCTGGACTTTACTATGAGTTTGTGTGTTTTTCTGTGATTTCACGTATTTTCTGGCTGAAATTGAAGGACCTGAGCAAAAATTTGATTCAGAGGCTAAAAAGGACTACAGATGCTGTTGGATTCTGACCTCCCTGAACTCGAAGTGGATTTTTTTGAGCTACAAAAGCCCAATTGGCGCGCTCTCAATTGCGTTGGAAAGTAGACATCCTGGGCTTTCCAGAAATGTATAATAGTTTATACTTTGCCTGAGATTCGATAGCCCAAACAGGCGTTTCAAGTCAGCTCAAGAATTCTGGCGTTAAACGCCAGAACTGGCACAAGAATGGGAGTTAAACGTTCAAACTGGCACAAAAGCTGGTGTTTAACTCCAGGAAAAGTCTCTACACATGAAAACTTCAATGCTTAGCCCAAGCACACACCAAGTGGGCCCGGAAGTGGATTTTTATGTCATTTACTCATCTTTGTAAACCCTAAGCTACTAGTTCTCTACAAATAGGACCTTTTGCTATTGTATTAGACATCTTTTGATCACTTGAGATCTTAGGATCATCTTTGGACGTCTAGTTCTTAGATTATGGGAGGCTGGCCATTCAGCCATGCCTAGACCTTGTTCTTATGTACTTTCAATGGTGGAGTTTCTACATACCATAGATTAAGGTGTGGAGCTCTGCTGTACCTCGAGTATTAATGCAATTACTATTGTTCTTCTATTCAATTCGGCTTATTCTTGTTCTAAGATATCACTTGTTCCTCAACTTGATGAATGTGATGATCCGTGACACTCATCATCATTCTCACCTATGAACGTGTGCCTGACAACCACCTCTGTTCTACCTTAGATTGAGTGGATATCTCTTAGATTCCTTAATCAGAATCTTTGTGGTATAAGCTAGAATTGATGGCAGCATTCTTGAGAATCCGGAAGGTCTAAATTCAAGGATTGAATGATTGTGACGAGCTTCAAACCTGCGATTGTGGGGCGTTAGTGACAGACGCAAAAGAATTACTGGATTCTATTTCGACATGATCGAGAACCGACAGATGAATAGCCGTGCTGTGACAGAGCGCGTTGAACATTTTCACTGAGAGGACGGAACTGTAGCCATTGACAACGGTGATGCCCAACATACAGCTTGCCATGGAAATGAGTAAGAAGGATTGGAGGAAGACAGTAGGAAAGCAGAGAGACGGAAGGGACAAAGCATCTACATACGCTTATCTAAAATTCTCACCAATGAATTGCATAAGTATCTCTATCTTTACTTTATGTTTTATTTATCTTTTAATCATTAATCCTCCATAACCATTTGAATCCGCCTGACTGAGATTTACAAGATGACCATAGCTTGCTCCATACCAACAATCTCCGTGGGATCGACCCTTACTCGCGTAAGGTTTATTACTTGGACGACCCAGTGCACTTGTTGGTTAGTTGTGCGAAGTTGTGATAAAGAATTGAGATTGCAATTGAGCGTACCATGTTGATGGCGCCATTGATTTCGTGCACCAAGTTTTTGGCGCCATTGCCGGGGATTGTTCGAGTTTGGACAACTGACGGTTCATCTTGTTGCTTAGATTAGGTATTTTTCTTCAGAATTTTTAAGAAAGAATTCTAGAGTTTCAAGGTGATGTTTTTATCATCACCAAAGCTGATTGATTTTCATCAATTTAGCTCTTGAATGTAATGTCCTGATGAAGCTTGGCTAGCCATGTCTAATCTTATTAGACTACAGCTTTAGACTAACCTTGCATGATTCCTGGAATTCTTATTAAAAAATTTGAATCTCTTTATTTTCTTTTCCATATAATTTTCAAAAAATCCAAAAAAATTACAAAGTCATAAAAATCAAAAATATTTTATATTTCTTGTTTGAGTCTAGTGTCTCATTTTAAGTTTGGTGTCAATTGCATGTTTCTGTTCTTCTTGCATTTTTTCGAATTCATTCATGTGTCTTCATTGATCTTCAAGTTGTTCTTGATGATTTCCTTGCTCTGATCTTTAAATTCTCTTGTCTTGAGTGTTTTGTTGTTTCTCATATGCATTCTCAATTTGTTAGTGTCAGTAGTATACAAACTTCTAAGTTTGGTGTCTTGCATGCATTGTTGATTTAATCTTAGTTTTCCATGTTTAGTTGCATTTTAATTGTTCATTAAAAATCTAAAAAAATTTTCAAAAGTGTGTCTTTTCAAGTCAATAATACAGAGAATTGAAGATTCAGAACATACAGCAGAGGAATTACACAGAAAAAGCTGGGCGTTTAACGCCCAAAAGGATAGCATTTTGGGCGTTAAATGCTAGAATGGATACCATTCTGGGCGTTTAATGCCAGGATGGCACAAGAGGGAAGATTTTGTTTTTAATTCAATTTTTTTTTCAAGTTTTCATAATTTTTCAAAATCAAATCTTTTCCAAATCATATCTTTTCAATCATATATTTTCAAAATCAAT
>NC_029781.3:51646157-51648416 GCF_000817695.3 Arachis duranensis
CATTAATTTTAAAAATCAAATCTTTTTAAATTGTTTTTCAACCATATCTTTTTAAAACCATAACTTTTCAATCATATCTTCTTAATCACATTTTTTTCAAAATTAATTTTCAATCATATCTTTTTGCTTTCTAATTTCAAAATTTTTTTTTAATTTCACTTAATTTCATTCCCAATCTTAGTTTTCGAAAATCAATTACCATTTTTCAAAATTTCTTTTAATTAATTCACTTTAATTTTCGAAAATTTCTTTCCCTCTTCTCACATCTTTCTATTTATGGACTAACACTCCTCCTCAATGCACAATTCGAACTCTATCTCTCTTGATAAGTTCGAATTCTTCTACATTCTCCTTCT
The DNA here is from genome assembly GCF_000817695.3 of Arachis duranensis. NCBI lineage: Eukaryota > Viridiplantae > Streptophyta > Magnoliopsida > Fabales > Fabaceae > Arachis > Arachis duranensis. The sequence continues at coordinate 51,646,514 of NC_029781.3, forward strand.
ATTCTTCTTTTCCTCTGAGATATCAAGGAATCTCTATACTGTGACATAGAGGATTCCATACTTTCTTGTTCTCTTCTCTTTCATATGAGCAGGAGCAAAGACAAAGGCATTCTTGTTGAAGCTGACCTTGAACCTAAAAGGACCTTAAAGCGAAAGCTAAGAGAAGCTAAAGCACAATTCTCTGTAGAGGACCAAAGAAGACATGGCAGCTGAAAACAACAACAATGCAAACAATGCAAGGAAGGTGTTGGGTGACTTTACTGCACCTACTCCCGACTTCTATAGGAGAAGCATCTCTATCCCTGCCATTGGAGAAAACAACTTTGAGCTTAAGCCTCAATTAGTTTCTCTAATGCAACAGAATTGCAAGTTCCATGGACTTCCATTGGAAGATCCTCATCAGTTTTTAGCTGAGTTCTTGTAAATCTGTAACACTGTCAAGACCAATGGGGTTGACCCTGAGGTCTACAGACTTATGCTATTCCCTTTTGCTGTAAGAGATAGAGCTAGGACATGGTTGGACTCACAACCTAAAGAAAGCCTGAACTCTTGGAAAAAGCTAGTCAATGCCTTCTTGGCAAAGTTCTTTCCACCTCAAAAATTGAGTAAGCTTAGACTGGAAGTCCAAACCTTCAAACAGAAGGAAGGTGAATCCCTCTATGAAGCTTGGGAAAGATACAAATAATTGATCAAAAAGTGTCCTTCTGACATGCTTTCTGAATGGAGCATCATAGGTATCTTCTATGATGGTCTGTCTGAACTGTCCAAGATGTCATTGGACAGCTCTGCTGGAGAATCTCTTCATCTGAAGAAGACGCCTGCAGAAGTTCAAGAACTCATTGAAATAGTTGCAAATAACCAATTCATGTACACTTCTGAAAGGAATCCTGTGAACAATGGGACGAATCAGAAGAAATGAGTTCTTGAGATTGATACTCTGAATGCTATATTATCTCAGAACAAAATATTGACTCAGCAAGTCAATATGATTTCTCAAAGTCTGTTTGGAATGCAAGTTGCACCAGGCAGTACTAAGGACGCTTCATCTGAAGAAGAAGCTTATGATCCTGAGAACCCATCAATGGAAGAGGTGAATTACATGGGAGAACTCTATGGAAACACCTATAATCCTTCATGGAGAAATCATCCAAATCTCTCATGGAAGGATCAACAGAGACCTCAACAAGGTTTCAACAACAATAATGGTGGAAGAAACAGGTTTGGCAATGGCAAGCCTTTTCCATCATCTTCTCAGCAACAGACAGAGAATTCTAAGCAGAGTCACTCTGACTTAGCAGCCATGGTCTCTGATCTAATCAAAACTACTCAAAGTTTCATGACTGAAACAAGGTCCTCCATTAGAAACTTGGAGGCACAAGTGGGTCAGCTGAGTAAGAAAGTTACTGAACTCCCTCCTAGTACTCTTCCAAGCAATACAGAAGAAAATCTAAAAGGAAAGTGTAAGGCCATCAACATGGCTGAATTTGGAGAGGAGAAAGAGGCAGTGAGCGCCACTGAGAAAGACCTCAATGGAGGTCCCTCCAATGAGTTCCCTAATGAGGAACCATGAGAATTTGAGGCTCACACTGAGACCATAGAGATTCCATTGGATTTACTTCTGCCATTCATGAGCTCTGATCAGTATTCTTCCTCTGAAGAGGATGAAGATGTCACTGAAGAGCAAGTTGCTAAGTACCTTGGAGCAATCATGAAGCTAAATGACAAGTTATTTGGTAATAAGACTTGGGAGGATGAACCCCCTTTGCTCACCAAAGAACTGGATGACTTGACTAGGCAGAAATTACCTCAAAAGAGGTAGGATCCTGGGAAGTTCTCAATACCTTGTACCATAGGCACCATGACCTTTAAAAAGGCTCTGTGTGACCTAGGGTCAAGTATAAAC
>NC_029781.3:51648606-51648808 GCF_000817695.3 Arachis duranensis
AAAGTGCATGGATGAATCCATCATCCTTGGCAGACCCTTCCTAGCCACAGCAAAGGCTATGATTGATGTTGACAGAGGAGAATTGATCATTCAAGTGAATGAAGAATCCTTTATGTTTAAAGCTCAAGGATATCCCTCTATAACCATGGAGAAGAAGCATGAAGAGCTTCTCTCAAAACAGAGTCAAACAGAGCCCCCACAG
>NC_029781.3:51649012-51650588 GCF_000817695.3 Arachis duranensis
AAAGCGCTTGTTGGGAGGCAAGCCAATGTTATATTTATCTATTTTCCATTGTTATTTTATGTTTTCTATAGGTTGATGATCATGGGAAGTCACAATCAATTGAAAAAGTAAAAACAGAATAAAAAACAGAAAGAGAAACAGCACACCCTGGAGGAAAATTTGCTGGCATTTAAACACCAATGAAGATAGCAAAATGGGTGTTTAATGCCCAGTCTGGCACCATTCTGGGCGTTTAACGCCAGAAAGGGGCACCAGACTGGCGTTTAACACTAGGAATGGGCAAGAAGCTGGCGTTAAATGCCAGAAATGGGCACCATCCCGGGTTTAACGCCAGGATTGGCAGAAGGAGCATTTTTGCTCGCCACTTGGTGCAGGGATGAGCTATCCTTGACACCTCAAGATCTATGGACCCCACAGGATCCCCACCTACCCCACCACTCTCTCTCTTCTTCACCCATTCACCAATCACCTCAACACCTCTTTCCCAAAAACCCCTCACCTATCAAATCCCACCATTCTGTTCACCACTCACATCCATCCTTCATAAAACCCCACCTACCTCACCATTCAAATTCAAACCACTTTCCCTCCCAAACCCACCCATATTGGCCGAACCCTACCCCTCTCTCCACCCCTATATAAACCCATCTTCACTCCTTTATTTTCACACAACCTATACACTACTTCTACCCCTTGGCCGAAAAACAAAGCCACCTCCATCTCCTCTATTTTTTCTTCTTCTACTCTCTTCTTTCTTCTTTTGCTCGAGGACGAGCAAACCTTCTAAGTTTGGTGTGGTAAAAGCATTGCTTTTTGTTTTTCCATAACCATTTATGGCATCTAAGGCCGGAGAAGCCTCTAGAAAGAGGAAAGGGAAGGCAAAAGCTTCCACCTCCGAGTCATGGGAGATGGAGAGATTCATCTCAAGGGTGCATCAAGACCACTTCTATGAAGTTGTGGCCATGAAGAAGGTGATCCCCCAGGTCCCTTTCAAACTTAAAAAGAGTGAATATCCGGAGATCTGACATGAGATCCGAAGAAGAGGTTGGGAAGTTCTTACCAATCCCATTCAACAAGTCAGAATCTTAATGGTTCAAGAGTTCTATGCCAATGCATAGATCACCAAGAACCATGATCAAACTGTGAACCCGGACCCAAAGAATTGGCTTACAATAGTTTGGGGGAAATGCTTAGATTTTAGTCCGAAAAATGTACGGTTGGCATTCAACTTGCTCATGATGCAAGGAGATGAACACCCCTACATTAGAAAGGTCAACTTTAATCAAAGGTTGGACCAAGTCCTCATAGACATTTGTGAAGAGGGCGCTCAATGGAAGAGAGATTCAAGAGGGAAGCCGGTTCAACTGAGACGGCATGACCTCAAGCCCGTGGCTAGGGGATGGTTGGAGTTTATCCAACGCTCAATCATTCCCACTAGCAACCGGTCTGAAGTTACTATAGACCAGGCTATCATGATTCATAGCATCATGATTGGAGAGGAAGTAGAAGTTCATGAGGTTATATCCCAAGAACTTTATAAGGTGGCGGACAAGTCCTCTACCTTGGCAAGGTTAGC
>NC_029781.3:51650677-51652665 GCF_000817695.3 Arachis duranensis
TCAAGCTCTCCATAAGATCTTCAAGAGGAAGAACAAGCCGCCATCACTAAGGTGGACCCATTTTTTAATCTCCTTGTCCTTTATTTCTCTGTTTTTCGAATTTTTATGCTTATGTGTATTTATGTTTGTGTCTTACATTAGTGTCTTAGTGTCTATGCCTTAAAGTTATGAATGTCCTATGAATCTATCACCTTTCTTAAATGAAAAATGTTCTTAATTGAAAAAGAGAAGAATTGCATGAATTTTGAATTTTATAACAGATTAATTATTTTGATGTGGTGGCAATACTTTGACTTCTGAATGTATGCTTGAACAGTGCATATGTCTTTTGAATTTGTTGTTCATGAATGTTTGCTCTTGAAAGAATGATGAAAAAGGAGATATGTTACTGAGAATCTGAAAAATCATAAAAATGATTCTTGAAACAAGAAAAAGCAATGAATTCAAAAAAAAAGAGAGAGAAAGCAAGCAGAAAAAGCCAATAGCCCTTTAAACCAAAAGGCAAGGGTAAAAATAAAGTCGTGATCCAAGGCAAAAAGAGTGTGCTTAAGAACCCTGAACACGTCTAATTAATACTGATCTTCATAGATATTTTTGGAATTCATTGCATATTCTCTTCTTTTTATCTTATTTGATTTTCAGTTGCTTGGGGACAAGCAACAATTTAAGTTTGGTGTTGTGATGAGTGGATAATTTATACGCTTTTTGGCATTGTTTTTAATATGTTTTTAGTATGTTTTAGTTAGTTTTTATTATATTTTTATTAGTTTTTATTTAAAATTCACTTTTCTGGACTTTACTATGAGTTTGTGTGTTTTTCTATGATTTCAGGTATTTTCTGGCTGAAATTGAGGGACCTGAGCAAAAATCTGATTCAGAGGCTAAAAAGGACTGCAGATGCTGTTGGATTCTGACCTCCCTGCACTCGAAGTAGATTTTCTGAAGCTACAGAAGCCCAATTGGCGCGCTCTCAATTGCGTTAGAAAGTAAACATCCTGGGCTTTCCAGAAATGTATAATAGTTCATACTTTGTTCGAGATTTGATGACCCAAATAGGCGTTCCAACTCAGCTCAAGAATTCTGGCGTTAAATGCCGGAACTGGCACAAGAATGGGAGTTAAATGCCCAAACTGGCACAAAAACTGGCGTTTAACTCCAAGAAAAGTCTCTACACATGAAAGCTTCAATGCTCAGCCGAAGCACACATCAAGTGGGCCCGGAAGTGGATTTTTATGTCATTTACTCATCTTTGTAAACCCTAAGCTACTAGTTCTCTACAAATAGGACCTTTTGCTATTGTATTAGACATCTTTTGATCACTTGAGATCTTAGGATCATCTTTGGACGTATAGTTCTTAGATTATGGGAGGCTGGCCATTCGGCCATGCCTAGACCTTGTTCTTATGTATTTTCAACGGTGGAGTTTCTACACACCATAGATTAAGGTGTGGAGCTCTGCTGTACCTCGAGTATTAATGCAATTACTATTGTTCTTCTATTCAATTCGGCTTATTCTTGTTCTAAGATATCACTTGTTCCTCAACTTGATGAATGTGATGATCCGTGACACTCATCATCATTCTCACCTATGAACGTGTGCCTGACAACTGATGAGCGGATAATTTATACGCTTTTTGGCATTGTTTTTAGGTAGTTTTTAGTAAGTTTGAGCTACTTTTAGGGATGTTTTCATTAGTTTTTATGTTAAATTCACATTTCTGGACTTTATTATGAGTTTGTGTGTATCCGGATGGTCTAAACCTTGTCTGTGGTATTCTGAGTAGGATTCAAGGATTGAATGATTGGATTTTTGACGATTGGATTTTTGACGGTTTAGAATTTCTCAAATAAAATCTCGTCGAAGTATAGTTTCTAAACCAAGCAATAATCCTTTCATACAAAAAGTTGTTTGTCACTAAAACAAACCCCTAAATTTATAAACCGAAGTATTGAACCTCGGGTCGTTCTCCCTAGGATTTACAATAAAG
>NC_029781.3:51654263-51655704 GCF_000817695.3 Arachis duranensis
ATCTTTGATAAGCTTAAACTTCCCACCTAACCTATGACATCCTATACAATTAAGTTCTAATCTAACTACCCATTCCTCACTTTTTCACATACTCATGCATTTTCTTTTTCATTTCACAATCCATATGCATTGATTCTTTATTGTTTGAGCTTCACTTTGGGGCATTTTGTCCCCTTTATTGCTTTTCTTTTGCTTTCTTTTTCTATATTTTTTTTTCTTTTCCTTTTCCATATTATTTTTTTCTTTTCTTTTTCTTTTGTTTTTCTCATTTTTTTTCTTTCTATATACAAAAACATCAATGCATAAGGTTTTACATTTGATCAATATATGAGTATGTACCCAATTTCCAATATTTTCAATAAAAATACAAAACTACCCTTTTATTCACCCAATGTCCCAAGATTCCCACACTTGAATGATACTCACACACTAGCCTAAGCTAATCAAAGATCCAAATAAGGGACAATTATTGTTTTTCACTTTAAGGCTTGTAATGTGCTAAAATAAGAACAAAGTGGGTTAATCGTAGGCTCAAATTGGCTAACAATGGATGATAAAAGGTAAGGCTTTTTGGGTAAGTAAGCTAATGAAATGATGGCCTCAATCATATAAATGCATGAATACAAGGAATAATGGACATAAAGAATCAAACAAAGCAAAGATCACAATCATAGGAAGAGAATAATACACACAAGAAGGAAAAATAAGTGGTTATAAGATGTAACCACACCATTAGGCTCAAAACTCACTTGCTTGTGTTCTTAGCTCAAAAACCATGTTCCAAAATACATTCTTTCAAGCAAGTTCAGCAAAAATTTTTCAAATTGGTAGGTTGCCCTAAAATGGTTTCTTGGGAAGGAAATCATCACCCTAACCAAGTAGTCCTAATAAGAAAGAAGTGGTAAAATATTTACAAATTCTAACTAACATGCAACCTATCATGCAAATGCAACAACTAACTAACATTGGTGTTGAAAAGGAAATTGTTACCCATGGAGATCGGTCGAACGACCTCCCCACACTTGAAGATTGCACCGTCCTCGGTGCATGCAAATAAGAGCAAGGTGGACGGGTTGCTACAATTGATGAGCTCCTTCAAAAGGTTGTGCGGATGACTTGTTTGTTGCCCCATTTAGAAGCTTCCGCATTCCTTTCCTTCTTGGTGGCCAACCTAGAAGGAGAGAAAAAGAAAGAAAATTACGCCTATAACAAAGACATCAAAGCAATTAGAACATAGGCGGGGGCTAATGCCAAATAAGAGTATGATTCTCTACTACATGGTAGCTACAACATGTGAGTAAGAAAACAATTTAAGCAAAGGGCATATCAACTAATACTTGATGCAAGAGTAGAGTTAAAGCATGGAGAGTATATGGAGCATCAAGATCAAATAAGAATTGACACAAACAAGATTAGTGATACGCATGAAAGCATTTGATTC
>NC_029781.3:51657045-51658510 GCF_000817695.3 Arachis duranensis
GGGACTTCCCCACACTTAGACAATGCAAGGTCCACTTCCTTGTGCTCTTCTTTGTGTATTTCCACCTCTTTTCGAGCTTCCTCGATTTCAACCTTTCCCCTTTTATCACATGGCTTGGTGTCGTCTTCAAGAACTTCATCTTGTCTAACGGGAGGTGATTCAATTTTGGATAGGAAGTCATTGATGAATGAATTCATCTCTTGATCAACCTCTTCATATTCTTCAATTTCAATATACACCATGCCATCTTCGTTTTCCTTGGGAGGTTGTGCACACTCTTCTATAATTTCAACTCCATGTCTAATGGGAGAGGATTCTATTGTAGAGAGAAATTCATCCATGACTGAATCCATCTTTTGATAAGCCTCTTCCAAGTCTCCAACGATGATATGCCTTGGAGGTTGTGCACCCTCCTCAACATCAATATCAAGCTTCTTGGGAAAGTGCTCCATGATGCTACATTCCCATGGACTTTCAACATCCCCTAGATCTTCAACCACTTCTTCCTTTTCTTCAATAACCATAGGCTCCTCCAATTGCTCTAATACAAAATAGCCTCCCTCATTTTCCACCGGGTTTTTCAATCTCTCCTTCATGCTATGATCTTCAATGGATTCTTCACATGTGGCCACGGAAGCACCTTGAGTGTTCAAAAATTTGTAGGATAAGGTGGACACTACCTTGGTCAAGTTAGTCACAAACTCTAGGGTGTTCCTTTGCATATCCGCTTGTCCTTGAAGTAGCAATGTGAGAGAGTCATCTATTGGGGCTTGGGGTGGATAAGAGGGTTCATTATTTTGGAGAGAGGGTTTATGGTAGGAAGGTGGTTCTTCAAGAGGGTTTATAGTAGAAAGGTGGTTCTTCTTGGTAAGGGTATGGAGATGGTGTGCATTGAGGTGGTTCTTGAGAGTAATTTTGATAGGGTTGTGGTGGTTCTAAGGGTTCTCGCTCATAATGGTCATAAGAATATGGCATGAATGATTGGTCATATGGTGGATATGGATCATAGGAAGGTGCTTGATGTGGAAAGGCTTGTGAGTATGGTTGAGGTTCATGTTGAGGATGAGATTCATAGGCATATGATGGTGATTGTTGAGTGTCACAAAAAGAGTCATCATAGCCGTTAAATTGACATGCATTAGGATGGGAATTATACCTATAAGTATCCGGAGGTTGTTGCCAATAGGAGTGATCAATTCCTTTGCCAAGAAGGTTGATCAATCCCTTGAGGCTCTTCCCATCTTTGGTTGTGCCCAAATCCTTGATGCATATTACCATTGTAGTTCCCATTTCTTACAACATAATTTGAGCCAAACTCATAGCCAAAGTGAGGATGAGAATTCATAATAGCAAAGAAAACAAAAATTAACAAAGATGAGCAATAAAGTCCTAAACCTAACAAACACTAACAAACAAGCAAAAGACAAACATATTCACAATATTCACATATGTACAATAACCAATA
>NC_029781.3:51659320-51682154 GCF_000817695.3 Arachis duranensis
TGTAGCAACTATGAAAAATCTTATATCATTTCGAAGCCCCGGATGTTAGCTTTCCAACCCAACTGGAACCGCATCATTTGGACCTCTGTAGCTCAAGTTATGGTCAATTAAGTGCGAAGAGGTCGGCTTGACAGCTTTCCGGTTCTTTCATTTCTTCATGAGTTCTCCAACTTTACATGCTTTTTCTTCATTCCCTTGATCCAATCTTTGCCTCCTAAATCTGAAATCACTTAACAAACATATCAAGGCATCTAATGGAATCAAGGTAAATTACATTTGGCTATTTTAAGACCTAAAAAGCATGTTTTCACTCTTAAGCACAATTAAAGGAGAATATACAAAACCATGCTATTTCATTGAATAAATGTGGGTGAAAGGTGATAAAATCTCCTAAAATCAATACAAGATAAACCCTACAAATGGGGTTTGTCACCTCTACAAATAGAATCTTTATTTCAAGAGTCCTGAGGTAGTCTGCAAAGCGAGCAAATTGCTTATCCTGTTCTGCTTGGCAGAGTTTTTGAGGATAAGGCATTTTAGTTTTGTATTCCTCAACCTTAGTTTCTGTAGGTTTATTGCCTACAGATGTGGATTGAGAAGCCTTTTTAGAGGGGTTGCTATCAGCACTTGTATGTGTCTGATCTCCCACTGGCGTTTGAATGCCAGGGGTGGAAGCTGGAGTAGCGTTAGACGCCAACTCCTTACCTGGTTCTAGCGTTTGAACGCCAGAACTGTGCTTCTTTTGGGTGTTCAACGCCAATTCCTTGCTTGTTTCTGGCGTTGAACACCAGGATTGAGCATGGTTTGGGCGTTCAACGCCAGCTTTCCACCCATTTTCTGGCGTTTGAGCGCCAGGATTATTCTTCTCTTGGCTCTTATTGTCCTCAGATGGATTTTGGGTGGTTTGCTCATTTCTTGGCTTCCTGCTACCTTGAAGTGAGGTATTTAATGTTTTTCCACTTCTTAATTGAACTGCTTGGCATTCTTCTGTTATTTATTTTGATAACTGCTGTTCTATTTGTTTCAACTGTACTTCCATATTCATATTAGCCATTCTTGTTTCTTGTAGTATCTCCTTGAATTTGGCTAACTGTTTTGTTAGAAAATCTAATTGCTGATTGAATTCAGCAGCTTGATCTGTAGGACTGAGTTCAGCAGTTACTGTCTTAGCCTCTTCGTTGATGGAAGATTCACTGCTTAGGTACAGATGCTGATTTCTAGCAACTGTATCAATAATCTCTTGAGTTTCTCCTATTGTCTTTCTCATGTGTATAGATCCACCAGCTGAGTGGTCTACAGAAATCTGAGCTCTTTATGTAAGCCCATAGTAGAAGATGTCTAACTGCACACACTCTGAAAACATTTCAGAGGGGCATTTTCTTAGCATCTCTCTGTATCTCTCCTAGGCATCATAAAGGGATTCATTATCTCCTTGTTTGAAGCCTTGGATGCTCAGCCTTAGCTGTGTCATCCGTTTTGGAGGAAAATAGTGATTCAGGAATTTTTCTGACAGCTGTTTCCATGTCTTTATGCTGTCCTTAGGTTGATTATTTAACCACCTCTTAGCTTGGTCCTTTACAGTAAATGAAAATAGTAATAATCTGTAGACATCCTGATCTACTTCCTTATCATGTACTATGTCAGCAATTTGTAAAAATTGTGCTAGAAACTCTGTAGGTTCTTCTTGTGGAAGACCGGAATACTGGCAACTTTGCTGCACCATGATAATGAGCTGAGGATTCAACTCAAAACTACTGACTCCAATGGAGGGTATACAAATACTACTCCCGTATGAAGTAGTAGTGGGGTTATCATATGACCCCAGAGTCCTTCTGGACTATTCATTTCCACTTAAGTCCATAATGGAGAAAGGAAGATGATGTGAATTTATTTTATTTATTTTATTATATATAAAAATTTCGAAATAATAATAATAAAATAATATAAAATAAAGACGACAATGAAAATAAAAATAAATAAAAACAAAAATAAAAATAAAATAAAAATTTAAAAATATTTTATGAAGATTTTCGAAAAAGTGAGGAGAGAGAAAGTGGTTAGGATATTTTTGAAATTGAAATCTAAATTTTTTTTCTTTTTTTTAAAAAAAATTCGAAAAGATGGCTTAAAATTAGTTAGAAAAGATATTTTTGAATTTTGAATTTTATGATGAAAGAGAAAAACACACAGAAGACACAAGACTTAAAAATTTTTAGATCTAATGCTCCTTGTTTTCGAAAATTTTTGGAGGGAAAACACCAAGGAACACCAAACTTAAAAATTTTAAGATCAAAACACAAGGAAGACTCAAGAACACCTTGAAGATTCACAAGAATAACAAGAACAAAAGAAAGAATACCAAACTTCAAATTTTTAGAAAACCAAAATAAATTTTTGAAAATTAAAGAAAATTAACAAGAAAACACCAAACTTAAAGTTTGGCACAAGATTCAATCAAAGAAAAATTATTTTTAAAAAAGATTTTAAAAAGAAGATACCCAATTGCCAAAAACATAAGCCAACGCTCTAGCCAACTGATCTATAAATGTAATGTATTTTAATATTGTATATAAAAAATATGTTTTTGAAAACTAAAATTTTGAAAAAGCACAAGGAAAATACGAAAAACACACAAAAATAGGAAAAACTAAAGATCAAACAAGAAAATTTGACAAGAACAATTTGAAGATCAAGGAAAAATAAAGAACATACAATTCGAAAATTTAAAGGAAAATATAAATTATGCAATTGACACCAAACTTAAAATATAAAACTAAACTCGCATAAAAATTAAAAATTAATAAGGAAAAAAATAATACTTTTGAAAAATTTTTGAAAAGAAAATAAAGGACTCAGATTTAATGACTCTATAGCATCAAAAATAAATTATTCCTAATCTAAGCAACAAAATAAACCTTTAGTTGTTCAAACTCGAACAATCCCCGACAACGGCACCAAAAACTTGGTGCACGAAATTGCAATCACACTTTTGCAATCCGCACAACTAACCAGCAAGTGCAATGGGTCGTCCAAGTAATACCTTACGTGAGTAAGGGTCGATCCCACGGAGATTGTTGGTTTGAAGCAAGCCATGGTTATTTTATTAATCTTAGTCAGGATGCCAATAAGGTTCTTTGAATTTAATTGTAAAAAGTGAAAGTGTTTGGAATAAGTAATTGTTACTCAATAATGGAGGATATGTTGGAGTTTTGGAGATGCTTTGTCCTCTGAATTTCAGCTTTTCTCTTGTCCTCCTCTTTACACACGCAAGGCTCCTTCCATGGCAAGCTGTACATAGGGTGTCACCGTTGTCAATGGCTACTTCCCATCCTCTCAGTGAAAATGGTCCAAATGCTTTGTCACAGCACGGCTAATCATCTGTTGGTTCTCGATCATGTCGGAATAGAATCCATTGATTCTTTTGCGTCTGTCACTACGCCCAACAATCGCGAGTTTGAAGCTCGTCACAGCCATTCAATCCTTGAATCCTACTCGGAATACCACAGACAAGGTTTAGACTTTCCGGATTCTCATGAATACCGCCATCAATTCTAGCTTATACCACGAAGATTCTGATTACGGAATCTAAGAGATACTCATTCAATCTAATATAGAACGGAGGTGGTTATCAGGCACACGTTCATAGATTGAGGAAGGTGATGAGTGTCACAGATCATCACCTTCTTCATAGTGAAGTGCGAATGAACATCTTAGATAGGAACAAGCGTGTTTGAATGGAAAACAGAGATAATTGCATTAATTCATCGAGACGCTGCAGAGCTCCTCACCCCCAACAATGGAGTTTAGAGACTCATGCAGTCAAAAATTATATAATTCAGATCTAAAAATGTCATGAGATACAAAATAAGTCTCTAAAAGTTGTTTAAATACTAAACTAGTAACCTAGGTTTACAGAAAATGAGTAAACTAAGATGGATAGTGCAGAAATCTACTTCTGGGACCCACTTGGTGTGTGCTGGAGCTGAGACTTAAGTTTCTCATGTGTCTGGGCTGTTTCTGGAGTTGAACGCCAGGTTGTAACCTGTTTCTGGCGTTGAACTCCAACTTATAACCTGTTTCTGGCGCTGAACGCCAGACTGCAACATGGAACTGGCGTTGAACACCAGTTTACGTCATCTATCTTCGCGCAAAGTATGGACTATTATATATTGCTGGAAAGTCCTGGATGTCTACTTTCCAACCCAGTTGAGAGCGCGCCAATTGGACTTCTGTAGCTCCAAAAAATCCATTCCGAGTGCAGGGAGGTCAGAATCTAATAACATCAGCAGTCCTTTTTCAGCCTGAATCAAATTTTTGCTCAGCTCCCTCAATTTCAGTTAGAAAATACCTGAAATCACAGAAAAATACACAAACTCATAGTAAAGTCCAGAAATATGAATTTTGCCTAAAAACTAATAAAAAATCTATTAAAAACTAACTAAAACATACTAAAATCTACATGAAAATACCCCCAAAAAGCGTATAAAATATCCGCTCATCAAATCACTTTTCTACAACTATAGGGACCTCTAAAACTAAGTTGATAAACATACATCTTTTGAATGCAACATAAACACATTACACATACACAAACCTACCTTATGTTTATCAACTTGTGGTTTAAGTTTATTCTTTTGTTTCTATATGTTCTGAGATCAAATGAACCGTGTTTGAATATAATGCTCTGCAGCTATATAGCTTACAAAATTTATGAGTTCTTCTTTTAACTTCAGCAACCCTTTCTTACTTCAGGTACTTACCTTACCACTAAAGAGCGTCTCTTGAACAAGAACAGAAATCCTTATATGAGTAAGAACCAAATAGAGGATCAACTTAAGACATATCTTGGAACCAGCAAGATTATATGGTTGCTCCGTGGATTGTATGGTATACAAACTTGGTACTGATATTTTAGACTAAGAATCTTCCTATGAATTGATATTATAATGATCAGAATTTTGAATTTGGTGTAGTCAAAGATTTTTGTAAAGACCATTTATCATGAGGTGCAGTATATGTTTTAATATGGATTGGTGTTTGGATAAGAATAACTCCATTTATGAATAAAAGCCTCGTTTCATTTGTCATAAAAAATGGGCCAATCTAATATGTAGCTTAGTATGCAATATAGCTTAACAACAAGTTGTACACCCATTTAATGATGCCACTATGGTTCAATAAGTTCAAATTTGAATGAGTGTTTTAATGCAGATTCTGTTTGAAAATTAGTATCTTGTTATTTTGAATATGCTTTTGCCAGTAAATTAAAGACTCCAGAGCTTCACTCTTATCGTCTATATACTCGAGAGTAATAGTTATATAGAACAATACCATATGGAATTATGTTTAGAACTATTGACATTAAAAAAATTTTTATATATAGAGTTATATCTTATATTAAGAAATTGTGTTATAAAAGATTTAGTTTTTAAATTTTGATATTAAAAAATAAATTTTTAATTTGAGAATATGAAAATGAGATGAGATTAATGAATGATTTGAAATTAAAAATAAATAAATAATTACAGGATTTGTGGAGGTTTGAAAATCTCACAAAATAGTTAATTTTTATTAAATTAAAAAAATCAATTTGTAGGAATTTTAAATTGTCACAAAAGTTATTTAAAACAACCACAAAAGTGTAATATAAAACTCACACTAAACACGCACAAAACCTCCCACTGAATAGATTGTGGAGGTTTTTAAAAACTCCCCACAAAAGATCTCGTGGCACCTTAAATTTTGGAAATTTTAGAAATCTCCACAAATAAACAAAAATCTTGTAGTAAGATATATGCTAGTATATATATAAAGACGTGAATATTAAAGTGATTCACTTTGAAATTTTTTAATGGTTATAATTACTTCATATTTGTCAATATAATATTCTCAATATGAACATGGTAATTGAATTTTTTTTTACCAATGATTATCATGGTAATTAATAATGTATTTATATACTTTGATCCCAGATATCTAATACTCTAGGGTGCAAGTTGAATGAATATTAGATATGATTTAAAAACTTGTAGAATTAATATTTAGTCAATAAAAAATCTGTTAACTCTCGGCAAAGAGTTTAAACTCTATTATTATAATGATTGGAATAAATAAAATATTGGCCAAAAAATTGAAGGAATGAAAAAATGAGTTTCTTAGGTCATTCACAATTCGTTATAATAATAGTAACAATTTAGAGTTTGGCAATTAAAGTATACTCTAAAGATAATCAATAGCTAAAAAAACGGAAAAAATTATACTTTGTTCTTTTGAGGTTCTCAGTAAAAATATATTATTTTATACTATCGGATAATTGAAGAGTCTTACTAGATGCCAACCATAATTAGTAAATTTAGTATGATTAATTTACTACCTTTTTAATATTGAATCTATGAGGTCACATATTAACAAGTGTTATAATTTTTGCTAAAGAATTATTTAGTTATTATTTTGATTTGATCAAATAAATAATTATATTAATTCAAATAGAATATTATTATATTCTATACTAGGACTAAGAATATAATAATAACATGATTTTTAAAAATATCAAATGAGAATTGAGAATAATTAGTTATTCTATTTCTAAATTTGAATTTTAAGTTTGGATGAGATCCTATTTGATTCTATTTCAAATTGTATTGTGACATGACTCATAAAATTTGAAAGATGCAAGATTAAAATAACAATATATGATTTAAATTTAAAATGAGATTTAAAATTGAATTAAGATTCAAATTTAAAATCAATAACAAATGTCATACTATATATATGTATGACAAGAATAAAGAAAACGTAATAACTTTATTCTTTTATATATCTCTGCACACAAAAATATGTGAATCTAATTCTGAAAAAATTTTATGGTATATAAGAAATTGTAAGAAGTTTTTCAGTTTAGATGAGATGTCAATTGGTCAAAAAATTGACAGTAAATATTGATTTCGATATGAATATACATAAAGCTTTTATATCATCACAGAAGTAAATTATTTTTACTAGCGTACTTAAATATTTATATCTAATCTATTAGTAAAATAAAATTTTAAGTACAAAATAAATTTTTAAAATTATTTTATTACTTTCGCTACGTATTTTGAACCCATAATAATCCTTCACTTTCTCCTTTAATGATTACAATCACACATCAAACATATCAAAATTTTATTGGTTATGCGACTTGGACATTAAATCACTTGCTATCAAGGGTTCTCGTTGTTGTGTCACTATGGCTGTGTTTGATTCTAAGAATAGAATAAATAAAATATTTAAAATAATATTTTAAAAAAATATTAAAAAATTAATAAAATTTATTATTTTTGACTAACAATTAATCAATAATATTTAAAAATATGAACTAAAGTATATTGTTAAATTGTCATACTAAAAGAATTAAACTGATAGTTAAAAGTGTTAACCAAAAATAATAAATTTTGTTAGTTTTTAAATTTATCTCATATTTTTATATTTTTTTTATGATTTTTTCCTTTTCAAAAAAAAAATAGCTATCACATTACAACGCGCTATTTTGACATCATCGTCGCATCACTCAACACAAGTAAAGAAGCTTCACATATGGATTCATAGACCAAATTTCCTACCCACTAATAGTAGTATCCGATAAATCTGCAATAGCATGCTAAGTCTAATTTCAAATATTGACTTTGAAGGTTTGACCACATCAAACCATAGAGAAAATATGACCAAATTTGATACTAAATAAATCAATTTCTTCCTCATTATATTTGTTTACAACAGTTTTTTTTTTCTTTTCTCTTCCTACTTTATTAAAATTTTTAAATTAAATTGAGATTATTCTATAAAATAAAAAAATCAATCTATAAAAAATTGACTCAATTTAATCATTGTAAAAATTTTATTTCCCAACTTTTCAATTGTTACGATTTAGTTTTTTAAATTCAAAAAATTGCATTAATTAGTCTCTCACTCGTATATCATTCGTCACCGAAACTCAACGCCATTAGTGACATGGCTCAAGTTTTGTCACGCTGAATATATCAAAACAACGTTGTTGTATATGTTTTGGAACTAAAAAGTACTAAATAATATTGTTCGAGGGTTTGCACAATACTAAAAAGAAGGGTGTAACATTTTAGTATTGTTCCTTCAAACGACGTCATTTAGTGTCTTATTTGGCGCCAAAACACATACGACGTCGTTTTAATATGTCCAACGTGGCAAGACTTGAGCCATGTCACTAACGGCGTTGAGCTCTGATGACGAAAAATACACGAGAAATTACATTGGTGCACTTTTTTAATTTAGAGGACCAAATCGTAGTAATTAAAAAGTCAGTAATCAAATCAGTGTAACTCGCCAATCTCAGATACCAAAATGGGGCTTAACTCTAAATTTTTTAACGATTCTCAACTATTAATTTCATAAAAGACAACCACATACAAGTTATTCCCAGCGACAGATCCAAAAAATTGTCGGTGGGGGCAATATATTTCATTCTTTTGAGTTTCATTTTTTGAAAAGATTAAATAATCTTTTTATTGTCAATACAATCAAATGTCTTTCTTTCTATATGTGTCACTAAATAATCATTTAAAATTTCATCTCCCATACGATTACGAAGCCAATCCTTTATGATGTTTATAGCAAAGAAAATTCTTTCAACTAATGCAGTTGCTATGGACAAAACTAAAGCTAACTTTAAAGAAGAAACATTAATGGATAAACAATATTTTTTCGAGTCTCAACCAATTTCTGCGAAAGAGCACCAATCCCATTTAAGTTTGAGAATTGATCATCAAAACACACATCTAATATGAAGTTCTCGAGTTGACTATCAAATGCCAAAAGTTGAGTGGAAGAAAATTTTAATGGATAGATTGAGCTAACTGTACTGGATCAACTTCTCCTTATCAAATGCAAAAACTAAGTGTCTCAGATTCAGGAAAGCTATACAAAGAAGCAATTTAGTATTCACCTCTGTAAAACGATTGTTAAGTTCTTGAAGTTGTCTATCAACTATTGATAGAATATCTCAAATTGAAAATGATGCAAATTTGAGATCTTTTGAGCTTTACATTTTGATCTTCCTTGTGACACAAATATATCATCCATTTTTAGAACAGTAATATTATATTTGTCACAAAATAATCAGACTTCACCAAGTAAAAGAGACCAACTATCATCTCTTATATTTTGCAACCATTGCTTAGACACTTTAACTAATGCCATAACATTTATACTGTCTTTGATAATTTCTTTGTAACGCTTGAGATAAACTCATTAGTAACTCCCAAGATATTTTTCATCAAGTGCAAGTTGAAAGTAAATTCAAACGATTAAATGATATTCAAATAAATGACATGCTTCAACTCTTTGTTCTGAATTATTTCCATCTTCCTCAACATATTTAAGAACATTGACCACGGAAGGAAACAAAGAAATTAATTTAAGTATAGTTTCATAATGTAAACCCCATCTAGTGTTTCGAGCTCTTTTTAAAGCTATTTCTTGATTTAAACCACATCTACTAAAAAATTTTTGTTGTTGTCTTAGATCTGCTATAAGACTCTCTACTTCGAATCTAAAAATCTCCTTTTGTTAGAAGAGGTCGATGAATTATTTTGAGATTCAATCACAACTAGAAAATGGTTTAATATAGACAGATTTACAGACAGATTTGGTATATATTACAGACAGATTTTTGGTTACCGACGAAATTACCGACGGATTTTGTCCATCTGTAAAAGCCTCGTCGGAAATTATTTACCGACGGATTTTTTTCCGTCGGAAAATTACCGACGGATTTTTACCAGTTACCGACGGATTTTTCCTCTGTAAATTCTCCCTCCATTTCCTGAAGGCGACAAACTTACAGACGGATTTTCCGTCTGTAATTACAGACGGATTTTCAGACGGATTTTCTGTCTATAATTACAGACGGATTTTCAGACGGATTTTCCGTCTGTAATTACAGACGGATTTTCAGACGAATTTTCCGTCTGTAATTACAGACGGATTTTTCGACAGATTTTCCGTCTGTAATTTAAACTTTGGAAAATCATGATTACAGACAGAAAATCCGTCTGTAAATCCGTCTGTAAGGTAAAATAGAATTTTTTTTATTTTTTCTAATTACAAAATAAACTTGTTTTCATACAAAATAAATATAAATTTAATAAAAATTTTTTATCTAATTTATATTCGAATATTTATAATATTTCAAAAAATAAACAAATTCATCGTATTATCAAACTAAAAGAAAGGTACTATATTAAACAAGCAAGTCAATATAATTCAAAGCATAAAGAAAATGTATTGATACATCAACTATAATCCTCAATATATTTTTCAACCATACTAAAAGCTGTGTTATTCTCCATATTAAAACAGAAATTGAAAAATGCCAAAAATCTCTATATCAGTTTAGACCTCAGTTACAACAATCTCTCAGGTGAAATCTCATCTTCTCTTGGGAATCTATTGAAATTAGAAGCACTTGATCTTTTCCACAATCAACTCACTGGAGAAGTCCCTCCACAAGTTGGTGACATGAGCAGCTTGGGAGTGCTTTAATATTTAACTGTGTGTTAATTATGACAAAAAGCAACACACATCTGCAAGCTGTCAAAAAATTAATCCAAATGAAATAGCAACAAGAAATTAATATGTGATCAAGAATGTTCCTGACACGCAAAGCCAAGCATGGACAAGAATGGTTAGATAATTGCAAGTAATTAACCTCCAAGTTCTTAAAATCTCCTATATAGTTAAGTTTTAAATGACAGGATTGAACTTCATATATGTAATTGAAAATGTGATCATAGTAGTTTAAAGCAATGCAAGACAACAATACAAGAAAAAACAATACCTGAATACTCTGAGTTGTGATGTTCTGATGGATCAGGAAGAATTATGAAAGTGATAGGTGGTGGTTATTGTGCTGATCAATTATGAAAGTTGGTATTATACTATTATAGAAGTGGGGTTTAATTTTAACAACAAGAGAAGAAATAAAGAGGAAGATATTCTCAATTCTCAATAAAAATAACTCAAAAAAAATACACTATTATAGAAGTGGGGTTTAATTTTAACTCATTTTGTGCATTAATAAGCATGCACATTGAACAATTAGCTCGCCAATGCTTGCTTTATTTGCGCAAGTAGTTCTACACATTTTGAAGAGTTCACATTCTTTGTTACAAAATTTGAATCCAACCAACAGCTAATAATTGTTTTAATCCTTCATGTCATTGCTTACACAGCTAAAAAGAAGTAAATGGGACACTTGAAAAGTATAAAATGTTAGATAATTCTTTATTTTTTTTAGCATTTTTTCTCTTAGTTTTTATTGTAATTATTGCAGCTGATTAAAAACTTATTAGTTACTTACATAACATTTTCAATAAGGGAGTCCACATAGGACGAGTTAATTAATAGGCTAACCAAACATTAAAAATCATTTGTAACATTACCAAAACCAGAAACACCATAGCCAGCTCCAAGTTCAATTACACGTTTTCCTTTAAGTTTAGCTGGAGAAAACCTTCCCTTTCTGCAATTCCGTTCCTGAAAAAAATAAATAAAGATACACCTTAAGATATTAGAAGGTGAGAGAAATTAGATGCAATATCTAAATAAGTTCATTAAAACCATGTTTAGATTCTAAAACTAAATTATATTTATGACAGGACAGTTCAGAAAATGTTAGGAGGATCAACAACTTACAAGAAATTTGGCAAAAACAAGTGATGAATCCCACACTTTTGTTCCTAAGTGCTTTGAATTGGGATCCTGACAAAACAAAATTGGCATTGTCAAATATTTTATAGATAAAGAGGAAAAAGAAAAAGGAAAACTTCGGGGGGTAAATAATCGAATAATGAACACCTTCTTCAAAGTACCTTCCTCTCAACAAAATGGGATAGTTATAGAAGGTATACTTGAAAAAGATAAATATACCTGAGTAAACTGCAATTCATGGCCCAAAACCTCCATTGGCATTTCAAATGTGGTTGGAGAATTTAACCTGTTCGAACAAACACAAGTGGTATGACACACATCTATTCTAAAGCACATAACCAATAATGACATAAAACAGTAAAACTAAAGTGATATTACAACATATGTATTGACAGGCATCACCATATGATTTTCCTTAGGAGGGGAAAAAATCAGAAAAGAACACTGCTGGCTGGCAGGCACAGAATGATTCAAAAGAATACAAATTTCAACAAATACCACTACTACTTCAACAAATTTGAACTAATTCAAAAGAAAAACAACCAAATAACATAAATAACTTCAAATCTTTATCCAGACAATAAAACAAACAGGTAGTGTTCAACCAAAGTGAAATCACAGAAACATCATATAGAACAGAAGAATTGACAGGTCCTATCAATAAAATGGGCAACACATCCCTTTAGATTATATAAGGTTAAGACTTGAGTTTAAGAAAGATACCTGTCAAGTGCCATAAGATCAGAGTCTGCTAAATGAAAAAATCCCAGATACGAAAGACAAATCCAGAGGCTCTATCTCCCACCTGAAGATATTGTCGGATTCCTGAAGAACCAAGAGAGAAAAAAAAGAAGCAAAGATCATATTGAAAGATCATTTTAGTCCTTTGACTAAGTAGGAATAACTCCATTTAGGCAGACACTTAATCAAAGCTACCACACACATTGAAATATCTATTATTGTCAAAACAGATTTGCATGTAATGCTGCATCTCAATGAACTAAGCAATAGGCAAAGTGCGACACTAGTTTTGAAGATAAAGAGCCTAAAATCAATGAAACAACAACCTATGCATTAAAAGATAAGAAGCATACTTGTTGAGCTAGCTCCCTGGTAGGAGAGAGCACGAGGCAAAGAGAACATTGTAAATTAGAGACTTGGGGAAGGAAAACCATTTGATGAGAAAAACTGCAGCCAAAAACAGAATTCAATAAGCCATTGATTTGCAGCAACAAATACATATATGGACAAACGATACTGATTTTCAAAGAATGAAGAAAGTGGTAAACTAAGCAAGCAAACCCACCATTTGTCACCCTGCTTTTCAAAAAGTGGTAAATTGATCTGAAATCTGCACCACATATTGATGCCTTTTTTTGTTTATAATCCAAATGAGTAAGGAACAGAAAGAGAAGAACTAAAGTTGTACCTTCTAACTGCTTGAAGTCATTCTTCAAAGTCAAGATCGAAAGTATCGTTGCAAGACTTGCCGTCGAGCTGTGGTGCGGGTGCCTCTGCAGAGAAAAAAAGCATCCAAAGTTTGATGACTATACAGTGAGTAGTGAGTGGTGAATAGAATAAGAAGAGGATTGCAATTACGAGTGATAAGCATGGCATATATGTGTGGAACTATGTCCTTCTATTTTGAACAAGTATATTTTCACAAACTATATAATGCTATATATCATTTAAACTTGTATTAATGAAAAATGAAAAGTATATTTAGGTATCAGTTTTCTACTTACATACCAGAGATTGAACAATTCAATATTCACATTGCAATTCCTTTAGCATAAACCTGTAAGAAAGCTACCAAAATATTAGGTTTTTGCATTGACTTGTCAAGTTCTTGTTTTCTCTTTTCATCATTATGCAGAAAATTGTGTTTGAATGAAAAAGCTGATAATTACAGTGAACTAGAAAAAGCTGATATATGTTTGAATGAAAATGAATTCCAAATAGAAAGTAAAAGTTACCATGATTATGCCTTTGACATTCTCCTTTGTTAGTGTGATGCAGTTCTGCAAATCATCATCAGATTCATTATTCAACTTATTTCATTAAAAATTACCGTACATATTTTTCCCAAAATTTCATACAAGTTGGCGCCAATCTGCTGAATTTTCTGCAGCAAGCAATTTAACAACTTTATATGCCAAATTTTGCATCAAAGCTTTTAACATTTCTAAAACCACAAGAGCTCAAATTTAAACAACCTGCCAAAATTAAAATGAACAAGGACACGAAAAATCAGCAAAGGCATCACAAGGTGTAAAGTAGTTTCTATTGGTAAGTATTAAGCAAATGAAAAATCAGACTCTTTCACGAATGAAAATAGCAAAGTACCTTTGAAAACAAATCTTCTACTTCTCTTTCACGAATATCACCAGGGAGGTTCCCAACGTAGACTATTCTGCTCCCACGCCTACTCATTTTCAATCTGCGGCAATAAAATAATCAAAAAATAAGGAACAACAATAAAACTGAAAGGTGATTAGAAGACCTAAAATTAAGCTAATTCAGCCAGCAATTTCAATTCTCAGCAAAATAAAAACAGAACATCGAAAGGGAGAGAATAAAGAGGAAAATAAAATTGTACAATTGAATTAGAGAGAGGATATAGAGACTGTTGGGCGTGGAGAAGGATTGAAATGGGCGAAAGGGATTTTATTTTACCTCTGATGATGAGACGGAATTAGGGATCGGTAGGTTTGCAGTGGAAGGCCTCCAGGTTAGGGTTTTTCAATTTTGTTTGGAGGAAGGTGAAGTCACGACGCAGGAGAAAAAGCAGAGCGTTACGGGTTTCAGTCATGGAGGAAGGAGCGACGTTTGAAGGCTTACGACAGAGTGAGCACGACGGAGGCTTTGAGACGAAGGGAGCGTCGATGGAGGGAGCGGCGAAGCAGGGGTTGGAAGCACGACGAAGTTCTGGGATTAGGGTTGGAGGCGCGACGAAGCTCTGGGGTTAGGGTTGGATGCGGCGGCGGAGGGAGCCCGTACGACGCAAAGGACGAAGAGGGATCTGTGACGCCAGCGGCAGAAGAAATTGGTGCGATGGAGAGAAGAAGCAACTCGGTGACGGAGAGAGGATTTGATATGGGTGGAGTGTAAATGGTTCGAGACTTCGAGTGGATAGAGATAAGATTAGTGTTATCTCAATATTTACCGACGGAAAATTTAAATTACAGACGGATTTTCTGTCTGTAATAATTTAATAAAACGCATCGTTTTGTCTATTTAATTACAGACGGATTTTCTGTCTGTAACCATTTCTCACGGAAAAAAAATTAATTTTTCCGACGGAATTATCGACGGATTCTATTTTCCGTCTGTAATTTATGCTAATCCATTTTTTTTGTTTTCCGACAAAAAATCTCTCTGAAATTCTCTCTGTATTTCAGTGGGATAAAATCCGTCGGAAATATCCGTCTGTAATAACTAGTTTTCTAGTAGTGAATCTCTAATGATGAAGTAATAGGATAAAATTATAAACCTAAGTTAATTGATTAATTTAAATAATTCACAATTCTACAAAAATTTAAAAATACAATATAAAATTATAAATACAAAACTGACAAGCATGTGTCATTCCAATTAATTTTCAATAGCAACAACTAATAATATTCTAAATTCCTAACTCAAAATAAGTCAATACACAAAACAATTAACAAACAGATTAATGAAACAAAATTAGCAATTACATAGAGAGAGAACAAATTCAATCAGAATTAACAAACCAACTAACACAATAAAACAAATAAGCAATGAAGCAAGTAGATTATGAATTCAGTATTTTAGATTTTTGGTGAAACATAAATGTACCAAGAGTCCTAGACTAAACTGTGGAATTCTAGGAGGCAGAATCCAACAGTCGTGTGGCACCTAGCGACAACAGGACAAAGGATGAATTGCTGAAGAGTGAAGAGTGAAGAGAATCACAGATTCACAGAAGAAGACAAAACCAAAAGAAGAACGCAAAAGAAGAAGAAGAAAGTAGAATTAGAGTACTAAATAACAAGTGAAGCAGAAGAAAAACGCTAAAGAAGAAGACAGATTCAAATGCCAAAGGAATGCAAAAGAGGAATGCAGCGGCAGAACCACACAACCAATAAAGCAGTGACGTAGAAAAGAAGGCTGAACCAGATGTGAGCACGCGGCGATGTAAGGAGAAATCGAGCGATGGAGCTATGCGGGAGAAATGCGGAACGGGACAACAACGTCAGTAACAATGAGCTAGTGACACTAGTAGAATGACGGCAATAACTCTGGAGCCTGGAGGACTGGAGGGTGGAAGCTGGAGCAGAGAAAGAAAATTGGAAAAGAGAAAAAGAAAAAGGGTTAGGAATTTAGATAGTGGGATCAAAATTAAATCAATTATGTAGTGGGACAAATTTATTCTCTTGTCTTTTATATGTCCCGTAGGGCTACTATCAACATGCGTAACTCAAAATTAAAGGAAAAAAACTAACATTAAACCGTCAATTAAATTTATTGTTGAGGGGCCAGGCACTAATGTGAAAGAGGGTAGATTAAGTATGACGAAAAGTTGTCCTGATAAATTGAGAGAAGAAACAACGCAACTTCACAGATTATTATTCAATTAACATAAGCTAAGTCAACTTATTAATCGGTTCTAACCACACACACATCCATTACAAAATTCAAAAGTTAATTCGGTTATTCTGCACTACTACTACATACAATTCAAATGCGTAACTCACCCTATATAAACCACCTTCTTCTTAATACAACACCACACCAAAAACTCAAACCATAACCAAATATATTCTTAGTAGTTAACTTAATTAAGCGATGGGTGGCAAGTTTGTTAGGAGTGTTATGATTTGTGTAGTTGTAACGGTCTCCATTATCGGAGGGACAATGGCGGCAGGGGTTCCGGGGAAGCCTTGGTCGTTTGGTTTCAATAACAGCCATAATTGGTGGTCCAGATTTGGAAACAAAACACAGCAAGAAGCGAAGACCATTATCGTTGGTGGCTCCCAGCATTGGCAGTTTGGATTTAACTACTCTGATTGGGCCATCAAGAATGCGCCCTTTTACCTCAACGATACCTTAGGTACAATTGCACTATTATACCTTATTATTCTGAGAAAAATTCATGTGAAATTACCTTTATGAGAAGTTAATAATTAAAAAATATTATAAAATAATTTAGTCAAATATATTAAAATATTTAAAAAATTTTAACTATTTAACTTTATGTAAAAATAATTGCATGTGACTTCACCATATTATTTATCTTCTCCTTCTTTTATTGTTGCTCGTACCTACATAACATTACACATTTACACTATAGGCCTATATTTTATTTATACTTGCTTGATAACAGATTTTACTAATTGCGTTTGTATTCTGTTTTTAAAACTGCTAGATAGTTGAGATATTTAGAAGACCAGATCTTTATTTATACAAATTAGTTGGATTTGTTAGAAAGTTAGTTAGGCAGTTAACAATGTTAGTAAGCCACTTAGTCCTAATTTCCTTATATAGCTTGCTTGTATAAATACGGTAGCTTGAATTGTAAGTTTTAGATTTTTTTTACCAACATCAATTAATTTTTTTAATTATTTTATTTATTTTAAATCTTAAATAATAAATTCTTAATCCGAATTCCAAATTTTATTAAGCCTAACCTCTAAGTCGTCTTCTAAAAAATGAGAACTTTTGAAAATTAAAAATTAAAGAAGAGTTCGCTAACATTAACTAACTAAAATTGATTTGATGTACTTTCTCAATTAGATAAGTTTCTATATCTATCTATATATCTATATTCATACCGTAGCCAAAACTTACATAATGATATTACCTTAAGAAATTTTGTGATTTTAAAGCAAAGTTGGTTGTGGGTGTGGGTGGATGCAGTATTTAAGTATGAAGCTCCAAATGCGACGAACCCTTTCCAACACAGCGTGTACTTGTTTTCAAATTTGTGGAGCTTCATAAAATGCGATATTAAGAAGGCGAAGAGGGTGGCTAAAGCAACGCAAGGAGGAGGAGAAGGATTCAAGTTCGTGTTAAACAAGTGGCAGCCTTACTACTTTGCATGCGGTGAGAAAAATGGCTTTCATTGCAACAATGGTCTCATGAAGTTCGCTGTTTTTCCAATGATTCGCCCATTCTGGTCTTCTCCATGATTATCAAATTCTTACCTTATTATCTTCAACATGCGTTAACTTAAATAAAGCGAGTTTAATTTATTCTTGCATTGTGGTCTACTTTAGATTTTATATATTTGTTATGTATGTGCTTCTCATGACCACGATATATATGTACTAATGGCTGGTATTGATGAGAAGGTTGCTTGTAATAATAAAAACAAGAGATTTGCAATTTTGAATTAATTAAAAGATGACAATGCAACAACGTGTAGCTACTAGCTACACCAACTTATGACGCATATTCATTCGTCGATTAGTCTTGAAACTTTTACAAAGAAAATAAACTTACTAGTAATATCCTAAATTAGTTTTAATTTTAAAAACTTTTTTGCCGAATATTTTAATTTTTAATAAATTTTAATTATTAAATCAGTTTTTTAATTTTTTATTTAGTCAAACAAATTTATTCAGATCATCTTAGATTCTTTTATTATAATCTAACGAAATTTATCTATATAAAAGAATTAATCTAAAAATTTTAAAGACTCTTATGTCTTTATCAAATAATAATGTATATTAATTTGACTAAATTTGGTAGACATAAATTTGATGTAAAATTTAAAAAAATGGTTTAAAAGGATTTAATAATTATAACCTATAAAAAAAATTAAAGTGCCTATTAAAAATTTCTTAAAGATGGACATGAAACATTACCTAAAATTATTTGATTCAAGGAATCAGGGGAGCAACGGCGAAAAAGAAAAAGAGTAATATTTAGTTTTTAAAAATTTTTTAGCCAGACAATTTAGCTTAGAATAAATTTTGAGGAGTGACCAACAACTTTTGTGTTTTGTAACTATTAATTGGTTATCAATAGTGTTTTTAATTGTGTGAGATTACATCTAATGGTAAAAGATTACTCACTTTTTTTTTATGGTTAAGTGTTGACTACAAAACACAAAAATTGCTAATCCCTAGACTTTCTCATAAATTTTATTAAACATACTAATTCTTAAGTTAAATTTTGATAAAAATTAATTTTAATCGTTATTTAATAAAAGACATAACAATCCCTAACAATTTTAAAATCTCTTATTAGTCTCTCTATCCAGACGAAATAAAAGTTAAAGATTGATTTGGTGATTAAAATTTTTTAAAAATTAAAATGTTCGACTAGAAATTTTTTAGAGACTAGTTTAAGATATTACTCTAATGCTAAAAAAAATTTCACCCTAATTCAAGACCAACTTGATGAATCAAATTTTGTCACTTAACAATAACATGCATTATTCATCATCAAGGGATAGAATCTTGAAGAACATATTCAAGAAGGTAAAGTTTCTCTGCAATTTGAATATGATGCTACAAAGGCCTCTGGCTCAATATCTGCAAAATACACTAAATGGATGCAACATATAGATTCTTATAAATCTATGTTGGTCCCTCCTTCAAAAATCGAATTATTGATTGCTCAAGTGCTTTGGAAAATTGGCAGAAGCTACAGAATTATTTTGCTGAAACCACAAAGTCTAAGATCAAACAATTTCAAAATCGGTTGAAATCCATCAAGAAAAAGAATCTGTCAATCTCTTATTATTTGGCACAAATCAAGAAATTGGTAACTCTCTCATTACTATTGGTTATGATCTGAGCAATGATGTTTACATTGAAGCCATCTATGAAGGATTTCCTAAAGAATTTTCAAGATGCATCACACTTGTTTAGGCAAAATTAGAATTATTCAGCATTGGTGAGGTTGAGATTTTGCTTTTCTCACATGAGGACACAATTAAAAAATTCAAATAAGTTTTACTACTCCCCACCTGAGAAGAGTTGAAGACAACATAAATTGCAAGAAGAAAAAGACAATAAAGGCGATTTTTTGGATGACAAGAAATAGAATCAAAGAGCAAGAATCATATATGAAAATTGAATTGAATGTATTCTATTATCCTTTCACATACACTTTGATATGTATCACAGTATACATATTTATAGACTATGCTAAGTAATTATAATAGAGACATGCTCAATCTTATACACTGATTCGATTGAGCTATTATCATTAATACCCTTTCACTTAAAGTGTGAATCCTTCAACTCTTCTCACATGGGCTCAACTAAAAAATGTTGAAGTTGAGTTGTAGTGGTCTATTTATGTTCTACAAGGTTAAACCATTTTCTTTTCAAACCTATGATGTGATTTTCACGAGTAAACACCCTACTTATATTATTCACACAAAAGACAAGGCAACTATTAATCATAAAAGGGATAATATGATTCTATATCGTATTATTTTAAAACAACAATATCCTTCTTTTAAAAAGTTTGTCAAACATTAATAAAAATTAATTTAGTAACGAATTTATTTTTAATTTATGAATAATATTATACGTATAGTAAAAAGACTAACTACCACTACCACCATTTCCCTCGTCTTTATCATGACTATTATTTCCATTGTGCCATCATGGCTCATTACCATCTCTCTATACTCTATCACTGTTGGTGGGTCCCCAATCTCAAGTGGGGCCACACACATATTAAAACAAAAAAAAATAAAGAAAGAAAGAAAGTGGCTAAGCCACGGTGTGAGAGAGAGAGTGAGTTGGATCTTTCATTTTGAAAGAATAAGAAAGAAACAGAGAGCGGCGTCGAAGAGAAGAGAAAATTTGGGGGAAAAGAGCATGCCAACCTTGATCACATTGACTTGGTAAACTTGCTCTATTTCTTATGAAATTTTAGTATGTTATTCCTGGTGTAGAGATGAACATTAGGATATAACTTGTTAGTTGTATTGCCTTCTCTTTTGCCTGATTTGAGATACCCACTTTTGTGGAGGGTTTATGTTGATTCCACCAGCTTTGGTGATGTATTTTGTTGATTGTTGAGATGCCCTAGTGTCACTAGGAAGACTGTTTGTGTACCCATTATTCTGATAGTGGAAGATTTTTCTGGACTAGGTCCCGTGGGTTTTTTGTTCCTCTTTTGGGGGTTTTCCCACGTTAAAATTCTGGTGTCTGATTATTTAATTTTTTGCCATTATATTTGCTGCTTGGAGTATCTTTGGTGTTGCCCATTTAATTGCACAAGTTGTGGGAAAATTATTTTTTTTGGTGCTTCCGCTGTTAGACAGGTTCTTGGTTTAAACCTGTGTTGAGTTTTCCCAACAAAGTGGTATCCAGAGCTTTGGTTGTTTATTTCTGTGCTGATTAAATGGAGGAAAATACTCATGGACCGAATATGGTCAAACTGAATTCCCAAAATTATTCAATTTGAAAGACCTTCATAGAAGATATGTTGTATAGCAAGGACTTGTATGATCCTGTGGAGGGAGATAAATCCAAAGGTACTAAATCCGATGCTGAATGGAAGAAGCTGAATCGGAAGGCAGTTGCTTTGATGAGACAATGGCTTGATCTTAGTGTGTATCCACATGTTGACACCGAAACGAATGCTGAGAAGATGTGGAACAAATTGAAGGAGTTATATGAGAGAAAGAATGTGCAAAACAAAGCATTCTTGATTAGGAAGCTTGTCAATATGAAGTATGTTGAAGGTAAATCAATGCCGGAGCACTTGAGTATTTTTCAAGAGACTGTGAACCAATTGACAAATAATGAAATCACTTTGAATGATGAGTTGCAAGCCTTGTTGTTGTTGAGCTCTTTGCCTGATAGTTGGGAAGTTCTGGTTGTGACACTGACTAACTCAGCTCCAAAAGGAAAGTTGACGTTAGCAATGGTTAAAGAGAGTATGTTGAATGAAGAAGCCAGAAGAAGAGAGTGAGGTTTGACTAATGCCTCCTCCCAATCAGAAGCACTTGTTTCAGAGTCACGGGGGAGAAGTCAAAGTAGAAAACCTCACAGTTCTGATAGGTCAGAGAGTCGAAGCAAGTCAAGAGGAAAGTACAAGCCAAGAAAGGAGTTCATTTGTCACCATTGTGGCAAGCCAGGGCATATCAAGAGGTATTGTAGGTTCTTGAAAAGGGAACAATCAAGGGGAAGAAATGAAGACAAAGGTAAAGATAGTGATAAAGAAACTGCTGCTATTGTTTATGAAGATGTTCTTATCACATATGATGAAAATTATGTGAATCTTGTCTGTGATGATTCCACTTGGATTATGGACTCTGGTGCCTCATGTCATGTCACTCCGAAGCGTGAATTTTTCACTTCCTATACTACTGGAAATTTTGCAAGATCAAATTGGGAGATAAAGGAGTGGTGTGACATCATTGGCATGGGTGATGTGTGACTTGAAACTAACATGGAATGCAAGTTACAGTTGAAGAATGTTAGACATGTGCTAGATATGCAATTTAATCTGATTTCAGTGAATGTATTGGATCAAGAGGGGTATTGCACTTCTTTTTGTAGTGAAAAATGCATCATTACCAAAGGAACTCTCATTGTTGCTAAAGAAGACAATAGTCTCTGTTGAGTTTGGAAAACTAGAACATGATAAAAGTGATGACCAAACATTATTTGGATTATTAAAATGTGTTCGAGCAGATAATGGTGGTGAATACAGGTGTCCGTTTGAAGAGTATTTTAAAGGACATGGGATCAAGCTTGAGAAGATGGTTCCTAAGACTCCTCAACATAATGGAGTTGCAGAAAGAATGAATCGCACTATTAATGACAGAGTCAGGTGTATGCTCTCTCATGAAAAGTTGTCTAAATCCTTTTGGGGTGAAGCGGTGAGAACTGCAGTAGATTTGATCAACCTTTCTCCTTCAGTTCCACTTAATGGTGATGTTCCAGAGAAAGTTTGGAGAAGGAAAGATGTCTCCTATGGTCACTTGAGAGTGTTTGGTTGCAGAGCTTTTGTTCACATTCCAAGAGATGAAAGGTCTAAACTTGATGGGAAGTCAAAGCAGTGTATCTTCATGGGTTATGGTCATGAAGAATTTGGTTACAGATTATGGGATCCGGTGAGCAAGAAGATAATTAGAAGCCGAGATGTGATTTTTCTTGAAGACCAAACTATT
>NC_029781.3:51682727-51688132 GCF_000817695.3 Arachis duranensis
TATATGGAGCAACTAGAGGGTTTCGAGGTTAAAGGAAATGAGCACCTTGTATGCAAGTTGAAGAAGAGCTTATATGGGCTGAAGCAAGCGCCAAGGCAGTGGTACACAAAGTTTGATTCCTTCATGGAAGGTCATGGGTACAGTAAGACTTCTTCTGATCATTGTGTGTATGTTAAGAAATTCTCTGATGGTGATTTTATAATTCTCTTGCTTTATGTTGATGACATGTTGATTGTTGGTCATGACACTAAGAAGATTGAAAGTCTTAAGAAAGATTTGAACAGATCCTTTGCTATGAAGGATTTGGGTCCTGCAAAGAAAATCCTTGGCATGAGTATCACTCGTGACAGGAAGAATGCGAAACTGTGGTTGTTGCAGCAGAAGTACATTGAGAAGGTTTTAGAGAGGTTTAACATGAGTAATTCCAAACCTGTTAGTACTCCACTTGCTAGTCATTTCAAGTTGAGTTCGCAGCAATGTCCTACAAGTGAGAAAGAGAATGCGGAAATGAAGAAGATTCCATATGCATCTGCAGTTGGCAGTTTGATGTATGCTATGGTTTGCACCAGGCCGGATATTGCTCATGTCGTTGGAGTTGTTAGTCGGTTTCTCTCTAATCCTGGCAAGGAACACTGGCAAGCAGTAAAGTGGATTCTCAGATACCTTAATGTTATTTTCAGAGTTTGTTTATGCTTTGGGAGTGGCAAACTGTGTTGGATGGTTACACAGATGCAGATATGGCTGGAGATCTTGATTCAAGGAAGTCTACTTCTGGATATATGATGACTTTTGCAGGGGGAGCTGTGTCGTGGCAATCTCGACTTCAGAAACGTGTTGCTTTGTCTACTACAGAGGCAGAATACAACTTCAAAAATGGAGTTGTATCCCCACTTGAGTTGGTGAGGGGGAGATTTGTTTGTGGGTCCCAACTAAGGCCCACATATTAAAAAAAAAGAAAATGGCTAATAGTCACGGGAAGCAAGAGAGAGAGACAGAACACTTCTTTCAATTTGAAAGAAAGCAAGTGAAGCACGCAGAAAGCTTCAGCGCCGAAGAGGAGAATAATTTGGGGGAAAGGGGCAGTTACAATTTGATCCGATTAAATCGATAAAGTTGCTCCATTTCTTATGAAATTTTAGTATGTTATTCCTAGTGTAGAGATGAACATTAAGATATAACTTGCTAGTTGTATTGCCTTTTCTTTTGTCTATTTTGAGAGACTCACTTTGTGGAAGGTTTATGTTGATTCTACCAGTTTTGGTGATGTATTTTGTTGATTGTTGAGATGTCCTAGTGTCACTAGGAAGACTGTTTGTGTACCCATTATTCTGATAGTGGAAGATTTTATTGGAGTAGATCCTGTGGATTTTTTGTCCCTCTTTTGGGGGTTTTCCCACGTTAAAATTCTGGTGTCTAATTATTTAGTTTCTGCCATTATATTTGCTACTTGGAGTATCTTTGGTATTGCCTATTTAATCGTAAAGGTTGTGAAAAAATTATTTTTGGTACTTTCGCTGTTAGACAGGTTCTTGTTTGAACTTTTGTTGAGTTTTCCCAACAAAGCATAGCACACATTTTTGTTCAACATAGCACACAAATTTACATATATAGCACAAAAACCAAAATCATAAAATAACACTAATTTTCTAACAACTCAATTAAAGAAAACCAAAATCATCATAAATAACCATAATCTATATATATATAAAATAGCACACAAATATCGAGTATAAAAAAACAACACAAGTAATTGGTACTTCCGCTGTTAGACAGGTTCTTGGTTTAAACCTGTGTTGAGTTTTCCCAACAATCACTACCAACATCATCACCATCACTCACTTTCTCATTTTTCCATTCTCTTATCTTTCCTCACACCCTCCAAATCTTGTCATTGATGGGTCACTATTTTCTTGCAAAATACTAATGAATTAATGACAAAAAAATATTCCTTACAAAATTTTGTCGCCGATTTGCCAAATTCTTGTAGTGAACCCATCATTCACCTTTGCACTTTATGAATTAATAATCGTCAAACTTAAAGTTGAACACATACTCACATCCTCACATATGCCTCCCAATAATAGGTGGCTATTTCAATGAAAATTTTATGATTGTCATCTTATAAAGATACTTTATTTTAATCATTGGATGATAAATTGTAGGGTTTGATTTTTATTTGAAGTAAAAATGTTACCGTTATTTAAAGTGTTGCTAAACAAATAAGTTATACTTTTTAAACAAAGATCATCATAAAAAGATATTTTTGACATTTTCATAAGAATAGTTGCCTCAATAATAATGGTAGTTATTTGTAGTGGAAACTGGTGAATCGTGACCTTCCTCATCATATATATTGTCGCACTATATACATGGATTATTGGATTTTCTGCAAAAGAAGCGGCCAACAGTTTGTTCCAGCAGAATGCATATCAGTTATCAGTATTCAGTGTTCTTCGAGATTTTTTTTTCTTTTTTGGATTTAGAATTTAGGGCGTAAAACCAAGACAATATAATGTTTAGGTTTATATTATTATATTTTGCTGAAAAAAATTAAATATTATTTAAAAAAATTATAGATTATATCAGGTTGATATTTTTCGAGTATATGAAAGGTATAACAAACAATTTTAAATTAACATTTTTTTTAAAATAACTCAAAATAAATTTTTAATTCAATTTTATCATCATAACTAATTTTATATTTTATCATCATCGTTATCATTATTATCATCATCGTCATCGTTTAATTTATAAACATATATCTTAATAAATATATTAGTGTTTATGTTAATACGCTAGCATATATAATACAACGCACGAGTTGCATATACATACTCTAAGATTATTTAATCAAGTCTAAATGGCATCTTGAGTATTGTGCTGGACTCTAGTGAAAAATTGTACAATCATAAATCCGAATGAAAATACAATATAGCATATATAGGAATGCTGCGATAAGGATGGATGTTTATTTATGAGTAGTTCAGTTTTTCTATGTTAAAAAGAGCAAATTTTTTTGACAAACCAAAATTAATGAGATTTGAAAATTAAAATTTAGGAATAAGTATTGTTTTGGTCCATAATGTTGAGGGTCAGAATCAAAACTATCTCCAATATAATTTTAGATTTAAAATTATTCTTAAAGTTTTTTTTGTGTATTAAAATCGTCATTTTAAATAAAATAATTTTTTAAAAGGTAATAATACCCCCAACCTCCAACTTCACTACCATTCATTTTGAATTCCCTGTCATCACCGTTCATTTTGCATTCTCCACTATCACCATCCTCTTATTTCCATTATCAGCCATCCGATCATTTTACATTTTCTACCACCACTGTTCATTATGCATTCTCCACCACCGTCACCGCCCCTATTTTCACTATCACCCATTTCTTTCCACAACAACAATAACAACAGAACATACATTCAAATTCAAGAATCCATTATCAATAATAACAGAACATTCACATTAATAATAACACAACATTCAACATTCAAAAAAAATTCAAATGAATATAGAAATCAACACAAGCAGAAGCAGAAAGCAGAAAAAATCAACACAAGCAGAAGATAGAAGCAGAAAACAGAAACTGAAACTGAAACAGATGCAGAAGTTCAAGCACAAAACCAAATCAACGTGCAAAAGCACAAATTCAACAAGAAGTAGAAGCAGAAGCTCAAGCAAAAGCAGCAAGCAGAGGCTAAAGCAAGAACCACCGGCAGCTCGTGGACGACGGACCGACGATGGCTGGGCAAATCGGCGGTGGCAGGAACCCAACTCAGCCTTAGATTCCTCTCTCTCCTCGCGCGCCGCCCTCCTTGCGTCGAGCTCCCCTTTTCGGTGACACACTCCACGGCAGCGGTAGAAGCATGCATGAACAGCGGCGACGTTTCTGGCGGTGGCTTGTGGGTGGACCGGCGACAATGTAGGTGTCGCGATGGTGGCGACGGCTATAGCAACAGCCTCCTCCCTTCCACCGGTGCTCCCTCTCTCTTTTCAGATCTCCGATATCGCTGCTCGTGCTCGATGGCGAAGGACCCAACGGTGGCGACGATGGCCTCCTACGGTGGTGGAGGCCCCCTCCGCGTTTCCTTCCCCCCAACCCCACCCCCAAAAACGCGTTTTCTTCCCCCCTCCCGGTCCCCAAAACGCGTTGTTTTCTTTTATTTTTTTAAAATTTTATTATAAAAGACGATTTTAATACGAAAAAAATATTAAGAATTATTTTAAATGCAAAATTACGTTGGGGACGATTTCGATGATGACCCTTAACGTTAGGGACCAAAACAATACTTATTCCTAAAATTTATATGCCTATAAAAATATGAATGGGACAAAAGGATGGGTATGTCTAAAATGAGCATAACAATTATGTGTTTATTAGATATGTCATATTTATATAGACCATTAGATTATATTAGATGAAAATAAAATGTTAATATAAAAGAAGATTATTGATAGACTTTAATAAATACAGAATATTTTAGTACATAATTAAATGATTTAAATGACAATATTTTAACACACGATATTTTAAATGGCAACATAATATTTTATTTTTAAATAATTAAATATAAATATATAACTACAAAATATATGAGTATTTTTTATTCATTAAGACTAATTATTATGTAAAAATTTTTTATAATATCAAAAAATTATATTAAAATAAAAACTGTAACATAAAAATATAAAATAATTACAATTTTATTTTGTATATATTACTTCACAAATAATTATATTATTATATTCAAAATTAATTAACTAACTACTTTTGTTAAAGATATTATTATATAATATAATTCTTATCAAAATATTTTAAAAATAGAATTTATTTAAAATATTATATATAATACATGAAAATATTTATTTTTTTATTTTTTTCAAATTTTTTAGAAAAATAAAATAAATAATATAATTCTAAATACATGTGTATCACATTATATATTTACTTATATTAGTATGACCTAAACTAATCAAACTTACATAATTCAACTACGTATATGTATTATATGTGCGTATGTAATAGTGACTGATATATGATTGATATATATTTTTTTATTCTTTAGACTCTCTAATATATATGCCACCTCATGACTCTCTCCTCTAGTCTTTTTTATTCAAATTTATTTTGTTGTAATATTAAGTAGATAATAATTTAAAATTATGTTTTAATTTAACATTTATAGTTTCATATATATAATATTTATAATTATACCTTTATAATAAGATCATTTTTTTATTATTTTCAAATATTTTTTTTATTTTTCTAGTTAAATTTTTCATTCTCTAACCCGACAAAACTTTTATATATATGTAAAAAATTGATGTACAAATATCTTTCACAAAATATTTTTCATCATATATAATTTATTAAAAATATATTTTGTTAAATCCAAGAG
>NC_029781.3:51688196-51710512 GCF_000817695.3 Arachis duranensis
AAATTTTTAGTTTTAATGTAACAAATTTAATATATTATTTGATTTCAATGTTATTATATTATTATAATTATTTAATATATCAAAAATTATTAGATAGTATATATATTGTTAAATTCATAGTTGGAAGACATTGAAAGAGAATGATATGTTTGAATTGAAGCTCTAAATGTGAAAAATTTCACAAATCAGAGAAAGAGAGAGTGAAATACCGAAATTGAGGAAACTAACAATTCTACTTCTCACTCTTCTAATGTGATAACTTTGGACTAACTATTAGTTATATACAC
Source organism: Arachis duranensis (assembly GCF_000817695.3). NCBI lineage: Eukaryota > Viridiplantae > Streptophyta > Magnoliopsida > Fabales > Fabaceae > Arachis > Arachis duranensis. The sequence goes on from NC_029781.3 coordinate 51,688,484, forward strand.
CAAACTTATAAGTAAGTATTTATCTATCTATTAATATATAATAGTTAACTAGCCAAATAGTAAACCTACACACTATTTAACACTGTTAAATGGTTTCCGAGAGAGTGACAGGTGTTCCCAAACCTTTCTAGCTGAATGAAGGATGTAGCGTTGTTTTGCACAATGGTTCTTCACGCAATGGAAGGGTAATTGAGCATACTGCAATAATTTGAGCGGGATTGATGGCAAATTTTGGGCGCAATTCTTCAAAATTTTTCAAATTTCAATCCTTTTTCCTATATCCTATCTATTTCTGGCTTTCTCTCTCCTTTACCCACAAAAATCAGAATCACTTTCTTCCCTCGATGTTCCTTCTCTTTTTCTCTCTTCTCTGATCGTCCTCCACGAGAGACGGCTGGGCATTTGCTCATTAAAATAGAGCTATAAGTTGCAAATGTCATCGCCTATGGGGCGCAGATGAAGCCTTTCTTTGTCACCACTGGTCAGCTGTGAAAGGAGCAGAAACTAGCCGAAAAATTCGCAAGATTCATCGTCAGCACTGGCACTTAAGGAGATAAAAGATCCCCATTAAAGATCTCATCAACAATGTCCACTCCTCCTCTTCCTCTTTCTCTCACCAACTGTAGCCTTATTTTTTCTTGAACTTATAGTTTTTATGGCCTCAAGGAGCGATTAATTGAAAACAGAGTCCTACATCTTGCGAAAATCATGGTAATTTTTTTTAAAATTTTTTAAGAGTTTTGCGTTTTTTTTAACAGTTTTCATGTACATGTATTCTTATTAAACTATGTATTTATGTTCTTATTAAGATTCATGTTTTGTTGTTCTAGCAACAAACAAAGCACAGAACAGAGTTTGAGGAAATATGAATTTGGGGATCATTGGAATCTTGGAATCGAGGACCGTGCGAAGCCTCAGGTGTACAATGAAGAGCACGAGAACAAGGATCTTCAACAACGTGTCACCGCAGCAAGAAACAAAAATTGAAGAACTGGCTGTCAAAAAAATGGAACGGCGATGGAATCTGCTTCACGTCACGTGCCTAAAAGCAGGAAAAGATTCTTTCTTGCTTCTTCTTCGTCCATATGCACACTGTTTCTGTTGTTATTTATCTATTCTAAAGCGGGGTTAACACTGTTGGGCTTCAGTTTTCAACATTAGAGTTCTTTTCTTTTGCTGATTGCTCCAAGTATTAATTTTTTTGGTCGCTTTTGTCTTGCTGTTTAGGTTTCACACATATACAAACGAGTTGTAGCTTAAAGTGTTGTCGTAAATGGTTCTGTAATTGGCGGGTAAAAATAGGTAAGCAAGGATTCTTGCAAAACTCAAGCGCCTCGATCATGACAATAAATTACTGATTGGTTCTTTCTTTATTTATTATAATTTTGATTTGCTTACTGGGTAAGTGGAATCTAATTTTGTTGCAACCAAAGTCCTTTGCAAATTCTGAATTGTCTGTTATCTGTCAGAATTTCTCGCAAACTTTATTGCTATTCATCTTTCAAACTAATTAATTTCCTGTGTTTTCTTAAACTATGCAGGAAAAATTGGAAGAGCTTGAGACAATAGATAATGTTTCAGTCATATGCATAGAGTAAGCATTTCTTTGGGTAAAAAGGAAATCAGTAATTGCTGATATATGATATAAGAAGAATGTTGAAATTGATTATGAGATCTACTAATTATTGTCTCAATTAGAAGTTCACGTGGTTCTTATTCTTATTAGTTATTATGATATTGGAATGGCTTAAATTTCAGTTTGCTGCAAAACGTGGAAAGTACGAGTATAATTGTACTTTTTGACGAATGAATCCTTGGTTTCGTTGTTAACGATTGTTCATGAAGTAAGGCTGAATTTGTTGTTTGTGGCATCACTTGGATTCTTTAAATATGGGTTTGTGACAAATTTATTAACTTCTCTTTATGTTATCCCAATTTGAAACATTTTTATATAGTTGTGGTTGTTTGGAATATTGGGTAATCACTAAAAATTGTGCAGTATCTGTGAAAATACATGACTAAGGTAATTAGCAACTAAATTGTTTGAAAATTTACTTGGCTAACATTATGTATTGTTACTTCTGAAATGGAGCTTCAACTGATAGTAAGCTAGAGATCTTCAGGTACCAGTCTTTATTCAATGAATTGAAGCACCATATATTTTTTTAGTACATCTATTTTTTTCCTGTTTAATCAAAATGGTTGACTTAATTGTGCAAATGAAAAAATTTACTATTTCAATATTACTTAACAAAAGCATTAAACCTGACCAATTCATACTACCTGTCCTCTTTTGTTTTTCTATAAACTTAATTGAGGGTTTTGTTTTCTGTTTCCAATTTACAGGTGACGATGAATTCGATATGTTTTACTTCCAAAAGAAGTACATTGAAGGTAATTTTTCATTATAAATAAATAATAAAATTGGATCTTCTAAGTTTCTCCCTCTTCTTAAAGAGGGAGATAGTATTATCTCTCCCTTAAGAAATTATGCTTTATCTATGTTAGGGAGATGCAAAAAGATTTAGATCTTCTCATGTTTTAAGTTGTGTTTCAATCTCCACCATTAAAAGATAAACATTCAATTTTAATCAATGGCTAGGATTGAAACATGACCAACAATATGAAAAGATCCAAATACAACAAAAAAAACAAAAAATAGAAGGAAAGAAAACAATAATGTGTAATAGAGTTTTCTAAGTGTAATAGAGTTTTGAAGTGGTTATCTATTCATCTTTGACATTTGCTTGATTTTCTGCATTTTGATTATTATTCCACCCACAAATTAGGACTTAAGAGGTGCCTTTTAGCATTATTTCAATTATTACTCTAATGTTATGTTGGCATGTGTGGTTTAGATGGGAAAAAATGAGATATTGTAATGGGAAAAATCGTAAACCCATAACCATTTATAAATTTGTCAAATAAAGGTTAGTTCTTTGCTTTGGAAAATAGTGTACAAAATTGTTGTCGAAGATGTCACCTTTTGTTCGAATTTGTTCTTTGTTTTTTGATCCACATGTTCTCAAAGTTGTTGTCGAAGATGTCACCTTTTGTTCGAATTTGTTCTTTGTTTTTTGATCCACATGTTCATAAATTAGAATTCTGAAATAATTTAGAGCGTAGAAAATACTATCTTTTATGAGCAGCAAGTGGAACATTGACTGTGCAACTTGAACTATTTATAGTTGCCAAGTTGAATAGAGATAGAGCTTCTTTGATTACTTGCTTTTTATTGTTACTTTTAGTGCTAAGGCTTCACATAGATTAAGGGCTATATTAGCTGTTTGCTTACTCATTTACTCCCTAGAGTGTTGTGCAAGTATATTGGTTCATTATTTTTTATTTGTGATTGAGGGGTTGTTTTTGTGATGCAGATGGAGCATGAAAAAAGTGATTTTGATGTCAACGATTATGGTGAGGAGGATAAGGAGAAACAAGGAGAAGAGGGAAAAAATCGAGATGAGGGAACAGTTGAGGAAGACCAAAGTGGATGGAATAATGATGAGATGGAATAACTTGAGAAAGTGTATAAGGATCTTCAAATTAGTTTTGAATTTTTAAGTGAGGAGTTACTGAACTTTTTTATACAATTTTTCAGGTATCATATTATTTGTAGGTAATTTTCTAAATGGATTTACTACAATCAAACTTTTGCCTCTAACTGAATTTCACAACTTCTAAGATTAACATGATCTTGGATCTTCTCGAAATTTGTTATATGATCGTGCAATTCCTTTATCGTTATAATTATTGTTATATGATCATACAGTTCCTTGCAACAATAAATACTCATTATGAAAAAAGAAAAAAAAGAAGCATAAACAAGCTATGCCGTTACAACAATAGCTATTTGGTTATTGAATAAAGTAGGAAAGTAAAGGTAAGGACATCACAGACCACTTACAAAATAGAAAAACATACTTCAATAATATATAGCTTTGCTTTCATCTTTTAAATGAATCATCTTTGGTTATCTTGGTCTTATATATCACTAATTCTTGCTGCATTATTCATATTGTCTGAGTAAAAAAAATTATTATTAATTAGCAGGTTCAAGTGTTCAACTTGGCATCATATTATTATTAGAATTTTTCTAGACTGAACCTGATCTAATATGATACAGTGGATAGCGTTGTTTTAATTCTACTTATTTTGTTTGGATTAACAATTTTTAATTATATTTATAATAGCATTGCTATAATTTGAAAATTCAACAGATATATAACTAATTTGGTATTTCATTATGATAACATAACAGTGATAGGTGGTAGTAGTATGCAGTGAGAGTGGTTCCCACTTTTCGGCAACCAGTTGGGTTGAGATTGTAGCTGAAGATTTGAAGTTTATCATGAAAGTCAGACTAGATTGGAAAGGAGATTTTGGAAGTCCAGAGAAGCAGGGGTGAGCTAGAGATGGAGGAAACATGATGTGGAAGAACAAGGATCTTCAAGAACGTGCCATCGCATCAACAAACAGAGATTGAAGAAGTGGCTTCCAGAATAGTGGAACGGCAATAAAATCATGTCACACGCCTGAAAGCAGGAAAAGATTCCTTTTTTTTTTCTTCTTCCTCCAAATGCATACTGTTAGTTATTTATTTTAAAGTGGGGCCAACACTGTGGGCTTCAGGTTTGAACATTAGTGTTCTTTTCTTTTGTTGATTACTTTAAGTATTCATTTTTTTTGTTGTTTGTTTTGTTGTTTAGGGTTTCAGACATATACAAACGAGTTGCAGCTAAAAGTGCTGTCGTAAATGGTTCTGTAATTTGCAGGGAACACCTCTGAATCTCATTTCGTCAATCACCCAGTGAGTTATTATCACGGCATGGCAATTTTTTTATCTATCTATCTATTAATATATAATAGTTAACTAGCCAAGCACTAAAACCACACACTATTTAGCACTGTTAGATGGTTTCTGAGAGAGTGACAGGTGTCTCCCAAACTTTTTCTTTCTATTGTGTTTCGCTCCTTAGCGAAAAGCCAAAACCTTCTTACCTGGTGGAAGGTTATCAGAGAAAATCTTTGTCCAATGGGTTGAAGAGAGTTAATCTGGCAGCAATTCCAAAAACCACCATTTAGGGGAAGAAAACGAGAATGTTAGCTTTTGATTGGATGATTAGGGTAAACAATGGATTGAGAACTCATTGTCCCTCAGGTAATGAAGCAGCACTCTCTTCTGCAGCAATTTGGGCGCGATCTTTTCGTTTCAAATCAGGATTTGAACTCCAAATTTTGAGCGCAATTTTTTCAGTTGAAATTAGAGTTTAAAATGACATCCTCAAGCGCCTCTACCACACCGAAGATGCCCCTCAAGGTCTTTTCGCCCACAATTTTCGTTTAATTTTTGTTTTAGTTTAGATTTTGAGGGATTTATTATTAGCATTATCAATATTTTTTTGTGGGTTCAGATATGATGGAGATGAAGGTAGAAGTCGTGGCGATGCTAAAGTCGCTGCACCGCTGGCAGCATTCCTTCATAACCCGTTGGCTGTGCAGGAGTTGAGGGCTAACAAGAAAGAATTGCGAGTAGAAAAGTTGAAGGACAAAGAGGAAGTAGAGGACTTAACTCAGGAAATGGCTGAGCTGTGGTATCGAACTCTCATCCCTAGACCTCAAGCTTCATCTCTCCAACTCAAGTAATCAGTACACTCCTATTTTATTGATATCGCATCCTTCATTTCTCCCTATTTTCTATAAATTTGGTTCCAATTTTGCTTTTCATGATGTTGGGTACCCTCAAAGTTGGCAACTTTTTTATCTTTTTGCATTTTGCTCATTAACTGTCTGTGACAAGCAATCCCTTATAAGTGTGTGATCATTCATCCTTCACTAAATTCATTAAAGAAGATGAAGTTTGTGTTGCTGCTGAAACCTAAGAGGTTATTTTGTCGGAGAAGTATTTTTATTGTGGTGGTGTTGTGTATTCATTGTGTCACCTTTGCTTACCAATTTAATGATACTTGCTTGCTTTATGATCAGTTGGCAGGAATGGATCTTTGGTTTAGAGATATTCATTGTGTCACCTTTGCTTACCAATTTAATGATACTTGCTTGCTTTATGATCAGTTGGCAGGAATGGATCTTTGGTTGATGGATGGAAGTGGTCGAGGCCTAATGGAGGGCATGCAGGACTAACATAAGCAATGAAGACATGAAATATTTAAACAAAACAAGGTATACTCAAAACAAAACTACATTTTATTTTTTAACAAATATTTTTTCAAAACACCTTCCCTTTTGGGTGTTAATCATAGGCCAAAATGGATTGAGTTGAATTTGTCATTTTTCTGTGAATGATATGGATTGAGTTCTACTAATGTTTGGAGCAAAATTTATGTAAAATTGATGATTATGTCCAAGAACTAATAAGATTGCTACCTTTTAAATTAATGATTATGCTATCATAATTTTTTTTCTTAGCAATTAAAATTAAGAGGTGTTTTCTTTTTGCCCCAAATTTTTAAAGAGGGAGAGAAGTATGATATAGCGGGTGTGAATTTGGATGGCAAATATAAAGATTGGCAAAACAAATTGCATTTTGATTCAGTACATTCTTAGGTCGGTCTGTTGGGATAACCTTTGATATTTTTCCTTGCACTTTTTTGCTTTGCCTCTTTACTCTTTGGTGAATCGTTTGAAAGTTTGTGTATTTAAATGAGTTATAGGAGAAGTTAATATTTTTATTCAATCATTTATTTTGAAAGAAAGGGATTTCACTGTTGAGCAATCTACAATGATGATTGATGCATATTGTATGCTTAGCAAGTCTTTGTCTAGAGCAATTTACATGTTAAGCGTTGTCACTTGTGAAGATTCCAAAATTCTTAATGGTTTATTACATTTGTAGAAGTTTTTGTAGAATCTAAAGCTTTTGAAGGTTCAATGATAATATATTTTTGATGAGAAACTTGTGTTACCTCAAGAACAATTAAATTAAACTTGCCATCGTTAGGATTTCCTTCAATTATTTTTTGTTGAATGTTTTTTTCTGTTGTGTTGCTAAAAAATGTTGTACCATGTTTTTTCTCCAGATGAAGCTTGATGGAGCAGAAACAAAATATTTTTAGATCTTAAATTACTAGCGGAGGTGATTGAACATTTGCGAAATTTGTTTTTTAATTAATCTATGTTGTGTAAAGAAAATTTAAAATGGCAAAAAAATTCCTTTATGTTTTGTGCATCTATCTGACTTGAGTTTTGTGAAATTTGATATGTTTATCTTTATAATTAATTCACTTTATTTAAAGATTTCTTGATCTTAGAAAAAATGTGTATAAATTTACAGAATTGTATATGACATAATTTAAGTGATCAAAGTAGATAATTCTTTCATAGAACTTTTATTATTTTGACTACTAATTATACTGTTATCTTCTTTTGTGGAATTATTTCTTTCAAAATCAAAATTCCATGCCTTCCTGCATCTTTTTTTTTTCAGTTGGTGACAACGAGATTGCTGCCTGTATTTACATGTGATCTTATAACTCGCTTCTATGTCTCAACATTTTTGTGTTGAAGATTGGTAATGAATTGGTTGATTACACTTAACGATGACCAGTTAGTTTTTTTTTTGTTTTATTGAGTAATAATTTTCTTTTTTTTAACTGTAATAAATGTTTGATATCTATAATTTAAAGTAAATGTGACTGTCCCTTATATTTTATCCAATGTTTTACAGATTTTTCATGTTTGGTGGATAGAATAACAGAAAAGAATGGAATTGCTTTGGTTTCATCAGTGTAAAATAAGTTACTATATTGAGAGATTAGATATACGTGTAATGACATCTATTGCATAGATTTTGTGTATATATATATATATGTATTTGTATGTGTTTTATCCCTTTTTTTTTCTCTTCTGAAGGAGATGTAAGTGTGTTTGTTTGAGTAACATTTACTTACAACACATGATTTTTTGTGGCCTAAGTTTAGCCATTTCCATCCATCATTTATATATATATTTGATTTGAAACCATTTTATTGTGTTGTAATGACTCTAATTCTTTTTATCAGTTAGGATATATATGTGTGCATTTTTTAAATTTTTATTCCTTAAAGAGATAAGATACTCTAAGGAGTGCATTTTTTAAATTTTTATTCCTTAAAGAGATAAGATACTCTAAGGAGTAAGGAGTACTTGGCTATTTTAAAGAGATAAGATATTTAATATTCATGAGAAATATTTCACTCATTTTTTTGTTTTGACACTTTCTTTTAAACATTCTTTAATATTTTTGTTGTGACACTTTTTCTTTGTGAGAGTAATTAAATTAATTGCATCCAAAATTTTTATTAGTTCTTCTCGCAATAGCTTAGTATTTTTCTTTTCTTTCTTTTTGCTTAGTGTTTTATTTTTATTTTTCTTCAGTATATAAAGTGTATGAACATGATAAGCTATATTGTTATATAATGTTTGTTTGATGCATAAAAGAAATTTTATATCTTACTCTGTGCTACAACATAAGATAAGTGAGGTAAAATCAAGTTTAAAAGAGTAGAATTTAATTTATTATTTGTAAAAAGGTTTAACATCCTTATATTAATAAAAAAAGTGACTTTTTATCCCTAATTAATTCACAATTTGAAGGCAAATGTTAGAAGAATTTGTAACGGAATGGTTCTTACCCAAACAAAAATAGCTTCCATAAGTATTATAGAATTCTTAATTCTAATAATTATTTTAATAATTTTTAATTTCATTTCTTCAATTATAAGAGCAAAAAAAAGATTTAGCCTTTTTTATTTGAAAATAACTATTGCATGATTATAATTCAAGTGATAAATTACTAATTAATATTAGAACAAAAAAAATTTGTTCTAAACATTAGAAATAAAAATAATACTTTATTTTTATTATTTTATTTGTTCTGTCTTCAAGCCGAATACAAGCACAAGATTAGTAGATTGAAAAAATTAATTCAATATCGCTTATTACTAGATGAAATTTTGAGAAAAAAAAGAGTGGAAGTGAACTTTTTCTATAGCCCATTATTATCATCACCAATTTCAAGTAGATAATATTTAGTATGCCATTTCTTTAGTAGTTATGTATTATTTTGGATTAGAAAATCATTTTTGGAACAAAGATATATATTATGTTGGTAGGTTTTTCATTTAAGAAAATCATTATATTTCTTATTGAAAATTAATATGCGAAATAATTGATTTAATAGAATGGTATCCTTTTAGAGAACAGCAAAATAAAAATTACATTATATAGTCAAATATATTTTAAATTTCAATTTACATCTTTCTAAAACTACTTAAAATAATTTCAATTTTTGTACATATATCTTTCACTTTAAATCCTTATAATAGTTACAACTTTTTATAATCAATAAGTGTACTTAGTTTTTAATAATTTTTAGATAGACAATACTTTTTTTTTATTTTTTTTCATATTGTGCGGTAGTAATGGGCATAATATCGAATGAGTAGTTCTTTTATTTTACAATCAAATCCAAATTTTATATCTTGAAATAATTTTATTTTTTATATTTTATTTTTACGAAGATTTTATTTTTTATTTTTGTAAAAATAAATCAAATAGATTTCATTTAAGAAGTATGTTAAGATAATCTATGATATACTAATCTTTTAACATATGATGTGGATGGGAATTAAGTACTAAAAGAGGGATTATAATATAAAAATGATTGTATGCTGCTAAGTACCAAGAAATTTTGTTTTTAACATGAAAGGATCATCCAAGAAATAATTTATTTAAGTTGTATAGAGTATTGAATTGTAGGAGATGATTTATTTCTTGAGTATGATGTAATGTTTTAAATACAAATTTAAATTTTATTATTTTTCTATTGCTAACCTTCAATTTGGATTTATAAACTTTTATTGTCTGTTTTCATTAGAAATAAAAGTATAGGAAAAAAGGAATTTAATTACTTTTATATTTTCAAATATATTATTCTTTATGTATAGTAGATATCTAGAGATGAACGCGGATCGAATTGGATCGGATATGGCCAAAATCTCGATTCGATCTGCACTAAAATTATCAGATTGAATCGGATCTAATATCCGCATTTTTTTAGCTTGAATCTGACTGATTTGCACATTTACAGATCAAATCAGATATCGAATATATCCGCAAAACATAAAAATACTTTTTAAAATCTTATTTTATTTTAAAAAATCAATAAAATCTCTTTTTTTACTCTTTTAAACATGTTTACTTTTAAAATAATATTAAACATATTATTTTTAAATAATAAAAATAAAATAATGTGGCATATATGATAACTATTAGTTAAAATAAAACATAAAAATAATATTTACTTATTTATTTATTTATTTATTTTTGCAGATAAGTGGATATCGAGATACCTACATGAAATCTGCAATCCGATTCTATTACTATGCGGATCTGATCCGATAGTCTTGCGGATCGGATCCATATCCGTAATTTTTAGATCAGATTCGGATAAATACCGCAGATATGCGGATCAGATCCGATGTGAAAATAAAAAATAATACAAAAGCACAAACAAATATAAAGATATTTCATCAGATTTTTAGACCATTATACTATACATTCTATTATTTTAATTTTAGGATTTTATTTATCAATGTTTTTACAATTTAAACTTTGGAGTATTTATTTGTGATCTTAGGCTCTTAGTATAAATCATGATCACTTTTTGCAAATAATATCTATTTTAATAGTTTGCTTACTTTGTAAAGTATAATATTACCCTTAAAGCTAAGTTGAAGAGAATGTTAATTATTTAGAAAGTTTAGTTGATATATTTGAAGATCTAAAATTTTATATTGATGATAGTTATATTATTGTATTGTCTCTAAAATTTATACAAAATTAATGCTTATATATTCAATAATTACTATATTAAAAAAATTTATAGATGCTACAAATTTTAAAAAGTTATCTTTGAAAAGTATCTCTTACTTTTAAAAGTCACAAGTATAAACACATGAACTTTTGATTTATCAAACGCAAAACGAGGTTCTTATATTTTTCAAAAACAAAAGCATCTCTTCGAAAAGTTTTACCAAACTAAGCCAAAGTCCGTTCAAAATGATATCTTCAAAAATTTCACAAATACAAAATCAAATCATTAAAATAAGTATTATGTTGACTGCATTGCTCATGACAGCTCCTTTCGCCCTTGGTGATGTTGAAATTGAGATTATCGATAAACTGATTCCTGTTCCCTACGTTGATATGACTTTGAAACTGATGAGCGCTTTGGAGTCCATGTGGAGCACAGTGGTAACTGGGATAGGTTCTTGGTCCACGGAGGTCAAAAGTACAAGTAAGTTTCTATTATTGAGTTGTAAAGATTTCAGAATTAAATTATTTTGACTCTAATTGGAAGTTTCCTACCAAGTCTCCTGGGAATGCTTTTGTTGAAGGAGATGCTTCTAGTGCCAGCTACTTCCTCGCAGGTGCAGCTGTTACCGGTGGGACTATCACAGTTGTAGGCTGCGGCACAAGTAGTTTACAGGTATGTGAATCCAATGAACTCTTATGACATGAATCCTTATCAGATTATATTTTTCAGTGGAGCCATTTTGCATTTCGCTTAAAAATGCTCTGAGCTTCTCTTAACTTGATCCTTCTCTTAACTATAATTTCCCTAGTGTTGTTGAATCTTACGATGAGTTGTATTTGCTGAACCGTCTGAGGGTTTTTTGGCGTGTGTGCAGAATCATCCTGCTGTTGTTGTGCCTAGGCTTCCTGCTGGTTTGAATTTGCCTGGCCCAGGTGAGTTCTTTCAAATGTTCTTTTTCATTCCGCACTCTGTGAAGAACCCTTTAATTATTTTATTTTTGTTCTAATCTCTGTTTGCTTTTGTTGTTCTTTCTATTTTTCTATGTTTTGATTCTTTGGCATAGATTGATTTACTCCAATTCTAATTCGGATTTTAATTCTATTTCAGTCAGGAGATGTCAAGATTGATGTCAAGATTAACTTTCAATGTGGAGCTTGATGCTGCTAATGCAACTTAGTTATCTATTAATATTTTAGATTATTCTATCTTTAAGTGCTAAGTGTAATTTGTGACATTCATGTAACATTGGGATGGTCATCTTATTTTTTTTGGGTATCTTTTTATTGAGACAGTGAGATATTGAATTATTTTTTTATTAAGACAATAAGATATTGGCCAATGATGTTGAAAAATAACATCCAATTTTATAGGTATCATGTAATGAATATTATGTTTATTTATGTGATTTTTGGCTTTCTTTTTTCAATTTACAGTGTTTGATGGAGTAAATTTAGAAAACAAATCTAAAGTATTCATTTTGCAATGGAAAAATCTAAAAAAAATTCAATTTTATCTTACTGACGGATTTACAGACGGATTTTCTGTCTATAATCAGAATGGGATGATTTTTCAAAGTTCAAATTACAGACGGAAAATCTGTTGGAAAATCCGTCTGTAATTACAGACGAAAAATCTGTCGAAAAATTCGTCTGTAATTACAGACGGAAAATCTGTCTGTAATTACAGACGGAAAATCCGTCGGAAAGTTCGTCGCCTTTGGAAAATGGATAGAAAATTTACAGAGGGAAAATCTGTCGGTAACTGCTAAAAATCCGTCTGTAATTTTTCGACGGAAAAAAAATCCGTCGGTAAATAATTTCCGACGGGGCTTTTACAGAGGGACAAAATCCGTCGGTAATTTCGTCGGTAACCAAAAATCCGTCTGTAATAAAGACTAAATCCGTCTGTAAATCTGTCTGTATTAATCCATTTTCTAGTTGTGTGTTACATTATCATATGTTCAAATTCTTTATGTGATAACAAATGGATCTAGACAAGAGATTGTTAATGCATCAATTGATTTCTTTTATCTATGGTATGAATATAAGTTACTAATTTTAATTCAGAATATGAGATTAAGGTCTTTAATAGAAGATTAAAGCGTGATAGAACAAAAAAATGTATATAAAGGATCCTTAATTTGGAAAATAGAAAGCTTGCACATTTAAAAAATGAATACAATGTAGTACTTATACTATCTGACCTCTCAATTACAAATTTTGATGACTCAATTCATATAATTGTTGAATTAAGCATGTTTAATCAATACATGATTTAAAATTATTAGTTACATCATTGTGATCATATTTCTAAACTCAATAAATATATACGAAAAACATATTATTATCTAATTTTTATGTATTCTTTTTATATTTTTGTTATTAATTTTACAAACTCAATCACCCACACGCGCGTATGCGCGGGCCTCTTGCTAGTAGGTAACTAAAATATCCCTTTTATATAATCAATTTTTTTTAACGGACATTTATCCGAGTACTATACAATACTCGGTACATACTTTAGCATTTAATTTTTTCTGCATTAATTTTTACAATTTGTAACCATGGCTGGTGCCCGATAATTAGATTGACATGGTTCAATAGTTAAAGAAAAATATTTTTTTGGACACTTCTTGTTCACACCTTTTGCTACTTTGACCGTCGGGATTGAGAGTACAGCCACGGACTTTTCAAATCAGAAGAAAAAAAATCCATCAAATAGTACAAATGAATCTATTAAAAATTATAAAACAACAAAATATATGTGAGATCAAATAAAAATGAAAATTTATTTATAAAATTAGTTATTACTTATTAATTTATCATACGAATGAAAATGAATTTACATCTATTCATCTATCATTTAATTAATCTAATCATAGTAATTTATCTATGAATTTTTTATAGGTCGTTCATCCTTAAATTCAGAGTTTTTATTAAAAAAATAATTACAGTAGTGTGTTTGAACAATAATTATATAGACCCACTAAAAAATACCTAATCTAAAATATCAAAAGGCTCATCTATGAAAATTTTTAATAAAAAAATTAAAAAATAAAATAAAAATCAACAACCAAAAATACTTGAAGCATTTTCATATTGTATAGCGCAATTCCAATAGATTGAATTTAAAAAATTCAGTTTCATCATATTCAAATATACTCACATTCAGTAACAATTTACAGCTTCATCAATTCTCATTAATTAGTTTTACAAAGCATTTATAAACTACTTGTAAATATTCAGTAGGTTATTTGGCATTCTTAAGTTAAAAACTCTTAATTTTAAAATAAACCTGCCACCTTGATTTGTTAAACCCGTAGGAATTAACCGCAATAATCTCCTTTTTTTATCCTTAATTTTCAATAGCGGCAGCAACCCTCAATGTAGCCAGAGCAGCGGTAGTAGCCTCAACTCCTTCATGGCAACAACAACAGCGACAACCGCGTCAATTATGAGTGTCCCGGAGATAAATTAACAATGACTAGAGCAAAACACATGCTACTGTAATTAGGGCAGGGATATAGCAGAAGTATAAATTGATAACAGAGCAAAGAAGAAAGTTACAGGTTTCAGAAATTGGAAAAACTGAAATTAGAGCAAGGAGGATGTTCGTCAAATCGAGAAATAATGACAGCAGCTGAACGATGACAAAATGGTGACTCCACGGTGGCGTGCAACTCGCCGGCGATTGTTGCAGTGGCGGAGGTCCCCCTTCTCCTCTCCCGTCATGTCATTCCTTCTCTTTCTCCCCTGTTTGTAAAACTCGGTTAATTAACTGCTAATTAACCCATAAATGAGAATTTATTCTAGAAAGCCCAAAATGTGATTTTTGTGGCTAAATATGATAGAGGAGACTGAGACGAGAATTTCGGTACCAATTTTATAGAAATCGGACCAAGATTGGACCGAACGGGCCAAACCGGCCCAACCGGACCCAAAGTGGGCCCTTGGCCCAACATAACTAAACCAAAACCCTAGTTCTCAGCACTCTCTCTCCTCACAACACTCAAACTCACGCTGAAAATTGAAGAGAGGGGAGGAAGAACACTCTCTCAAGTTCTTTCTCTCACTTGATCTTCAAATCACCATAACTTTTGATCTAGAGCTCCGATTGCCGCTCCGTTTGTGGTCACGCGTTCACCGTGGAGAGCTCTACAAAACCCATACAATCAATCTTGAGGTAAGCCACGTGTTGCTGTTCGAAATTCCAGCCCTTATTTTCGAGTTTCATGGGTAAAATGTTGAGATTTTGGGTTCTTTGATGTTATAGGACCCAACTCTCTTGAAGGAGAAGGTTAATCTTGTCTCCTTGGACCTTGAGTGTGGTAAGATTCTCAACCCTAGTGTAATTTTGTTGTTCTATGATGTTTGGGTATTGAGATGTTGTGTATGGGTATGATGATTGTGGCTTAGGTTGTGTATATGTGAATATTGGAGCTTGATTGGTGATTTTGAAAAGCTTGGAAAGGATTTGGTGGTGAAAAATCTGTTCTTGGAGGTGTTGAGGCCTTGAGAGCTTGTGGATAAGTGATTTGGAAGTGCTCCGGTTGAGCTTGGGAAATCGGCTAACACAACTAGAAAATGGATTAATACAGACAGATTTACAGACGGATTTAGTCTTTATTACAGACAGATTTTTGGTTACCGACGAAATTATCGACGGATTTTGTCCCTCTGTAAAAGCCCCGTCGGAAATTATTTACCGACGGATTTTTTTTCCGTCGGAAAATTACAGACGGATTTTTAGCAATTACCGACGGATTTTCCCTCTGTAAATTTTCTATCCATTTCCCAAAGGCGACGAACTTTCCGACGGATTTTCCGTCTGTAATTACAGACGAATTTTTTGACGGATTTTCCGTCGTAATTACAGACGGATTTTCAGACGGATTTGCCGTCTGTAATTACAGACGGATTTTTCGACGGATTTTCCGTCTGTAATTACAGACGGATTTTCCAACAGATTTTCCGTCTGTAATTTGAACTTTGGAAAATCATCTCACGTTCTGATTACAGACAGAAAATCTGTCTGTAAATCCGTCAGTAAGATAAAATATAATTTTTTTTAGATTTTTCCATTGCAAAATGAATACTTTATATTTGTTTTCTAAATTTACTCCATCAAACACTGTAAATTGAAAAAAGAAAGCCAAAAATCACATAAATAAACATAATATTCATTACATGATACCTATAAAATTGGATGTTATTTTTCAACATCATTGACCAATATCTCATTGTTTTAATAAAAAAATACCCAAAACCCCTAATTGTCTTCCCTTCTTCAAACTGTATGCTACGTTCTTCTATTCTTCGAATTTCCTTCTCTTCTTCGAATAGGCACTCGATCATCAAAAGATGCATTAAGCAATTCTCTACGTTGTTGAGTTTCATTTCTATTAATCAAACTTCCAGGGTGGCTTGGATGAGGATTAAGCTCATCTTCACTGTTAAATATGGTGAGACTTCCAGAAGAAACAGGACAAGGCCTTGATGAACCAAGACTGGTGGTTCTGCCAAGTCTGAAGCTTATGTTACCAGGAATGAAGCTAAAGCGAGAAAGGAATCTACTTAAAGGATTCAAAGACTGAGTTGAAGAAGCATGATTAGAGCTGCTACCGGTTCTGGATGCTGTGTGATCCCACTCGTCAAGGTCGATGTTAGGAGGCATTTCATCATCATACTTGGCTTTTCTAAATGATTTTGATTTCACTTCATCCGAAACTATTTCAACTCCACTTCCATTTACTTTGTTCTGATCACAAACCTGAAGCATGAGTGGTAAAATGCAAACAACAATTAGTACCACAGCCCTCTCACCAATCAACTAATCCTATAACTGATACATAATGGTTATACAGGAACAACGAAGTCTGTGAAATTTGTTCCATTTAATACCAAATCATTAAGGTTTTTAATTTTAAGCCTAATATGATATTGAAGCTGGCAACAGAACACACAGGGAAATCAATGTATTATACTTGCTCCCTTGTATAAAAAATGTTGCTTTTTTTCCTTTCTTTTTTTAAATTCACCAATTATGTATCATCTGATTGACTTGTTACATGACTTTCAGCTGTACTAATTAAAAGGCAATAAATACCCACAAAAACTGTTAGTGTCATTGATGAACTCAAACAAACAAGGAAAATTTAGGTAGGCACAATCTACACTCTACACATGCCACTTTTTATCATAAAGGATAAACAGTGCAATAAATTCATACTAGTAAGCAACCAAGTATAGTGGGAAGAAGTAGTAAAATTGACTTTTCTTGTTTCAAATCAAATAAGAGCATGGAGCACCGTTTAAATTTTGACTAAAAAAAGTCTAATTTTTTAAGAGCAATGACCAGAATTTAACCAAGTAACAATTAACATAGTCACCATTTCCTCATGCATGTAGTATAACTCAAATAAATTAAATTATCCGAATGAAAAATCTTGAAAATGACCATATGTTGCAACCTGATGAATTCAGTGATTAGAACTAAGAGAAAAGAAGGCTAAAAAGATAATTCTTAACAATTGTGATCCCAGAAACAACCTCTATTTTAATTAACAAAACTAAAAGTATTATATAAATTTTGCAGTAATTAACAAAGTGGTGGGACCATCTTTCTCCAAGTTACTTCCAATTAGTAGCTTTTGCACAATAGCATCTGCCTAATAAGAATATCAAAACATAAGAATACTAAATGCATTTTGGAAAAATCATACCATTCTTTTAGTTTATGTGCTTATTTAATGAAATTACTGAGAAAATAAGGGTGAGTCAATTTGGGTGTATCTAAAATAAGACATAAGACACTCTACTTGGACTGTAATTTTTATCTCAGCAACCAAGGTGGAAGTCATTGCATTTGGAGGAGTTGTAATAATAATAATAGTAATAATTGAACCAAACATTCATACCTTCGCCTCAGCCAATGCCATAACCAAATCTTCTGGCTTTTCCTTCCAGTTACTTTTCTCATCAATATCCGCAGTCTAAATTTGAAGCCAAAATAAATATGCTCAGCCTTCTGTTATGGTAACCAATTAGGAATTAAAAATTTACAAAGCCACAATACACGCTAGTACATATACCATTATTGTAAACTCGTATCCCATCTCAGCAAGAATCTGTCTTCGAGCCTTGGAAGAAGAACCCAAAATAATCTGTTGAAGATAACTAACATCAACCAATTTTACTTTTACTAATACTTCTTAACATGTTTGTAAAAAAGGTTACCAGATTATAATCCGAGAAAATTATTATTTAAAAGATAATCAGAACATAAAATTTCATAGTAAATCTTGGCATCAAGAAAAGAAGCTAAACGTCACCATAATTTTTCAGCTGAGACCATTGACATCAAGTTGAAAAGAATAAAACAGAAGAAGCTAATAAATGCTTTCCACATTTGGATAAGAAACATCAAATTCAGAGAACAAAGGTTGAATCTTTGACAAGAATTAGTTCCAAATTGTCTAAGGTCCAAGCACCAGGAACTGAAGGCTAGCAAAAATTGACAGCCCAAGTTCAGAAAAACACAAATCGAAGTAAAAAGATAAGAAATTTGGTGAGAAAAAAGGAAATGGGGGTGAACCAACCTGTTGAGGTGAAGCAGGTGCAAGAAAGCAGGAAGAAGAACACAAAGCAAGTGAGAACAGCTTTGTGGTGTGACATCAAAGAGAAGAAGAAGCCCATCATGTTTTTTAGTTGCAAAAATGGAATGTGGTGTCTATTTAAATTTCAATAAGATGATAATCCCGGAAAGATGAATCTCCATATGCCTAAGACAGAGAAGAACAAACTAAGATATTTCATCAACTATCATAAGCATGTGCCTGTTAAGTTTCTAACTTTTCCAAACACATTTATGAGCACTCAATAATAACAAGAGTGGCCAAATAAATATAATTAATTACCATATTAGCATCTGGAAGTTCTCTAACAGCATCATCAACATTTTCAGCAGTTTGTTTTACCTGATTAACACATACATACCAACAATTATCCAATATAAAATAAAGAGAATTGCAAGAATTAGTTAATGATTAGAAATTAAACAGACCAATAATTGTCCCTCTTTGGCAGTATCATCTGCAATGCAGTTGTGAAGAGGCTCTAATTGTTGGCTACCATCAAGTTGAACACCAATAAAATACTGTACTTCTCGAGACACAAATTAAACATGTGATGAATTGAAGTATTGTTGATATAATTTTTAAGGGTTAATTGCAATAGCTTCTAACATACAAAAGAGTGCAGGTAACATTTTATAATATATAAGATAAGAGGTTTGTAGCAGGGAGGTAAATTGTTTTACATCTGTTATCTCGTATCTGTGTAAGCAAAGAATAATGGCCACGGTTTAAAACAGGAAGAAAGAGGTTGCTTTTAGTGATTAGATGCTTTAAACTCGGCATTAAACTTTCCTTGTTTTACCTGAGTATTTTGACCCGCTAGACCAACTTGATCTCGTCTAACAGATCCATCG
Organism: Arachis duranensis; assembly: GCF_000817695.3. NCBI lineage: Eukaryota > Viridiplantae > Streptophyta > Magnoliopsida > Fabales > Fabaceae > Arachis > Arachis duranensis. The sequence continues at coordinate 51,707,787 of NC_029781.3, forward strand.
CCAGTTCTAGTAGATCCTGAGTATTCCTTCTGTATCAATCGAATCGAATCGATATAACAGATGCAGTCAAGTCACCAAGAGAACCCCACTGCTTAGCCACCCTTTTATATATTATATTGGAAGTCTGAACCCTCTCCAACATACATATTATGCACTGTCATGCTCTGCAACATTCACAATCTCAATTACTATCAACATGATCTCATAATTAGCATATAATTAGAGACATGAAACCCTAACCTTGAGTAGAGGCGTTACAGATCCATCGTTAAGAGTGAAGATATCAGAAATTTAGAAGCATAGTGTCAACAAGATCTTGAGCTGTAACACTGAATAACAAGCAAATGATTATCAAACAATGAAAGTTGTAAATAATTATCAAACAAATAGCTCAAATTGAATTACAAATTACTTGAACAAAGCATAATAGAACAGATTCAACATTCATCCAAGCAAATTATTCAAACGAAAGCTTCGATTGCAGAAAAAATTCATCAAAATCAGAGTAAATCCGCAGATTCAAACGAAGCACAAAAGTAAAGTATGATAAACCTAAAACTGGCACAGAAAAATTGAGCCCTAAGGTTTATCACAAAGAACAGAATCACAAAATCAGGATTTATATACCTGAAATTTGAGATGGTTACAAGAAGAACTGAGAGAGCAAGTTGAGATTAGATGGAAGAGGCGCCAGAGGGAGCAGATGCGATGAGAGCGTCGGCAGAGAGAGCTCTGCGACGAGAGCGGTGGCGGGGGGATCTTGTAGGACGCAAGGGATAACAGAGAGATTGTGCGATGCAAGCAGCGGCGGCAGCGGCAACGGCCACGGCGGAAGAAGCAGAAGTAGCAGCCACGGAGAGAAAAGTAACTCGTGCCAGGGAGAGAGGAAGAAGCTCGTGTTGGAGCTCGAAACACAGTTTGAATGGGGGAGAGAGAAGAGGGTATAGGTTAGTCTAAATTAAAAATTTTCAGACAGAAAATTTTAAATTACAGACGGATTTTCCATCTGTAATTAAGTAAATAAAATGCGCATTTCATTTACTTAATTATAGACGGAAAATCCGTCTGTAACTATTCTACGGAAAAAAAATTAATTTTTCCGACGGAATTATAGACGGATTCTCTTTTCCGTCTGTAATTTATGCTAATCTATTTTTTTTGTTTTTCGACAAAAAAATCCCTCTGAAATTCTGTCTGTATTTCAGTGGGATAAAATCCGTCGGAAATATCCGTCTATAATAACTAGTTTTCTAGTAGTGTAAGGTATGGTTTCGGTTTCCCGTATCTAATATGTAATGTGGTAGGAAATACTTAGGCTAGAGGCCTTAAGATAGGAATTGAATGGTTGATATTGTTGAATGATTGAGATATATGATGTGGCCATATATGTGATGATGATTAATGATGCCTTGATGGTATGATGTATGAGAAATATGCATGTTGTGATATATGCTTGATGATTGGTTATGGTTGAATTGTGGGTTGAACCATGTTGATAGTGAGTATGATATTGATTGTGTACAATGATGATTTAGTGGAATTGATGTTGTTGAGAATTGGCATGAGGAAGAGTATATGATATGTCAATATATTTAATTTGAGCCCCTTGGGTGAAGTGGGTTAAAATGATGAGATAGCGATTTTGTAAATTGTAGTAATGTGTCAATGTGTGAGTTGAGGAGGCTTGATGTTGAAGTTGATATATTTTGATTGATTTCAAAGAAAAGGGATGAAAATGGCATGTTTTGATTGATTTTGAGAAGAGTTGGAAATGGCTTGTTTGAAAATGGCACTTTGTGATTTTTATGAAAAACATGGTTTTTGGGCATACTTTGATGGGACATAACTTGGACTACGGATCTCTGTTTTGTGCCAAATCTGTTTAGAAATGAAATTGGATCGGGATGTCCATGCCGTTCGAAGAACGGGTGAAAAACGATTTAAAATGAGAAAGTTATGTCCGTTGGAAGATTGGGGTTTAAATTGGTGAATTCTGCAGCTTTTAACTTAGAAAATTTTTAGCAGAATGACCCCTTGTGTGTGGGCGCACTTGGCGCGTGCGCGCCGTTCTTCCCAAAAATGCCATCCACGCGTGCGCGTGATGTGCGCAGGCGCGCCGATGGTGCTGCACCCAATGCCCAGCCATTTTCCAGAGAGTTATGCCAGAACTGTGCTAGTATTGTGCCTGGGGCACGAAAACACCCACGCGTACGTGTGGTTGACGCGTGCGCGTCGATTGGCAAATGTTTAATCCACGCGTTAGCGTGCACGACGCTTGCGCGTCGATGAAGTTTTTGAGGCCATCCACGCGTGCGCGTGGAGTGCGCGTACGCGTGGACCTGTTTTCATCCCAAAGTTGATTTTTGAGTTTTAAAAGCCAAATTGCATACTTCTAAGCCTCCGATCTCCCCACTTATATCTTAAATCATTATGATATGCCTAGCTATGAGAGAAAGAGCTAGTGGATGTGGTAAATTGCGAGTGAAGCAAGGGAAAATGAATAATCAATGAGGATCATTGGTGATTATGTGAGATGTGGAGGATGGTGGTGGAAGTGCTTGTTATGCCATTGGCCGAAGGGCCGTAATTGTTTATGAATTGGCTGGTTCTGGATTGAACCGTGAGCCAGAATAGCTGTGTATGCTATGAATATTGGCTGGTTATGGATTTAACCGTGAGCCAGAATGGCTGTGTATGATATGAATATTGGCTGGTTCTGGACTGAA
>NC_029781.3:51710597-51710975 GCF_000817695.3 Arachis duranensis
TGATCATGATTATGATCAAGTTTATGATGAGTATAACTCGAGTTGGGGATGCGTGACAGAGGGACAGTCCAATGGTTAACTACCAGGACTTGTCGGGTTGGCTCTATAACCGACAAGATGATATCATCAGCCACTAGGGATAGGCATTCATCATATGCATACTATATGAATTATTTGGGATTGCCTATTTGACTGCATATTACTTGCTAATTGCCTAAATGCCTTACTTGTTCCTAATTGTATATTTCTTACTTGATATAACTGTGTTTGCTACATTATACTCCTGCTGGTGGTTGAGAGGTTTGAAGGAATTGGAAAGGGAAGTATTAGTTAGACTGAAGTATCTTTAGTCAGATGCCCTTTTTGGGTTTAGCTTGT
>NC_029781.3:51711108-51712420 GCF_000817695.3 Arachis duranensis
TGGGGACCTCTGGTTCTCACCCATGCGGATTTTGTGGTTTTCAGATGCAGGACGTGAGGTTTCCCGCTGAGGCATGCTGGAGACTTCTAGAATTGCGAAGATCCTTTGTTCTCGGGGCTATGTCTTGGTTTATATATTTTGCTTAGATACTTTTATCTCCATTAAATAATACAAACTGTGATGACTCCTCTTATGGGAGATTTTGGAGAATAGGTTTTATGTATTTGTGTCCCTTTGGGTTTCCTTTGGGGTTTTCCTTATTTTTATCATATGTATATATTGCTATGCTCACACCGGTTATCTTCGCAGCCGGATTTTGAGTCTTGATATTCCTGTTTTGACACTCCTTTGTATATATATAATCACGCGTTGGTTATCCTTGTTCGTTACGTTATCGATCGGAGTGTTGCGCTTTCGAGTTGCGATTTTTTCTTTACCCATTTTTCTACAAAGGCTCCTAGTTATAATCAATCATTCATACTACTATACTTACTAAATTTTTATTTTAGAGGTCGTAATACCTTGCCATCTCTGAATTATGACTTAAGCATAAGACTCTATATGGTGGGGTGTTACAGTCTCTCTCCAATTTGATTCAAAGAGTAAAGTATAAAACTATTCCTAAGAATTTAAAAATCTCTTGTAGAGCCTGAGGAATGGACTGACTATGCTTCTGTGCATTCTCTGTGTGTGTGTTATGTGCTATTAGTATATCTGCTTGATATAATTGGCATAAACGTTCATGAGCATGCATTTGGGACTTTGAAGCACTAGACTTCCGATATTGAGACTGATCAACTTAATATCGATTGTTTGGTGTGTATAGGAACCAGATGGCGCCTCGTGGACGCGGTAGAGGTAGTGCGAGAGGTCGTACGAATGCTCGTGCACCGGAGAATAACCCTAATGACCCGGTGAACTTTATGACTGCGTTGGAGAACATGGCTGCTGCTATGCAAGCCAATGCTGAGGCTCTTGGTCAACAGATGAACAACCATGGTAATGATGGAGGTAGAGTTCAGGGCCCGATGACACTGGCAACCTTTTTGAAGGTCAATCCACCTAAGTTCAAGGGAACTACTAGCCCGACTGAGGCTGATACATGGTTTCAGGCTATAGAGCGAGCGCTGCAAGCGCAAGTGGTGCTTGAAGGACAGCGTGTTGAATTTGCTACCTATATGCTTGTCGGTGAAGCGACGCATTGGTGGTAAGGTATCCGACGTCTTCTGCAGCAGGGTGATGACTATATCACTTGGAATGTTTTCCAAGAAGAGTTCTATAAGAAGTACTTTCTGACTTCTACTAGGACGGC
>NC_029781.3:51712582-51713715 GCF_000817695.3 Arachis duranensis
GAATGGAAGTGTGTTAAGTATGAAGGAGGACTCCGTAGTGATATTTTTAGTTCAGTGGGACCAATGGAGATTAGGACTTTCTCCGAGTTGGTAAACAAGTGTAGGGTTGCTGAAGAGTGTGTGAAGAGGGCAACCGCTGAGAAAGGGAGTCAAAAAGGATCATTCTCACAGAACCGAGGGAAGAGCTTTGCACCTAGAGGTCCGTCTTTCAAGAGGGGAAGCTCTTTTAGGAGGCCCAACAACAACAACAACTCCCAAGGGAAGAAGTTTGGGAAGCAGCCTCAGAATGATCAAGCTTGTACTAGGTGTGGAAGTCACCATCCGGGAGCACCATGTAAGGCCGGATGGGGTTTGTGCTACACTTGTGGAAAGGCGGGGCATAAAGCCGCAAATTGTCCGGAGAAGCAGAAACAAGGTGCTGGAAAAGCACAACAGACTGGTCGGGTGTTCACCACTTCAGCTGTAGGAGCTGAGGGATCTGAGACACTTATTCGAGGTAACTGTGAAATGGCTGGACAAACTTTAAATGCTTTATTAGATTCGGGAGCATCACATTCATTCATTGCATTTGAGAAAGCCCATGAGTTAGGACTGAAGATTGTAACTTTAGGTTATGATCTAAGAGTATACAATGCCACACACGAAGCCATGGTAACTAGGCTAGGATGCCCAGAAGTTTCCTTTAGATTCAAGCAGCATGATTTTGTTCATAATTTAGTCTGCTTACCGATGATTGGTCTTGATCTTATCTTGGGATTGGACTGGTTATCTAAGAACCATGTTCTGCTAGATTGTTCTACAAAGTCGGTGTACTTTATGCCGGAAGATACTGAAGGGCCGGTCGTGGTGAATAATTATTACTTGAATTCGATGATGGTGAACTGTTCCGGAACCGAATGTCAGGGTATCATGTTGTTAACCGCGGGCGTTTCGGGTGATGATCAAAGATTGGAACAGATTCCGGTTGTGTGTGAGTTTCTGGAAGTGTTTCCCGATGATATTGATGAGTTTCCACCTAACCGAGAGGTTGAGTTTGCTATTGAATTGGTGCCCGGGGCGGGACCAATCTCAAGTGCTCCTTATAAGATGTCACCGTTAGAGATGAACGAGCTAAAGTCTCAGTTAGAGGATTT
>NC_029781.3:51714281-51715343 GCF_000817695.3 Arachis duranensis
TAATGTGGTGGCGTATGCCTCACGACAGTTGAGACCGCATGAAGTGAATTATCCTACACACGATTTGGAACTCGCTGCGGTTGTGTTTGCCTTGAAGGTGTGGAGGCATTACCTCTATGGGGTTAAGTTCCAAGTTTTCTCTGATCATAAGAGCTTGAAGTACCTCTTTGATCAGAAAGAGCTTAATATGAGGCAGAGAAGGTGGATGGAATTGTTGAAGGACTACGACTTTGAGTTGCATTATCATCCGGGAAAGGCGAACGTAGTGGTGGATGCGTTAAGTCGGAAGTCATTATATGCGGCTTGGATGATGCTTCAAGAGGAGAAGTTGCTCAAGGGATTCGAGAGTCTAAAAATTGGTGCTCGAGAAGTATCCAGAACTTTGTGTTTGAGCCGATTAGAGATCTCAAGTGATTTTAAGTCCGAACTCCTAAAGGCTCATCAAAATGATGAAGCGCTATGGAAGGTGTTACCGACTATTGAGCAAGGAAAACAATGGAGAGTGTCGGAAGAAAAAGATGGGTTATGGAGATTCAAGGGTAGGATCATTGTGCCAGATGTTGGCACTTTGAGGCAAGATATTCTAAAGGAAGCACACAAAAGCGACAAGATATTTTAAAGGAGGCACACAAAAGTGGATTCTCCATTACCCGGGAAGTACTAAGATGTACCATGATTTAAAGGCGATGTTTTGGTGGCCGGGTATGAAGAATGATGTGGCGGAATATGTTTCAAAGTGTTTAACTTGTCAGAAGGTAAAGATTGAACATCAAAGACCTTCCGGGATGTTGCAACCTTTAGAGATTCCACAATGGAAGTGGAAAAGTATTGCAATGGACTTTGTGTCAGAATTGCCAAGGACTAGGGCTGGTTTTGATGCCATTTGGGTGATTGTGGACCGACTGACGAAGTCAGCTCACTTTTTACCCATTCGTATGACTTACACCCTTGAGGAGCTAGCACGGTTATACATAAAGGAGATTTTGAGACTTCATGGTGTACCTGCTACTATAATCTCTGATAGAGATCCTCGTTTCACTTCAAGGTTTTGGGGTGCATTTC
>NC_029781.3:51715926-51716886 GCF_000817695.3 Arachis duranensis
ACCCTAGGCTACTAGTTTTCTATAAGTAGGACCTTTTACTATTGTATTTAGGAGCTTTTGATCATTCATCTGATCTTTTGATCACCTTGGGAGGCTGGCCATTCGGCCATGCCTAGACCTTTGTTCTTATGTATTTTCAACGGTGGAGTTTCTACACACCATAGATTAAGGTGTGGAGCTCTGCTGTACCTCGAGTATTAATGCAATTACTATTGTTCTTCTATTCAATTCCGCTTGTTCTTGTTCTAAGATATCACTTGTTCTTTAACTTGATGAATGTGATGATCCGTGTGACTGACAACCACCTCCGTTCTATCTTCGATTGGGTGAATATCTCTTGGATTCCTGATACACGATGCATGGTTGATCGCCTGACAACTGAGTGCTCGCCTGACAACCGAGCCAGCCATTCCGTGAGATCAGAGTCTTCGTGGTATAGGCTAGAACTGATGGCGGCATTCAAGAGGATCCGGAAGGTCTAACCTTGTCTGTGGTATTCTGAGTAGGATTCAATGACTGAATGACTGTGACGTGCTTTAAACTCCTGAGACTGTGACATGCTTCAAACTCCTGAGGGCGGGGCGTTAGTGACAGATGCAAAAGAATCACTGGATTCTATTCCGGCCTGATCGAGAACCGACAGATGGATAGCCGTGCCGTGACAGTGTGCGTTGAACATTTCCACTGAGAGGATGGGAGGTAGCCACTGACAACGGTGAAACCCTTGCTTAAGCTTGCCATAGAAAGGAGTAAGAAGGATTGGATGAAGACAGTAGGAAAGCAGAGAGACGGAAGGGACCAGCATCTTCATACTCTTATCTGAAATTCCTACCAATGAATTACATAAGTATCTCTATCTTTATCTTTATGTTTTATTCGTATCACCATACCCATTTGAGTTTGCCTGACTAAGATTTACAAGGTGACCATAGCTTGCTTCATACCAACAATCTCTGTGGG
>NC_029781.3:51716899-51718757 GCF_000817695.3 Arachis duranensis
CTTCATACCAACAATCTCTGTGGGATCGACCCTTACTCGCGTAAGGTTTATTACTTGGACGACCCAGTACACTTGCTGGTTAGTTGTGCGAAGTTGTGTTTATGCCATGGTATTGAACACCAAGTTTTTGGGTTCATTACCGGGGATTATTTGAGTTGTGAAAAGTATTGTTCACAATTTCGGCTACCAAGTTTTTGGCGCCGTTGCCGGGGATTGTTGAGTTTGGACAACTGACGGTTCATCTTGTTGCTTAGATTAGGTATTTTTTTGGAATTCTTAAAGACGAATTCTAGAGTTTCATGATGATTTGTTGAAGTCTGGCTGGCTGTGAAGCCATGTCTAATTTCATTGGACCGAGGTTTCAACTTATCATCACAAGAGCTTGTTGATCAATCTTGCTATTGGAGCAGTGATCTGCTAAGGCTTGGCTGGCCTTTGGCCATGTCTAGTGTTTTGGACCGAAGCTTTCTTTGAAAGCTTGGCTGGCTGTGAAGCCATGTCTAATTCCTGGACCGGAGTCTTAGACAAACATTGCACTGATTCCTGGAATTCTCATTAAGAATTTTGATACCTTTATTTTCTTTTTCCACTTAATTTTCGAAAAAAGCACAAAAAAATTTACAAAATCATAAAATCCAAAAATTTCTTGTTCGAGTCTAGAGTCTCATCTTAAGTTTGGTGTCAAATGCTTGCATTCATGTGTCCTATGTGATTTTCAAGTTATTCTTGATGATTTACTTTCTCTGATCTTTGAAATTCTCTTGACTTGAGTGTTTTTGTGTGTCTCATATGCATTCTCATTAGTGTCAGTAGTATACAAATTGCTAAGTTTGGTGTCTTGCATGCATTATTATTTGATTTTAGTTGCATTTTGATTATTCCTCACTATTAAAAATCCAAAACTATTTTTTATTTGTGTCTTTTCAAGTCAATAATACAGAGAATTGAAGATTCAAAACATACAGCAGAGGAATTATACAGAAAAAGCTGGGCGTTCAAAATGCCCAGTGAAGAAGGATAGACTGGCGTTTAAACGCCAGCCAGGGTGCCTGGTTGGGCGTTTAACGCCCAAAAGGGTAGAGTTTTGGGCGTTAAACGCCAGAATGTGCACCATTCTGGGCGTTTAACGCCAGGATGGCACAAGAGGGAAGATTTTATTTTCAAATCAATTTTTTTCAAGTTCTCAAAATTTTTCAAAATCAAATCTTTTTCAAATCAATCTTTTCAATCAAATCTTTTTCAAAATCAATTTCTTTCCATTTTCAAAAATGCTTGCTATCAATTAATGATTTAATTCAACATTTCAAGTATGTTGCCTTTTCTGTTGAGAAAGGTTTAATGTTTGAATCATATCTTTTCTTGTTAGCCAAGTTTTTAATTTTCAAAATCAAATCTTTTTAAAATGTTTTTCAAATCATATATTCTCAATCATATCTTTTTAAAACTAATCATATCTTCTTAACCACATCTTTTTCAAAATAGCTTTCAATCAAATCTTTTTGATTTCTAATTTCAAATTCTTTTTCAAAAATCACTTTATTTCTTTTCCACTCTTAATTTTCGAAAATCAATTAGTGTTTTTCAAAATATTTTCAAAATCTTTTACTTGATTTTCGAAAATTACTTCCCTTCTTCTCACATCCTTCTATTTTATGGACTAACACTATTCCTAAATGCAAAATTCGAACTTCATCTTCTTTGAATAAAGTTCGAATTTTCTACTTCTGTCTTCTATTTTTCTTTTCCTCTGACACCTCAAGGAATCTCTATACTGTGACAAAGAGGATTCCATGTTTTCTTGTTCTCTTCTCTTTCATATGAGCAGGAGCAAAGACAAAAGCATTCTTGTTGAGGCTGA
>NC_029781.3:51719382-51720081 GCF_000817695.3 Arachis duranensis
AAAATATTGACTCAACAAGTCAATATGTTTTCTCAAAGTCTGTCTGGAATGCAAAATGCACCAAGCAGTACTAAGGAAGCTTCATCTGAGGAAGAAGCTTATGATCCTGAGAACCCTTCAATGGAAGAGGTGAATTACATGGGAGAACCCTATGGAAACACCTATAATCCTTCATGGAGGAATCATCCAAATCTTTCATGGAAGGATCAACAAAGACCTCAACAAGGTCTCAACAATAATAATGGTGGAAGAAACAGGTTTAGCAATGGCAAGCCTTTTCCATCATCTTCTCAGCAACAGACAGAGTGTTCTAAGCAGAATACCTTTGACTTAGCAACCATGGTCTCTGATCTAATCAAAACCACTCAAAGTTTCATGACTGAAACAAGGTCCTCCATTAGAAATTTGGAGGCACAAGTGGGTCAGCTGAGCAAGAAAATTACTGAACTCCCTCATGGTACTCTTCCAAGCAATATAGAAGAAAATCCAAAAGGAGAGTGCAAGGCCATCAACATGGCCGAATTTGGAGAGGGGGAAGAGGCAGTGAACGCCACTGAGGAAGACCTCAATGGACGTCCACTGGCCTCCAATGAGTTCCCCAATGAGGAACCATGGGAATCTGAGGCTCAAAATGAGACCATAGAGATTCCATTGGACTTACTTCTGCCATTCATGAGCTCTGATGAGTATTCTTCCTCT
>NC_029781.3:51721802-51722487 GCF_000817695.3 Arachis duranensis
AGATCCGACATGAGATCCGAAGAAGAGGTTGGGAAGTTCTTACCAACCCCATTCAACAAGTCGGAATCTTAATGGTTCAAGAGTTCTATGCCAATGCATGGATCACCAAGAACCATGACCAAAGTGTGAACCCGGATCCAAAGAATTGGCTTACTATGGTTCGGGGGAAATACTTGGATTTTAGTCCGGAAAATGTAAGGTTGGCATTCAACTTGCCCATGATGCAAGGAGATGAATATCCTTACACTAGAAGGGTCAACTTTGGTCAAAGGTTGGACCAAGTCCTCACAGTTATTTGTGAAGAGGGCGCCCAATGGAAGAGAGATTCAAGAGGGAAGCCGGTTCAATTGAGAAGGCATGACCTCAAACCCGTGGCTAGAGGATGGTTGGAGTTTATCCAATGCTCAATCATTCCTACTAGCAACCGGTCCGAAGTTACTATTGACCGGGCTATCATGATTCATAGCATCATGATTGGAGAAGAAATAGAAGTTCTTGAGGTTATATCTCAAGAACTTTATAAGGTGGCGGACAAATTTTCTACCTTGGCAAGGTTAGCCTTCCCTCATCTCATTTGTCACCTCTGTTATTCGGTTGGAGTTGACATAGAGGGAGACATCCCTATTGATGAGGACAAGCCCATCACTAAGAAGAGGATGGAGCACACAAGAGACCCCACTCATCA
>NC_029781.3:51722671-51723689 GCF_000817695.3 Arachis duranensis
AGATCAAAGAATCATGAGGGAGGAGCAACAAAGACAAGGAAGAGACATTGAGGAGCTGAAGCACTCCATAGGATCTTCAAGAGGAAGAAAGAGCCGCCATCACTAAGGTGGACCCGTTCCTTAATTTTCTTGTTCTTTATTTTCCTATTTTTCGAATTTTAGTGCTTATGTTTGTCTATGTTTGTGTCTCGTGATCATTAGTGTCTTAGTGTCTATGCCTTAAAGTTATGAATGTCCTATGAATCCATCACCTCTCTTAAATAAAAAAAAATGTTCTTAATTGAAAAAGTGTAGAATTGCATGAATTCTGAATTTTATAACAGTTTAATTATTTTGATGTGGTGGCAATATTTTTGTTTTCTGAATGTATGCTTAAACAGTGCATATGTATCTTGAATTTGTGGTTCATGAATGTTGGCTCTTGAAAGAATGATGAAAAAGGAGACATGATATTGGCTCTTGAAAGAATGATGAAAAAGGAGACATGTTACTGAGGATCTGAAAAATCATAAAAATGATTCTTGAAGCAAGAAAAAAGCAGTGAATAAAAAAAAAGAGAAGAAAAAGAAAAAAAAATTTTGAAAAAAAAGAGAAAAAGAAAAAGAAAGAGAAAAAGAAAGAAAAAGAAAGAAATAAAGTTGTGATCCAAGGCAAAAAGAGTGTGCTTAAGAACCCTGGACACCTCTAGTTGGGGACTCTAACAAAGCTGAGTCACAATCTGAAAGGGTTCACCCAATTATGTGTCTGTGGCATGTATGTATCCGGTGGTAATACTGGAAGACAGAGTGCTTTGGGCCACGGCCAAGACTCAATAAGTAGCTGTGTTCAAGAATCATCATACTTAACTAGGAGAATCAATGACACTATCTGGATTCTGAGTTCCTAAAGAAGCCAATCATTCTGAATTTCAAAGGATAGAGTGAGATGCCAAAACTGTTCAGAGGCAAAAAGCTAAAAGCCCCGCTCATCTAATTAAGACTGATCTTCATAGATGTTTTTGGAATTCATTGCATATTCT
>NC_029781.3:51724011-51724270 GCF_000817695.3 Arachis duranensis
CAAGAAGAGTCTCTACACGAAAATGCTTCATTGCTCAGCCCAAGCACACACCAAGTGGGCCCGGAAGTGGATTTTTATGTCATTTACTCATCTCTGTAAACCTTAGGCTACTAGTTCTCTATAAGTAGGACCTTTTACCATTGTATTGAGATATGGGGGTAGTTATCTTTGTTCTGAGGCTATCTTAGATCATTGAGAGGCTGGCCATTCGGCCATGCCTAGACCTTGTTCTTATGTATTTTCAACGGTGGAGTTTCTA
>NC_029781.3:51725251-51739282 GCF_000817695.3 Arachis duranensis
GAGAGGATTGGGCCGGTGGCGTATCGGATGGCTCTACCACCTCATCTTTCGAATCTGCACGACGTGTTTCATGTGTCGCAGCTTCGGAAGTACACTCCTGATGCTAGCCATGTGTTAGAACCTGAGTCGGTTCAGTTAAGGGAAGATTTGACGCTTCCAGTGGCTCTAGTCAGAATTGATGATACTAGTATCAAACGGTTGCGTGGAAAAGAGGTTTCATTAGTCAAAGTGGCATGGAGTCGAGGCGGTGTTGAAGAACACACTTGGGAACTTGAGTCGGAGATGCGAATGGATTATCCGCATTTATTCTCAGGTAATTGCGTTTGAATTTTGTGGGCAAAATTCCCAATTAGGTGGGTAGAATGTAAAACCCGGTTAATTAACGGCTAATTAACCCATAAATGAGAATTTATTCTATAAATCCCAAAATGTGATTTTTGTGGCTAAATATGATAGAGGAGACTGAGACGAGAATTTCGGTACCAATTTTATAGAAATCGGACCAAGATTGGACCGAACGGGCCAAACCGGGCCAACCAAACCCAAAGTGGGCCCTTGGCCCAACATAACTAAACCAAAACCCTAGTTTTCAGCACTCTCTCTCCTCACAACACTCAAACTCACGCTGAAAATTGAAGAGAGGGGAGGAAGAACACTCTCTTAAGTTCTTTCTCTCACTTGATCTTCAAATCACCATAACTTTTGATCTAGAGCTCCGATTGCCGCTCCGTTTGCGGCCACGCGTTCACCGCGGAGAGCTCTACAAAACCCATACAATTAATCTTGAGGTAAGACACGTGTTGCTGTTCGAAATTCCAGCCCTTATTTTCGAGTTTCATGGGTGAAATATTGAGATTTTGGGTTCTTTGATGTTATAGGACCCAACTCTCTTGAAAGGAGAAGGTTAATCTTGTCTCCTTGGACCTTGGGTGTGGTAAGATTCTCAACCCTAGTGTAATTTTGTTGTTCTATGATGTTTGGGTATTGAGATGTTGTGTATAGGTATGATGATTGTGGCTTAGGTTGTGTATATGTGAATATTGGAGCTTGATTGGTGATTTTGAAAAGCTTGGAAAGGATTTGGTGGTGAAAAATCTGTTCTTGGAGGTGTTGAGGCCTTAAGAGCTTGTAGATAAGTGGTTTGGAAGTGCTCCGGTTGAGCTTGGGAAATCGGCTAAGGTATGGTTTCGGTTTCCCGTATCTAATATGTAATGTGGTAGGAAATACTTAGGCTAGAGGCCCTAAGATAGGCATTGAATGGTTCATGTTGTTGAATGATTGAGATATATGATGTGGCCATATATGTGATGATGATTAATGATGCCTTGATGTGGCCATATATGTGATGATGATTAATGATGCCTTGATGGTATGATGTATGAGAAATATGCATGTTGTGATATATGCTTGATGATTGGTTATGGTTGAATTGTGGGTTGAACCATGTTGATGGTGAGTATGATATTGATTGTGTACAATGATAATTTATTGGAATTGGTGTTGTTGAGAATTGGCATGAGGAAGAGTATATGATATGTCAATATGTTTAATTTGAGCCCCTTGGGTGAAGTGGGTTAAAATGATGAGATAACGATTTTGTAAATTGTAGTAATGTGTCAATGTGTGAGTTGAGGAGGCTTGATGTTGAAGTTGATATATTTTGATTGATTTCAAAGAAAAGGAATGAAAATGGCATGTTTTGATTGATTTTGAGAAGAGTTGGAAATGGCTTGTTTGAAAATGGCACTTTGTGGTTTTTATGAAAAACATGGTTTTTGGGCATACTTTGATGGGACATAACTTGGACTACGGATCTCTGTTTTGTGCCAAATTTATTTAGAAATGAAATTGGATCCGGGATGTCCATGCCGTTCGAAGAACGAGTGAAAAACGATTTAAAATGAGAAAGTTATGTCCGTTGGAAGATTGGGGTTTAAATTGGTGAATTCTGCAGCTTTTAACTTAGAAAATTTTTAGCAGAATGACCCCTTGTGCGTGGGCGCACTTGGCGCGTGCGCGCCGTTCTTCCCGAAAATGCCATCCACGCGTGCGCGTGATGTGCACAGGCGCGCCGATGGTGCTGCACCCAATGCCTAGCCATTTTCTAGAGAGTTATGCCAGAACTGTGCTAGTATTGTACCTGGGGCACGAAAACACCCACGCGTATGCGTGGTTGACGCGTGCGCGTCGATTGGCAAATGTTTAATCCACGCGTTAGCGTGCACGACGCTTGCGCGTCGATGAAGTTTTTGAGGCCATCCACGCGTGCGCGTGGAGTGCGCGTACGCGTGGACCTGTTTTCATCCCAAAGTTGATTTTTGAGTTTTAAAAGCCAAATTGCATACTTCTATGCCTCCGATCTCCCCACTTATATCTTAAATCATTATGATATGCCTAGCTATGAGAGAAGGAGCTAGTGGATGTGGTAACTTGCGAGTGAAGCAAGGGAAAATGATTGATCAAGGAGGATCATTAATGATCATGTGAGATGTGGAGGATGGTGGTGGAAGTGCTTGTTATGCCATTGGCCAAAGGGCCGTAATTGTTTATGAATTGGCTGGTTCTGGATTGAACTGTGAGCCCCTGGGTAGTAGCAGTGGCTAGCCACCACGTGCTCCAGGTTGAGACTTGATACTCTGTTGACCCTATGTCGTTAGTGTGGCCGGGCACTGTGAAAGACCCGGATGAGCTCGTCCCCGTAAATATTCACCAGTGAAGGTGATGGATATAGATCATGATTATGATCAAGTTTATGATGAGTATAACTTGAGTTGGGGATGCGTGACAGAGGGACAGTCTAATGGTTAACTACCAGGACTTGTCGGGTTGGCTATATAACCGACAAGATGATATCATCAGCCACTAGGGACAGGCATTCATCATATGCATACTATATGAATTGTTTGGGATTGCCTATTTGACTGCATATTACTTGCTAATTGCCTAAATGCCTTACTTGTTCCTAATTGTATATTTCTTGCTTGATATAACTGTGTTTGCTACATTATACTCCTGCTGGTGGTTGGGAGGTTTGAAGGAATTGGAAAGGAAAGTATTAGTTAGACTGAAGTATCTTTAGTCAGATGCCCTTTTTGGGTTTAGCTTGTTTATAAGCTTTGATATTATCTGGAGGAAGTTCTAGGATTGCCTTCGGCTTTCCTCTATTATTATGTATTATATATGTGGAAGCTATTACCATGCTGGGGACCTCTGGTTCTCACCCATGCGGATTTTGTGGTTTTCAGATGCAGGACGTGAGGTTTCCCGTTGAGGCATGCTGGAGACTTCTAGAATTGCGAAGATCCTTTGTTCTCGGGGCTATGTCTTGGTTTATATGTTTTGCTTAGATACTTTTATCTCCATTAAATAACACAAACTGTGATGGCTCCTCTTATGGGAGATTTTGGAGAATAGGTTTTATGTATTTGTGTCCCTTTGGGTTTCCTTTGGGGTTTTCCTTATTTTTATCATATGTATATATTGCTATGCTCGGACCGGTTATCTTCGCAGCCAGATTTTGAGTCTTGATATTCCTATTTTTGACACTCCTTTGTATATATATAATCACGCGTTGGTTATCCTTGTTCGTTACGTTATCGATCGGAGTGTTGCGCTTTCGAGTTGCGATTTTTGTTTACCCCCTTTTCTACAAAGGCTCCTAGTTATAATCAATCATTCATACTACTATACGTACTAAATTTTTATTTTAGAGGTCGTAATACCTTGCCATCTCTGAATTTTGACTTAAGCATAAGACTCTGTATGGTAGGGTGTTACACTGTTCAACAGCGACAGTGATGGCTAGGGCTTCACCTAGCAATGGCTTCTCCGACGACAATGGCTCCATCAATGGCAACGGTGGCAATGATGGTTCTCCGCGAAGATGACGACAGAGCAGAACGTGACAGCGAAGACTGAACACAACATCTCCTCTCTTCTCAACTGAACTCCCTTGCATGCATCTCCTTCTCAGTCTCCTCCTCTTGTTCGCGAAAGTGGCAGCAACAGCAGCACTCAACCCATCGGTGAGACGAAAACGTGTGGCTTCACGGACGGTGAGGCACGACATTGGCACAGGATAGCCCCTCGTCTCTCCTCTTCCTTCCGTCGCCAGCTCTCACTCTCGAACCTCTCTTTGCTTCTGTATTTTTCGTTTTCCCTTTCTCCCTTTCTTTCTCTTGATCCATCTCTGTATATGTGTGGATTATGTGTGTAGGCATGGGATAAAGTTAAAGGAGAATGGCGGTAGTAAATGACGGTGAGAGTGGGCAAACGTGGCTTGTTGAGGAATGGACGAGTGTGGAGGAGGGTTACGTGTGTGATTTGGGTGAGAGAGGTTAAAGTTAGTGAAATTAGGGTTTGGAATTAGGAATTTAGGGTTAGATTAGAGTCTTAATTTGAAACCAAAATTAACCTAATATAATTAACTTCAAAAATACTATTTATTTTTTAATTTACAAATTATTTGTAGTTAAACACTTTAATTTAAAAGTATAGATAAATAAATAATTTTTTTTAGTTCATAATATTGATCAAAACTTTAAATTATATAAAACTTTCATTATTTAATTTTAAAAACTTAGGTTGTTATATATGTATATACTAATATATTCTATATTTATAAAATTTATCAATACTCCTCTTTCATAACATCCTTTGATTTTCATTTAATAAAATCTAATAGTTCATAAAAGGTGGCGCATCTGATGCACACAAAATGGTTAGGCTGATTTTAAACATACCCCCAAAAGGATTACACACAATTAATAAAATTGTCTTTCTCTTTTATACTGCTAAAACACTCTTCTCCTTCTTTTATATACGCTATTATATATTGGTAATATATATAATTTTAGTTATATTAAGATATTAATTGTGGTGAATATTAAAACTAGAATCTTCCACAAAATTCATAATAAATAATGCACTATTGTCTACTAAGTCTCTAAGGAACTTATTGAGTTTTAAAGATATTCACTGAAATGGATATCATATTGAAACAATGAATAAGGGAAATCATGAGTATCTATATATCACAACTCATGATTCAAATAAAAAGGTTATATTGAAAAAGTTACCCTCATTTTTATCTGGGTTATATTATACTAAAATTAGTGCAATTGAATTATATGCCATTGTAAACCTGAAGTTTACTAGCCCAAATGAATTCACAACTCAGCATGATCGATTGGGTCATTCGGGAACAACCATGATGCGAAGAATTATTGAAAACTCCCATGGACATTTACTAAAGAACCAGAAGATTCTTAAATCTAGTAAATTTTGTTGTGCTACATGTTCTCAGGAAAAGTTAATTTTAAGGCCATCACCAGCAAAGATTGGATTTGAGTCTCCTGAATTCTTAGAAAGGATTCAAGATGATATATGTAGACCTATTCATCCACTATGTGGATCTTTTAGATATTTTATAATCTTAATAGATGCATCTTCGAAATGGTCACATGTGTGCTTGTTGTCTTCTCACAACCTGACGTTTGCAATATTACTTACTCAAATTATTCGATTAAAAGCACAATTTCTAAAAAATCCAATTAAAGCAATTTGTCCTGATAATGCTGGTGAATTTACTTTCCAAGCCTTTGATGCTTATTATTGTATGGCTAATGGAATAAGAGTTGAATATCCAGTAGCTTATGTTCACCAACGAAATGGGTTAACAGAATCATTTATTAAATGCCTCCAATTAATTGCTAGACCCTTACTTTTGAAAACAAAATTTTCAACCTCGGATTGGAGGCATGCTATTTTACATGCCACAACACTTATTCGTGTGAGGCCAACAAGTTACCATCAGTTATCTCCTATGCAATTATCTTTTGGTCAGCAGCCAAATATTTCCCATTTAAGAATATCCGGGTGTGATTCCTATTGCACCACCTTCTCACCCCAAAATGGGATCCCAAAGAAAATTGGGGATATATGTTGGATATGATTCTCCCTCTATAGTGACGTATCTTGAGATACAAACTGGAGATGTATTTAAAGTCCGATTTGCAGATTATCATTTTGATGAATCAAATTTTCAACATTAGGGGGAGAGAATAAGCTTCCTGAAATGGAACTTAATTGGAATGCATCATCTTTTATGCATTTAGACCCTCAATCAAGGCAATGTGAACTAGAAGTTCAAAAGATTATACATCTGCAAAGAATAGCAAATAAATTACCTAATGTATTTTTTGATACAAAGAGGATAACCAAATCCTATATACCAGCTGAAAATTCCCCAATTCGAATAGATGTCCCAGTTGGACAAGTGGCCACTGAAACAAATTCACGCCAGAAGCGTGGTAGACCTATCGGCTCCAAAGACAAAAATCCTCGAAAAAGAAAAGAGGTAAATACTATTCCTGTTGAAAAAGACATAGTAAAGACAGTTGCAGTTATCCAAAATTCTGATATAATTTTAATGCTAGAAGATGTTCAGGTACTTGAAAATTCTAAAAATGATGAGATCTCAGTAAACTATGTCTTTACAGGAGAGAAATGGGACCAAAATAAAGCAATTATCCTTGAAATATTTGCATATAATGTGGCATTAAATATCATGCATGAAAGTAAGGATCTTGAGCCAAGAACAGTAAAAGAATGTCGACAAAGGAATGATTGGCCGAAATGGGAAGAAGCTATGAAGGTTGAGTTGGACTCACTTGCAAAATGTGAAGTCTTTTGGACCTGTAGTCCGTACACCAGAAGATGTAAAACCTTTTGGATACAGACAGGTATTTGTGAGAAAACGAAATGGGAAAAATGAATTTGTACGCTACAAAGCTCGACTTGTGGCACAAAGTTTTTTACAAAGTACCGGTATAGATTATGAAGAAACATATTCTCCTGTAGTGGATGCAATAACATTGCGTTATTTGGTCAGTTTATTTGAATACCATAAACTACATATGCATTTAATGGATGTGGTAACAGCCTACTTATACAGATAATTAGATCGTGATATCTATACGAAAGTCCTTGAACGATTAAAAATATCTAAATCATCCAATAAATATTCACAGGGATTATACTCACTTAAATTACAAAGATCTTTATATGGTCTAAAGCAATCTAGACGAATGTGGTATAATCGTCTTACTGAGTATCTGGCCAAAAACGGATTCAAGAATGATGATATTTGTCCATGTGTTTTCATAAAGAAATCTGCATCTGGATTTATTATAATTTTTGTGTATGTTGATGATTTAAATATCATTGGAACTCTTAAAGAGATTCCAACAATTATAAAAGCTCTAAAAGAAGAGTTTGAGATGAAAGATGATACATGCTCAGGAAGGCATTTTTGTCATATTAGAGAAAAGGGACGGAATAGTAATCTTATCATATTCAAAAATCTGAATACTAGAAGAATTATGCCATGCCGATCTTGGACATCAAGGAGATCAAGAGCTCGTCTAAAAAATAGCGGTGCTGAAATGGCAGCAGCTCATAAGGCCCATTGGGCTAAGTCAGGACAGCAAGAAGCTCAATAATGCTTTCTGAATTTAGTGGGAGACATAATTTATCATTAAATTTTGAAATTTTAGAATTGTTTTAGTTTGTTATGCGGTTAAAGTTTATTAGAAGATTTGTTTTAAATTTGATTTGCTTAGTAGTATTTTTAGGAATTTTAAATTTAAAATAAAATCTGATTTAAATTTTAAAAATCTTATCTTATCTTTTAGTTAGTTTGTTCGGGGCCTATTTAAACACCTTTGGTGATACCATTTGCACAACTTTTGATGAATAAATTTCAGTTGCTTTTAAGCACGTTTATTGTGTGAAAAGTGAGGTGAGTGATTTGCTTCGCTTATTGCATGAGAAAGATTGAAGGATCCAACACTAAGGTGATCTGCGTGGTGGTTCTTTCAGTTTTCGTCTCTCTAATCTAGGTTGTCAAGGAGAAGTTCTTTGAACGTCTAGTAGGAAATCCTTTCCGGTGACTTAGGTTGCTAAGAACAGGTATCTTAGAGGTCTAGTAGAAACATCTTTATCCATCTTTTATGTTTCCAATGTGTCTTTGGGTATGCCCTTTACTGAATATCCTTATCTATTGTGATAAAATCCCTAACTCCCAATCTTTTTCTTATCATCTGGTATCAGTTAAAGGTTGTAGGTAAATTCTTATTTACATGTTTCATGGGTCTTGTTTAGTCTCTTTGTTTTTTTCTCTTTAATTTATGTAAATTCATGTTCAAGTCCACAAAAAAGAAAAACAAAAAAAATTCTTATTTCTTTTTGTTTTTGTAATTATTCTATCTTAAAGTCAGTGTCTGCAAAAAAAAAGACTAAAAAAATATATATAACAGGAAAGATTCGAGGACGAATCTTTTTAAAGAGGGAGAGGATGATAAGTGCTCAGGAAGGCATTTTCGTCATGTTAGAGACAAGGGACAGAATGATAATCTTATCATATTCAAAGATCTGAATACTAGAATAATTATGCCATGCCGATCTTGGACATCAAGGAGATCAAGAGCTCGTCTCAAAAATAGTGGTGCTGAAATGGCGGCAGCTCATAAGGCCCATTAGGCTAAGTCAGAATAGCAAGAATCCCAATAATGCTTTCCGGATTCAGTGGGAGACATAATTTATCTTTAAATTTTGAAATTTTAGAATTTTGTTTTAGTTTGTTATGCGGTTAAAGTTTGTTAGAAGATTTGTTTTAAATTTGATTTGCTTAGTAGTACTTTTAGGAATTTTAAATTTAAAATCAAATTTGATCTAATCCATTAAGATCAAATCTGATTTAAATTTTAAAAATCTTATCTTAACTTTTAGTTAGTTTATTAGGACCTATTTAAACTCTTTTGGTGAGACCATTTATACAACTTTTGATGAATAAATTTCAGTTGCTTTTAAGCACGTTTATTGAGTGAGAAATGAGGTAAGTGATTTGCTTCACTGGTTGCATGAGGAATATTGAAGGATCCAACACTAACATGATCTGTGTGGTGGTTCTTTCAGTTTTCGTCCCTCTGATCTAGGTTGTCAAGGACAAGTTCTTTGAAGGTCTAGTAGGAAATCCTTTCCGGTGACTTAGGTTGCTAAAAACAGGTATTTTAGAGGTCTAGTAGGAAAACCTTTATCTATCTTCTATGATTTTGCTGTGTCTTTGGGTATGCCCTTTACTGAATAATCCTTATCTATTGTGATATAAACCCCTAATCCCCAATCAATTTCTTATCAAAAGATCTTGGAAAGACCAAATTTCTTATATGGATAAGTCACATCCATTAAGTACCCCAATGATCGTAAGGTCTTTGGATGTGAAAAAAGATCAATTCTATCCTAAAGAAGAAAATGAAGATATCCTTGGTCTTGAAGTACCGTATCTTAGTGCCATCGGAGTACTAATGTATCTTGCTAATAATACATGTCCCGATATATCATTTGCTATGAATTTACTAGCAAGGTATAGTTCCTCTCCAACCAGAAGATATTGGAATGGAATCAAACAAATCTTTTGATATTTTCATGGAACAGTTGATATAGAATTGTTTTATCCCTGTGGATCCAAGCCATAACTAGTTGGCTATGTAGTGCAGGATACCTGTCTGATCCACACAAAGGGAGATCTCAAACAGGAAACTTGTTCACATATGGTGGTACAGCTATATCATGGAGGTCCACAAAACTGATGATAGCAGCAACCTCCTCTAATCATGCTGAAAAACTAGCAATACATGAAGCAAGTCACCAGTATTTTTGGCTCAGGAGTTTGATCCATATATTCTGTCATCATGTGGACTAGTTGATTATAAGATAGCTCCGACTGTCCTGTTTGAAGATAATATAGCATGCATTACTCAACTTAAGGGCGGATACATCAAAGGTGATAGAACAAAGCAAATTTCTTTCAAATTCTTCTTCACTCATGACCTTCAAAATCAAGGAACAATTGATGTCCAACAGATCCGCTCAAGCAATAATCTGGCAGATTTATTTACAAAATCACTTCCAAAATCCTCCTTTGAAAGATTGGTACATCAGATTGTGATGAACCGATTTCAAGATATTCAATGATGTCAACAAGAAGGGGAGACTGTACTATTTTTTCTTTGTCAGGTTTTTTTTCCCATTGGATTTTTCTTGACAAGGTCTTTAATGAGGTTGTTCCCATCACAAAGGATGTTGAACTCTTTTTCCTTCACTAAATTTTTTTTCTATTAGATTTTTCTTTAGTAAGGTTTTAATGAGGCATAATCTTAAATGAGCATCCAAGGGGGAGTGTTGTGATAAGGATGGATAAGGATGGATACCCATTTATGGGCGGCTCAGTTTTCCTATGTTAAAAGGAACATGTTCTTATGACGAAGCAAAATTAATGAAACTTAAAAAGTAAAATTTATATGCCTGTAAAAGCATGAACGCGACAAAAGAATTATACACAATCAATAAAATTCTCTCTCTCTTTTATACTGCTAGAATATTTTTTTCTTTTTTTTATATATGTTACTATATATATATTATTAATACTAGAATTTTTTATTTATATTTTTTTATTTTATATTTTTTTATTTATTTATTTTACAACAAGGAAGAAATAATGTGGAAAACTAATGGTGGACTTCTAATTTGTACATTTACTCGAGGTAACAGAAACAAAACCGAAAACAGCATAATATCTTGAATAAGACTTCTTAATTAATGTATATATCTATCTTCCTATATTTATATATGTAACTTATTTCACGGCTAAGTTATCGAACAGATGTATGTGAAAGTGAAAGATATGGAACCCTATGCCACTCTTATACTGCTTTATGTATTTGGATTTTTCTCATTGGGATATGATACTCCAAACACATCGAAGCTTTATCTATACCTTCACATCAAACACAATCTTTATAAAGCTTTCGGTTGGTTCCCTATTAAAATAACAATAATGTTAGGAAGAAAAAAAATCTTATTTAATATTTATTAATTATTATAATAATTAACATATATTAAATAAAATAAGTTTTGATTATTTTTAATTAATTTTTTTGTTATTAAATATTTCTACCAAAATAATATTATGTATATATCTGACAAGCAGATAAATGTCGGTCAAGAATTATCAAAAAATATTTTTTTTAAATCAACGTTGCAAAGTATAATCTCAACCGATGAGATTTTCGTTGATCTAAGTTAAAATGTGTGTCACAAATAAAATCAATAACTGGGAATAGAATCTCAGGCCGTCTTCACTAGGAGTTGACACAAGATGCACATTATTGGTTAGAATTTTTCTTGAAATTTTCAAAGTTGAGAGCAAGAAAATAAATGACTAGAAATTAGAGCAATAGATAACTAGCAAGAGTTGAAAATTAATCAATATAAAAGGTCTTAGTTAGGGGTGAGAATCAGAATTTCTATCCTCATTGTCTTTCCCAAGTGTGATGGTAAAGGCTTATAGCTCTCACTTAGTTGTCCTCTAACGATTGAAGGAAAGTCAAGTGAAACAATTAACTTTAGCTCATAAGTCCTAGTCACTTCTTGATGAGAGACTAGAGTTGGTGAGATTCAAGTCAATTAGCAATTTTCAATTACCAATCAACACTTAAGTATAACAACTCAAGAGGTTCCAATTACTCAATCCCAAACCAAGCAAGAAAATCTACTCCATGATCATGGGTGACATTTGGTGTACGGATTTTCACACTCCGTACAACTGAACCAACAAGTGCACTGGGTCGTCCAAGTAATACCTGAGGTGAGTCAGGGTCGATCCCACGAGCATTGTCGGCTTGCATCAAACAGTGGTTATCTTGTAAATCTTAGTTGGGCGGATAGAAAAGTTGTGTAGTTGTTTAAGAACATAAAAGTAAAATAAAGATAACGTTACTCAATAATTGTGAAGTCAATGATAAGAATATGGTTAAGGCTTCAGAGATACTTTGTTCTTTTGGATCAATCGTTTCTTACTGTCTACTCCAACTGTGAATGATTTCTTTTATAGCAGGTTGTATTTGATCAACGCCGGTTTGAGCAGCCGCCAATCTTCTTCTAGGCTGAACACCAGGTTTAGTGCACATCCAGTTTGAATGAGGGTGAAGCTCCTGGAGTTCATTCCCTTAGTGATCCTACTCAAAACGCCACAGACAAGGTCAAATCTTTTGGATCAGAGAATGATGCACCTTGATTCTAGCCTTTACCACAAAGACCCTAATCTCCCCATAACTCGGCCGAACTGATGTCTCGAGAAGTCCCCAACAAAGTCATGGATTAGCCGTCTAAAAGACGTATCCTCAAGCTAGTGGTTCATTGATATCCGATGAAAGACGCTCGCTAAACCCATGTAGAATAGAGATAACTTTTGACGATTCAACTCATTCATACAGTTGAAGAACGAAGATACATCTTAGGAGAGAATCAAACACAAATTGAAATAGAATAGTAGTGCTTTTATTAATCCATAAAACTCAGTAGAGATCCTAACCTTAACCTAGGATGTTTAATGGCTCATACTGTACATAATGGTGTTTGAAAATACAATATGCTAGAGAGTGATCCTAATCATGGTTGATCTTTGATGAGCGGATAATTTATACGCTTTTTGGCATTGTTTTTAGGTAGTTTTTAGTATGATCTAGTTACTTTTAGGGATGTTTTCATTAGTTTTTATGCTAAATTCACATTTCTGGACTTTACTATGAGTTTGTGTGTTTTTCTGTGATTTTAGATAATTTCTGGCTGAAATTGAGGGACCTGAGCAAAACTCTGATAGGAGGCTGACAAAGGACTACTGATGCTATTGGAATCTGACCTTCCTGCACTCGAAATGGATTTTCTGGAGCTACAAAACTCCAAATGGCGCGCTCTCAACGGCGTTGGAAAGTAGACATCCAGAGCATTTCATCAATATATAATAGTTCATACTTTATTCGTGATTAGATGACGTAAACTGGCACTCAACGCCAGTTCCATGCTGCATTCTGGAGTTAAACGCCAGAAACACGTCATGAACCAGAGTTGAACGTCCAAAACACGTTACAACATGGCGTTCAACTCCAAGAGAAGCCTCAGCTCGTGGATAGATCAAGCTCAGCCCAAGCACACATCAAGTGGGCCCCGGAAGTGAATTTATGCATCAATTACTTACCTCTGTAAACCCGAGTAGCTAGTTAGTATAAATAGAACTTTTTACTAGTTTATCAAGCGTCTTTTGATCATTCGGTCTTGTGACCACGTTTGGGGGCTGGCCATTTGGCCATGCCTGGACCTATCACTTATGTATTTTCAACGGTGGAGTTTCTACACACCATAGATTAAGGGTGTGGAGCTCTGCTGTACCTCAAGTTTCAATGCAATTACTACTATTTTCCATCCAATTTGATTTATTTCTATTATAAGATATTCGTTGCACTTCAACTTGATGAATGTGATGATCTGTGACACTGATCATCATTCTCACCTATGAACGCGCGTGACTGACAACCACTTCCGTTCTACCTTAGATCGGGCGCATATCTCTTGGTTTCCTTAATCAGAATTTTCGTGGTATAAGCTAGAATTGATGGCGGCATTCATGGGAATCCGGAAAGGCTAACCTTGTCTGTGGTATTCCGAGTAGGATTCCAGGATTGAATGACTGCGACGAGCTTCAAACTCCTGAAGGCTGGGCGTTAGTGACAGACGCAAAAGAATCACGGGATTCTATTCCAACTTGATTGAGAACCGACAGATGGTTAGCCGTGCTGTGACAGAGCATTTGGACCATTTTCACTGAGAGGATGGGATGTAGCCATTGACAACGGTGATGCCCTACATACAGCTTGCCATGGAAAGGAGTAAGAAGGATTGGATGCAAGCAGTAGGAAAGCAGAGATTCAACAGGGACAAGCATCTCCATACGCTTATCTGAAATTCCCACCATTAATTTACATAAGTATTTCTATCCTATTTTATTTATCTTTTAATTATCTAATCCAATCACATTTGAATCAGCCTGACTGAGATCTACAAGATGACCATAGATTGCTTCATACCAACAATCTCCGTGGGATCAACCCTTACTCACGTAAGGTATTACTTGGA
>NC_029781.3:51739348-51740571 GCF_000817695.3 Arachis duranensis
GAGTTGTGACTAAGTGTAATTCACGTGTGAGAGCTACCAAATTATTGGAGCCATTGTTGATGATCACAAATCCGTGCACCAAGTTTTTGGCGCCGTTGCCGGGGATTGTTCGAGTATGGACAACTGACGGTTCATCTTGTTGCTCAGATTAGGTAATTTTCTTTTTGTTTTATTTTCAAAAATTTTTCAAAATTTTTTTTTCCTTTTTTCGAAAATAAATAAAGAAAATACCAAAAAAAATCATAAAATCATAAAAACCAAAAATATTTTGTGTTTCTTGTTTGAGTCTTGAGTCAATTTTTAAGTTTGGTGTCAATTGCATATTCATATTGTTCTTGCATTTTTTCGAAAATTTCATGCATTCATGGTGTTCTTCATGATCTTCAAGTTGTTCTTGGTAAGTCTTCTTGTTTGATCTTGATGATTTCTTGTTTTGTGTCTTTTGTTATTTTCATGTGCATTTTTGCATTCATAGTGTCTAAGCATTAAAGATTTCTAAGTTTGGTGTCTTGCATGTTTTCTTTGCATCAAAAATTTTTCAAAAATATGTTCTTGATGTTCATCATGATCTTCAAAGTGTTCTTAGTGTTCATCTTGACATTCATAGTGTTCTTGCATGTATCATGAGTTTTGATTCATACTTTTCATGTTGTGAGTCATTTTTGTTGTTTTTCTCTCTCATTATTAAAAATTCAAAAATAAAAAAATATCTTTTCCTTAATTTTCTCATAATTTTCGAAAATTTGAGTAGACTTAGTAAATTTTTTTTTAAAATTAGTTGTTTCTTACAAGTCAAGTCAAATTTCCAATTTTAAAAATCCTATCTTTTCAAAATCTTTTTCTTAATTTTATTTCAAATTTTCGAAATTATGCTAACAATTAATATGATTGATTCAAAAATTTGAAGTTTGTTACTTTCTTGTTAAGAAAGGTTCAATCTTTAAATTCTAGAACCATATCTTTTAGTTTCTTGTTAGTTAAGTAATTAATTTTAATTTTAAAAATTAAATTTCTTTCAATCCTATCTTTTTATCATATCTTCTTATCTTATCTTTTTCTCATATCTTTTTCAAAAAATTGATTTTAAAATATCTTATCTAACTTCTTATCTTCTTATCTTTTCAAATTTGATTTTCAAATCTTTTTCAATTAACTAACTAACTTTTTGTTTGTTTCTTATCTTTTTCAAAACCACCTAACTACTTCTCCCTCTCTAATTTTCG
>NC_029781.3:51740745-51741163 GCF_000817695.3 Arachis duranensis
ATCTCTCTCTTCTCTTCTTCTATTTATTTATTTATTTACTAACACTTCTCTTCACCTCTCTTCATCTCCAATCACTGCCTCTATCCTCACCCTTGTGATTGGATTCTCCACTTTTATTCCTTTCTTCTTCTACTAATAATAAGGATCCTCTTTGTCCAGATATAGAGGATTCCTCTTTCTTTTTCTTTTTCTTTTTCTCTTCTCTTTCATATGAGCAGCAATAAGGAAAAAGACATCTTTGTTGAAGCTGATCCAGAACCTGAAAGGACTCTGAAGAGGAAACTAAGAGAAGCTAAATTACAACAATCCAGAGGCAACCTTTCTAAAATTTTCGAATAAGAGAAGGAGATGGCAGCCGAACCCAACAACAATAATGCAAGGAGGATGCTTGGTGATTTCACTAAACCAACGTCCAAGT
>NC_029781.3:51741555-51743069 GCF_000817695.3 Arachis duranensis
CGAACAAGAGAAGGAGATGGCAGCCGAAAATAATAATAATGCAAGGAGGATGCTTGGTGACTTCACAAAGCCAACATCCAAATTTGATGGAAGAAGCATCTCCATTCCTGCCATTGGAGCAAACAATTTTGAGCTTAAGCCTTAACTAGTTGCTTTAATGCAACAGAACTGCAAGTTTTATGGACTTCCATCTGAAGATCCTTACCAGTTTTTAACTGAGTTCTTGTAGATTTGTGAGACTATTATGACGAATGGAGCAGATCCTGAAGTCTACAGGCTCATGCTTTTCCCTTTTGCTGTAAGAGACAAAGCTAGAACATGGTTGGACTCACAACCTAAAGATAGCCTGGACTCCTGGGATAAGCTGGTCACGACCTTCTTGGATAAATTCTTTCCTCCTCAAAAGCTGAACAAGCTTAGAGTGGATGTTCAGACCTTCAAACAAAAAATTGGTGAATCCATCTATGAAGCTTGGGAAAGATACAAGCAGATGACCAAAAAGTGTCCTTCTGACATGTTTTCAGAATGGACCATATTAGATATATTCTATTATGGTTTATCTGAGTTTTCCAAAATGTCATTGGACCATTCTGCAGGTGGATCCATTCACCTAAAGAAAATGCCTGCAGAAGCTTAAGAACTTATTGACATGGTTGTAAATAACCAACTCATGTACACTTCTGAGAGGAATTCCATGAATAATGGGACGCCTCAGAGGAAAGGAGTTCTTGAAATTGATGCTCTGAATGCCATATTGGCTCAGAACAAAGTGTTGACTCAGGAAGTCAACATGATCTCTCAAAGTCTGAATGGATGGCAAAATACATCCAACAATACTAAAGAGGCAGCTTCTGAAAAAGCTTATGATCCTGAGAACCCTGCAATAGCAGAGGTAAATACATGGGTGAACCTTATGGGAACACCTATAATTCATCATGGAGAAATCATCCAAATTTCTCATGGAAGGATCAACAAAAGCCTCAACAAGGCTTTAATAATGTTGGAAGAAACATGCTAAGCAATAACAAGCCTTTTCCATCATCTTCTCAGCAACAGACAGAGAATTCTGAGCAGAGCCCCTCTAATTTAGCAAATTTAGTCTAAACAAGGTCCTCCATCAGAAATTTGGAGGCACAAGTGGGCCAGCTGAGTAAGAAAGTCATTGAAACTCCTCCCAGTATTCTCCCAAGCAATACAGAAGAGAATCCAAAAGGAGAGTGCAAGGCCATTGATGTAATCAATATGGCCGAATGCACAAGGAAGGAGAAGGACGAAAATCCTAGTGAGGAAGACCTCTTGGGATTTCTCTCAAACAAGAAGGAGTTCCCTATTGAGGACCTAAAGGAATCTGAGGCTCATATAGAGACCATAGAGATTCCATTAAATCTCCTTCTACCATTCATGAGCTTTGAAGATTATTCTTCCTCTGAAGAGGATGAAGATGTAACTAGAGAGCAAGTTGCTCAATATCTAGGAGCCATCATGAAGCTGAATGCCAAGCTGTTTGGTAATGA
>NC_029781.3:51743152-51750375 GCF_000817695.3 Arachis duranensis
AGACAAGTCAGTAAGACAAGCTTATGGATTAGTAGAGGACGTGTTGGTAAAGGTTAAAGGCCTTTACATTCCTACTGATTTCATAATCTTAGACACTAAGAAGGAGGAAGATGAATGCATCATCCTTGGAAGACCTTTTCTAGCCACAGCAGAAGCTGTGATAGATGTTAACAGAGGAGAATTAGTCCTTCAATTGAATGGGGACTACCTTGTGTTTAAGGCACACAGCTATCCTTCTGTAACAAGGGAGAGTAAGCATGCAGAGCTTCTCTCAATACAGAGTCAAACAGAGCCCCCACAATCAAACTCTAAGTTTGGTGTTGGGAGGCCACAACCAAACTCTAAGTTTGGTGTTGAACCCCCATATCCAAACTCTAAGTTTGGTGTTGGGAGTCCACAACATTGACCTGATCACCTTTGTGGCTCCATGAGAGCCCACTGTCAAGCTATTGACATTAAAGAAGTGCTTGTTGGGAGGCAACCCAATTTTTATTTATCTAATTTTATTTTTATTTAATTGTTATTTTGTGTTTTAGTAGGTTCATGATCATGTGGAGTCATGAAAAAATATTAAAATTAAAAACAGAATCAAAAACAGCAGAAGAAAAATCACACCCTGGAGGAAGGACTTACTAGAGTTTAAACGCCAGTAAGGAGCATCTGGCTGGCGTTCAACATCAGAACAGAGCATGAATCTGGCACTGAACGCCAGAAACAAGCAACATCCTGGCGTTTAAATGCCAGGAATGTGTCCTGAAGAAAGCTGGCGCTGAACACCAGTAACAAGCATGGAATTGGCGTTCAACGCCAGAAACATGCTACACATGGGTGTTGAACGCCCAGAACGTGCACTACTTCGGTGTGTAAACGCCAGAATGGTATGCTAAGGCATTTTACATGCCTAATTGGTGCAGGGATGTAAATCCTTGACACCTCAGGATCTGTGGACCCCACAGGATCCCCACCTAACATATTCCCACCTTACCTCCTAATTAATCCTATAACACACTTTCCCAAAAACCCTTCACCAATCACCTCAATCTCTCTTCCCAATTACCCCCTTCACCACTCACATGCATCCACTCTTCCCCATAAACCCCACCTACCTTCAAAATTCAAAAATCTTTCCCACCCAAACCCACCCTAAATGGCCGAACCTACCCTCTCTCACTTCCCTATATAAACCCCTCCATTCTCCTTAATTTTCACACAATACACACCTCTCTTCTCTTTCTTGGCCGAATACACCTCTCCCCCTCTCCTCCATATTGTCTTCTTTTTCTTCTTCTTTTCTTTCTTCTCTTGCTCGAGGGCGAGCAATATTTTAAGTTTGGTGTGGTAAAAGCATAAGCTTTTTGTTTTTCCATTACCATTGATGGCACCAAAGGCCGGAGAATCCTCTAGAAAAAGGAAAGGGAAGACAAAAGCTTCCACCTCCGAGTCATGGGAGATGGAAAGATTCATCTCCAAAGCCCATCAAGACCACTTCTATGATTGTGGCCAAGAAGAAGGTGATCCCTGAGGTCCCTTTCAAGCTCAAGAAAAATGAGTATCCGGAGATCCGACATGGGATCCAAAGAAGAGGTTGGGAAGTTCTAACCAACCCCATTCAACAAGTCAGAATCTTAATGGTTCAAGAGTTCTATGCCAATGCATGGATCACTAGGAACCATGATCAAAGTAAGAACCCGAACCCAAAGAATTATCTTACAATGGTTCGGGGGAAATACTTAGATTTTAGTCCGGAAAATGTGAGGTTGGCGTTCAACTTACCCATGATGCAAAGAGATGCATGCCCCTACACTAGAAGGGTCAACTTTAATCAAAGGTTGGACCAAGTCCTTATGGACATATGTGTGGAAGGAGCTTAATGGAAAAGAGACTCCAAAGGCAAGCCGGTTTAACTAAGAAGACTGGACCTCAAGCCTGTGGCTAGAGGATGGTTGGAGTTCATTCAACGCTCCATCATCTCCACTAGCAACCGATCTAAAGTTACTGTGGATCGGGCCATCATGATTCATAGCATCATGATTGGAGAGGAAGTAGAAGTTCATGAAGTCATCTCCCATGAATTCTACAAAATAGCCGATAAGTCCTCTACTTTGGCAAGGCTAGCTTTTCCTCATCTTATTTACCATCTATGTTACTCAGCTGGAGTTATCATAGAAGGAGACATTCTCATTGAGGAGGACAAGCCCATCACTAAGAAAAGGATGGAGCAAACAAGAGAGCCCATTCATGGAACCCAAGAGACGCATGAGGAAGCTCATCACCAAGAAATCCCGGAGATGCCTCAAGGGATGCACTTTCATCCCAACAACTATTGGGAACAAATCAACACTTCCTTAGAAGATTTGAGTTACAATGTGAATCAATTAAGGGTGGAACATCAAGAGCACTCCATCATTCTCCATGAAATTAGAGAAGATCCAAGAGCAATAAAGGAGGAGCAACAAAGGCAAGGAAGGGACATAGAAGAGCTTAAGGACATCATTGGTCCTTGATGCCAGGGCATCTTGGCTAGTTTTACTAGCCATTTTTTGTATGCTTTAGGTTGGTTTCATGCATTTTCTTAGGAAATAAGCAAGTATTTGGTTGAAAATGCAATCATACCATGATTCAAGCAAACATTGTGAATTTTGAATGATTTCATGAGAATTATGCATAAATTGAATGATAAATTGGATGATGCATGATCCCATAATTAAGAGCAAGACTTTGATGCACTTTGTTTGATTGATTTCAGGCCAAAAGAAGAAGAGAAGAGCCACGTTAGTGGCTACTTTAGTTACACTAACGTGGGCAATAACATGGAAGGAAGGAAAGCCCCAACGTTAGTGAGAAAATTTAGTGGCATTAACTTTGAAGAAGGAGAGCATGGAACGTTAGCAAGGAAGACCCACGTTAAGAGTCACGTTAGCTACATTAACGTGAACTCTAACATAGAGACAAAAGACACCAAGCAACGTTAATGGGAAAGGTGAGTCCCAATAACGCTTGTGAAAGGGGTATATGCCAACGTTAGTGGAAAAAGTGAGTGCCACTAACGTTGGCGAAGGAAAAAGACCCACGTTAACAGCCATGTTAACTAAGTTAACGTGGTAGTTAAGGTGGAAGGAAAGGGAGATGCCAACGTTAGTGAAAAAAGTGAGTGCCACTAACGTTGGCGAGGCAAAAAAGACCCACGTTAACTTCTACGTTAACTGAGTTAACGTGGAAGTTAACGTAGGCAAAACTCCCACCTGGCAGCCTGACCGTGCCTTCTTCAAACACGCATAACTTGAGCCACAGAGCTCCAAATGAGGTGATTCCAGTGGCATTGGAAAGTAGCATTCCAGAGCTTTCCAAGCATATATGGCACTACATGATTGACACTAAATTTGAGGAAGAAAACCTGCCCCGAAAGTGCAAAGATGAACATGGTATCAACCTGTAGTAGGGCCAACTGACCTCTTCACCTTCCAAGAAGTGTAACTCGAGTTTTAGAGTTCCAAATGATGCGCTTTCAAAAGAGTTGGAAAGTAGACATCCAGAGCTTTCCAACAATATATAATAGTATGGGGTGGATATTTATTTTGAGCTCCAGAACTTGGAAATATTAAGCCCCTGGTCGCTAGCGTTATCGGGACTCACGTTTTCCATTAACGCTAGCGACTATGCCAGCGACCATGTCCACTTCAAAGGAGTATAACTTGAGTTCCAGAGATCCAATTGAGGTGATTTCAGTTGTGTTAGAAAGCTGACATTCAGAGCTTTCCAAAGATATATAATAGTCTATAGTGGGCATGAAATTGGAGCACAAACAAGAGGCATCTTTTAAGCCTCAAAAAAACCAACTGGGCAGCAAGTTCAACGTTAGCCACAATAACTTTATCACTAACGCCACACTTGTAGCGTTAGTGTGGCTAACGGCAGCATTAACGCAAGTCACCCTGGGCCTCAATTTGATCACTTCTCTTTCAAAGACCACCCAACCTCAAGGAAGCAAGCCCACAAGTGTCAACCAATCAAGGCCACAAGAAGCATCTAGAATAGGAATTTTCATTTAATTGTAATTTATTTTTAATTTTATTTTTTAATTTAGGAGAGCCTATATAAAGGCCTTAGTTTTTACATTGAAGGACATTCTGGAATTGGGGGATTGAAGAGGGGTCTTCGGACTCCCTCCCCTCACACACTTTTCCTTCTCTTTCTTTTCTTTGTACTTTTCATTTATGAATTTTGAAGTTGTCATTTTAGTTTTAATCTTCATCTTTACTTTTCTGCACTTTCTTTCTTTCAATTTTGGTAGAGCAATGACCAACTAACTCTTTTCATTGGGTTAGAGAGCTCTATTGTGATTCAATGGATCAATTGTAGTTCTTATTCTTCTTCTTCTTTCTTTTCTCTTGATTTTACTAGAGAGCTTTCGATCTTCATCCAATTGGGTAGTTATCTTGGAAAAGAAGCTATTCATACTTGGATCTCTTCTGAACCTTGGAAGAGGAATGAAGAGATCATGCTAGAAATGCTTTCTCATGCTGGACCAAATTGGGTTTGGATGGATATGTGACTATAATCCTACCAACACTTGATTTGGGAATGCATGTGGTATAATCAGTGACCATACTTCATCTCTTCTCATGAGCAATTGACCAAGGAATTGGCTATTGATCAAGATTTGAAAGATTGAATTCCAAGGAATTGGGATCCAATCACTTAAGATTGCTAAGGAGATCAATGAATGCATTGATTGAGGAAGAAGATGAGAATGAACTTGATCTAGAGGATTGCAATATCTCTTGATCCCAATGTTCATTTTATTTTTAGTTCTTACATTTACTTTTCTTGCCATTTTACTTCTCTGCACTTTATTGCTTTCTTTACTTTTATGCCATTTATATTTACTTGTTGCTTGTCACTCCAATATGATTCGTCTAACTAGGATAATCAATTAACTATTGATTGCTTAATCCATTAATCTCTGTGGGATTCGATCTCACTCTTTTGTGAGTTATTACTTGACGATAATTCAGTATACTTGCCGAAGGGAAATTTGTTGAGAGACAAGTTTTCCGCGCATCAGTCCTTCAAGAAGAAGACGCCACTAAGGTGGACTCATTCCTTGTTCTTAATTCTCTGTTTTTCGATTTTTATGCTTCATGTTTATTTATGTTTTGTGTCTCTACTTCATGATCATTAGTGTTGAGTAAACCTCTCTTAAAAGAAAAATGTTTCTAATTCAAAAGAACAAGAAGTACATGATTTTCGAATTTATCCTTGAATTTAGTTTAATTATATTGATGTGGTGACAATACTTTTTGTTTTCTGAATGAATGATTGAACAGTGCATATTTTTGATCTTGTTATTTATGAATGTTAAAATTGTTGGCTCTTGAAAGAATGATGAACAAAGAAAAATGTTATTGACAATCTGAAAAATCATGAAATTGATTCTTGAAGTAAGAAAAAGCAGTGAAAAAGCAAAAGCTTGTGAAAAAAAATTTAGAAAGAAAAAGAAAAAGCAAGCAGAAAAAGCCAATAGCCCTTAAAACCAAAAGGCAAGGGTAAAAAGGATCCAAGGCTTTGAGCATGCTTGTGGCATGCAGGTCCAAGTGAAAGCTTGAGACTGAGTGGTTAAAGTCATGATCCAAAGCAAAAAGAGTGTGCTTAAGAGCTCTGGACACCTCTAACTGGGGACTCTAGCAAAGCTGAGTCACAATCTGAAAAGGTTCACCCAGTCATGTGCCTGTGGCATTTATGTATCCGGTGGTAATACTGGAAAACAAAGTGCTTAGGGCCACGGCCAAGACTCATAATAGTAGCTGTGTTCAAGAATCAACAAACTTATCTAGGAGAATCAATAACACTATCTGAAATTCTAAGTTCCTATAGATGCCAATCATTCTAAACTTCAAAGGAAAAAGTGAGATGCCAAAACTGTTCAGAAGCAAAAAGCTACAAGTCCCGCTCATCTAATTAGAATTAATATTCATTGATATTTTGGGATTTATATTATATTCTCTTCTTTTATCCTATTTGATTTTCAGTTTCTTGGGGACAAGCAACAATTTAAGTTTGATGTTGTGATGAGCGGATAATTTATACATTTTTTGGCATTGTTCTTAGGTAGTTTTTAGTATGATCTAGTTACTTTTAGGGATGTTTTCATTAGTTTTTATGCTAAATTTATATTTCTGGACTTCACTATGAGTTTGTGTGTTTTTCTGTGATTTTAGGTAATTTTTGGCTGAAATTGAGGGACCTGAGCAAAACTCTGATAGGAGGCTGACAAAGGACTGCTGATGCTATTGGAATCTGACCTTCCTGCACTCGAAATAGATTTTCTGGAGCTATAAAACTCCAAATGGCGCGCTCTCAACGGCGTTAGAAAGTAGACATCCATAGCTTTCCAGCAATATATAATAGTCTATACTTTATTCGTGATTAGATGACGTAAACTGGCACTAAACGCTAGTTTCATGCTGCATTCTAGAGTCAAACGCCAGAAACACGTCACGAACCAGAGTTGAACGCCCAAAACACGTTACAACTTGGCGTTCAACTCCAAGAGAAGCCTCAACTCGTGGATAGATCAAGCTCAGCCCAAGCACACACCAAGTGGGACCCGGAAGTGAATTTATGCATCAATTACTTACCTCTGTAAACCCGAGTAGCTAGTTTAGTATAAATAGAACTTTTTACTAGTTTATTAAGGGTCTTTTGATCATTCGGTCTTGTGACCACGTTTGGGGGCTGGCCATTCGACCATGCATGGACCTATCACTTATGTATTTTCAACGGTGGAGTTTCTACACACCATAGATTAAGGGTGTGGAGCTCTGCTGTACCTTGGTGCACGAAATTGCAATCACACTTTGCAATCCCGCACAACTAACCAGCAAGTGCACTGGGTCGTCCAAGTAATACCTTACGTGAGTAAGGGTCGATCCCACGGAGATTGTCGGCTTGAAGCAAACTATGGTTATCTTGTAAATCTTAGTCAGGATATCAATAATTATCAAAGTTGATTGTGAAGAGTAAAAGAACATAAAATAAGTACTTGTTCTGCAGTAATGGGGAACAGGTTGAGGTTTTGGAGATGCTCCATCTTCTGAATCTCTGCTTTCCTACTGTCTTCTTCTTCAAGCACGCAAGGCTCCTTCCATGGCAAGCTGTATGCAAGGGTTTCACCGTTGTCAGTGGCTACCTCCCATCCTCTCAGTGGAAATGTTCAACGCACC
>NC_029781.3:51750388-51774010 GCF_000817695.3 Arachis duranensis
TTGAATCCTACTCAGAATACCACAGACAAGGTTTAGACCTTCCGGATTCTCTTGAATGCCGCCATCAGTTCTAGCTTATACCACGAAGATTCCGGTTAAAGAATCCAAGAGATAACTACTTAATCTAAGGTAGAATGGAGGTGGTTGTCAGGCACACGTTCATAGTTGAGAATGATGATGATTGTCACGGATCATCACATTCATCCGGGTTAAGAACAAGTATTATCTTGGAATGGGAGCAAGCATGATTGAATGAGAAACAGTAGTAATTGCATTAATCCATCAAGACACAGCAGAGCTCCTCACCCCCAACCAGGGGGTTTAGAGACTCATGCCGTAGAAGACACAATATGAAACGTGTATTGTGTCATGAGGTACAGATACAATAGCAAAAAGTCCTATTTATGGTGAACTAGTGACCTGGGGTTTACAAGAATGAGTAAATGACGTAAAAATCCACTTCCGGGGTCCACTTGGTGTGTGCTTGGGCTGAACAATAAACCTTTCATGTGTAGAGACTTTTTCTGGGAGTTAAACGCCAGCTTTTGTGCCAGTTTGGGCGTTTAACTCCCACTTTTGTGCCAGTTCCGGCGTTTAACGCCGGGAATTCTAAAGCTGACTTGGAATTCCTGTTTAGGCCATCAAATCTCGGGCAAAGTATGGACTATTATACATTTCTGGAAAGCCCAGAATGTCTACTTTCCAACGCCGTTGAGAGCGCGCCAATTGGACTTCTGTAGCTCCAAAAAATCTACTTCGAGTGTAGGGAGGTCAGAATCCAACAGCATCTGCAGTCCTTTTCAGTCTCTGAATCAGATTTTTGCTCAGGACCCTCAATTTCAGCCAGAAAATACCTGAAATCACAGAAAAACATACAAACTCATAGTAAAGTCCAGAAAAGTGAATTTTAACTAAAAACTAATAAAAATGTACTAAAAACTAACTAGATCATACTAAAAACATACTAAAAACAATGCCAAAAAGCGTATAAATTATCCGCTCATCATACCTCAAGTTTCAATGCAATTACTACTATTTTCTATTCAATTCGATTTATTCCTGTTCTAAGATATTTGTTGCACTTTAACTTGATGAATGTGATGATCTGTGACACTCATCATCATTCTCACTTATGAACGCGCGTGACTGACAACGACTTCCGTTCTACCTTAGACCGAGCACATATCTCTTGGATTCCTTAATCAGAATCTTCGTGGTATAAGCTAGAATTGATGGCGGCATTCATGGAAATCCGGAAAGTCTAACCTTGTCTGTGGTATTCCGAATAGGATTCTGGGATTGAATGACTGCAACGAGCTTCAAACTCCTGAAGGCTGGGCGTCAGTGACAGACGCAAAAGAATCACGGGATTCTATTCCAACCTGATTGAGAACCGACAGATGATTAGCCGTGCTGTGACAGAACATTTGGACCATTTTCACTGAGAGGATGGGATGTAGCCATTGACAACAGGGATGCCCTACATACAGCTTGCCATGGAAAGGAGTAAGAAGGATTGGATGAAAGCAGTAGGAAAGCAGAGATTCAACAGGGACAAGCATCTCCATACGCTTATCTAAAATTCCCACCATTAATTTACATAAGTATTTCTATCCTATTTTATTTATCTTTTAATTATCTAATCCAATCACATTTGAATCAGCTTGACTGAGATCTACAAGATGACCATAGATTGCTTCATACCAACAATATCCGTGGGATCGACCCTTACTCACGTAAGGTATTACTTGGACGACCCAGTGCACTTGCTGGTTAGTTGTGCGGAGTTGTGACTAAGTGTAATTCACGTCTGAGAGCTACCAAATTATTGGAGCCATTGTTGATGATCACAAATCCGTGCACCAATTTTCTCCTATATATACTAATCTAGTAACTAAGGATTACATAAATATTATAGGCTTAGGCTTGTAGTGTGAAAATCCACTTTCGGGGCCCACTTGGTGAGTGTTTGGGCTGAGTTAAGGGTGTCTCCACGTGCTAGTAAGGTTCTTGGGCGTTGAACGTCCCCTTTGGACTCCCCTTTGGGCATTGGACGCTGGACACCTTTCTGTGGGCGTTGGACGCCAGGACTGGGGTAGATGGCTGGCATTGAATGCCCGTTTTGGGCCTTTATCTCCAAAAACAAGTATAAACTATTATATATTGATGGAAATTCCTAGATGTTAGCTTTCCATAGCTGTTGAGAATGCTCCATTTGGATATCTGTAGTTCCAGAAATGCTTGCTTAAATGCACGGAGGTCAGATCCTGACAACATCTGCTACGCTTTCCTTGCCTCTGAATTAGACTTTGTCAAAACTCTCAGATTTCAGCCAGAAAATACTTGAAATTACCATAAAATACAACAACTCATAGTAGAATCCAAAAATGTGAATTTTACACTAAAACCTATGAAAATATAATAAAACTTAAAACAAAACATGCTAAAAATATATGCAAATGATGTCAAAAAGCGTATAAAATATCCGCTCATCACAACACCAAACTTAAACTATTGCTTGTCCCCAAGCAACTAAAAACAAAGTAGGATAAAAAGAAGAGTAAGATATAATAAATCTTAGAGGTTTCAATGAAGCTCAGTTTCAATTAGATGAGCGGGACATAGTAGCTTTTTGTTTCTGAATAATTTTGGCATCTCACTATCCATTGAAACTCAGAAGTGTTGGCCTATTTAGAAACTTATTGACTCTCCTAGTTTAGTTCTTTTTTATTCTTGAACATAGCTTTTAGAGTCTTGGCCGTGGTCCTAAGCACTTTGTTTTCCAGTATTACCACCAGATACATAAATGCCACAGACACTTAATTGGGTGAACCCTTTCAGATTGTGATTCAGCTTTGCTAGAATCCCCAGATAGAGGTGTCCAGAGTTCTTAAGCATACTCTTTTTACTTTGGGTCACGACTTTAACTTCTCAGTCTTAAGCTTTTTACTTGACACCTTCGCACCACAAGTATATAGTTAGGGACACAGTTCCTTTGGAGTGCTTAGGCCAAGATTTTATTCCTTTTAGGCCCTCCTAACCATTGATGCTCAAAGCCTTGGATCCTTTTACCCTTACTTTTTGGTTTAAAGGGTTATTGGCTTTTTTCTCTTGCCTTTAAGTTTAAAGAGCTATTTGCTTTTTCTATTTTTATTTCTTTTTCTGCTATATTTTTTTCGCAATTTTTTTTGCATATATTGCTTTTTTTGCTGCTTTTTCTTGCTTCAAGAATCAATTTTTGAATTTTTCAGATTACCAATAATACTTTTCCTTTTTCATCATTCTTTCAAGAGCCAACATTCTTAATTCCAATTTCAAATATGCACTGTTTATTCATGCATTCAGAAAACAAAAGCGATGTCACCACATCAAGATAATTGAACTATTCTTATTATATAACTAAAAGATTTATGCATCTTAATTTTCATTTTCAAATAAAATTTTCTTTTAAGCAAGGTAAAGAGTTATATGAAACATTTTATAATTTTAAGACACAGATAGAAATGATCATGCAATAAGAACACGAGAACAGAAAATAAAACATAATGGAAAATAGAAAAATAACATAAAAGAAAGGGGTGATGGAATGGGACCACCTTAGTGACGGCGGGTACCACTTCCTCTAGGGAATCCAATTGAGCGCTTGATGTTTTCAATGTCACGCCCTTGTCTCTGTTGTTCTTCCCTCATAGCTCTTTAATCTTCTCTAATTTCATTGAGGATGGTGGAATGCTCTTGATGCTCCATCCTCAGTTGATTCATGTTAGAGCTCATTTCTCCTATAGAAGTATGTCGTTGATCCCAATAGCTTTGAGGAGGAAAATACATCCCTTGAGGTATCTCAGAGATCTGATGTTGAGGTGGCTCCATATGCTCATGTTGTGGTTCATGTGCCAGCTCTCTAGTATGCTCCATCCTTCTTTTAGTGATGGGCTTGTCCTCCTCAATGGGAGTGTCACCTTCTATGACAATTTCAACTGAATTGCATAGGTGACAGATAAGATGAGAGAAAGCTAACCTTGCTTGGGTGGAGGGCTTGTCCGTCACTTTGTACAACACTTGAGGTATGACCTCATGTACTTCCACCTCATTTTCGAGCATGATGCAATGAATCATGATGGCTCGGTTTATGGTTACTTCAGACTTGTTGCTAGTAGAGATGATAGAGTGTTGGATAAATTCCAACCATCCTCTAGCTATGGGCCTGAGGTCAGGCCTTCTTAGTTGGATAGGTGATGGATAGAATTTATCGTCGATCTAGATTTTCACAAAATAGAATTCCATCGTTGAAAGTATAGTTTAGACCAACAATTAATTCCTACATCAAATATTTTAAATTCAAATCAAAATAACTGAGAGTATTAAACGTCGGGTCGTCTTTCCTAGGAGTTGCAATTAAATGTACATTATTGGCTATAAGGAGGAAATGGGGGTTGGATGATGGCAAGGAAATGTAAATAGCAAGAAATTAAATAAGCATGCAAGAAATTAAAGGAAAGCAATTAAAAGCAA
The DNA here is from genome assembly GCF_000817695.3 of Arachis duranensis. Lineage (NCBI taxonomy): Eukaryota > Viridiplantae > Streptophyta > Magnoliopsida > Fabales > Fabaceae > Arachis > Arachis duranensis. The sequence continues at coordinate 51,754,901 of NC_029781.3, forward strand.
TGAAAATGGAAATTAAGTGCTAAAAGGGGCTCTTGGTGATAATTGGAGAATTAAGGATTTCTATCCTAGTTGTGGACCACAAACATTGCAATTGTGTGGAATCAATACAAATTAGTCAATCCTCCTTGAGAATTAGTCAAAAGGGCATAATTGGTCTCAATCCATAAGTCCTAGTCAACTCACTAATTACTTAGTGAAAGACTAGCGTCAATGGAAACCAAACCAATTAGCCATTCCCACACTATGCGGAATGGACATCCACAACTCAATTCCACCCAAACCACACAATTTCTCAACCGAGAGTGTGAAAACTAAACATGCAAGGAATTGAAAATCAAAGCAATTAAAGTCAAAGCAATTAAATGCAAGGAAAGTAAACTTCAAATGTAAGAAATCTCTTGGCAAGTAATTGAGAGCTAAGGTTACCTATCCTAGCCATTGACCACAAACACATAATGATTATGAAGAGTTAATCCTACTTAGTCAACCTTACATCGAAGATAAGTCAAGTAGGCATAGTTGATTCCAATCCCTAAGTCCCATGTCAACACTATTAGGTCACTTGGTGTCAAGGAAAACCAAATCAACTAACTACTCTAATGTATCAAACAAGAATGGACATCAATGACTCAAGGATCACCAAAGTCAACAATTTCAAGCCAAGAGTGAAGAAAAACTAAGTGAAAACTAAGCCAAGCATTTTATCAAACACTTGGTGTGCATGAAAATAAAATAATATTAAATTACATTAAAAATAGAATCTAAAATACCAAATACAAGAAAATCATAACAACAACTAAAGAAAGCAATAAATCAACATCAAACATAAATTGCATTAATTGAAGGTAAAATTACAAAGAGAGTTCATAACATAAAAATGACAAAATAAAGGAAGTAACAAGAGAAATAAAGAAGATCAAGATGAAGAAACAAGGAAATATAAAGAAATCTACACTAAAACAAAAATTAAAGTGCTGAAATTAAAAGGAAACTAAGCTAAAAACCCTAATTCTAGAGAGAGGGGGAGCTTCTCTTTCTAGAAACTAAGAGAAAAGCATGTAAAAGCTAAACCTAATTGCCCCCTTCATTACTCTTCACTTTGGAGTTAAATAGCTTCAGAAAATGAGTTAGACTGGGTTTTGGAGGCCCAGAATTCACCCCCAGTTATTTGCATTAATGAGCTCACGTGCATGCAGTCGTGCGTACGCACGACCTATGATGCGTACGCACAGTTGTGCAAAATTCCTATCGTGCGTACGCACGACAATTGGTGCGTACGCACCTTTGCAGCAGCTTCCAAACTCCATTTTCTTCATGATTTCTCCCATTTTGGATGATCTTTCTTCACTTCTTCAACCCAAACTTGCCTTGAAAATCTGAAATCACTCAACAAATACATCAAGACACCAAATGGGATTAAAGTGAATAAAAATTGACTAAATTAAGCACAAAAGAGCATGTTTTCACTTTCAAGCATATTTTAGGAAGAAATCTCAAAAGCATGCTATTTAGATGAATAAATGTGGGTTTATATGATGAAATCCACTCAAATCAATCCAAAATACATCGTAAAATATGGGTTCATCAATTCCCCCACACTTAAACAATAGAATGTCCTCATGCTAATCACAACCAAAGGAGATGAATGAAAGGGTAAAGAGTTATTCAATGCAACTACTTATGTGCATGCAACTATACTAAATGCTAACTATCTCTATCTATACTATGGTTTCTATTGAGTTTGGCAAAAACAAACAAAAGAATCTCAATCAATCTAACAATAAATCATTAGGGCTAAGACAAAGTAACTATAGCAATACGGTCAATGTCCAAAAATTTGATTTGAAATTTTAAAAACTAACATGCAACTTGCAAGAAGATACAAGATAAGGGATGGAATCATAGAATTGAGCAATTGAACCCCTCACAGGATGTGTTTACACTCTAGTCGCTCAATGTTCAGGGCTTAATCACTCAATCCTCCTTTAATCATATGCTTCTCCAAGATTTGCAAGTTGTCTAACAATCAACTAATATTTGATGCATGAATGCAAATATCATGAGGACTTTTAAGGGTTGTAATGGGGCTAGGGTAAGGGCAGGATTAATATGGTTAAGTGGGCTATTAGATTGGATCTTTGATTAGCTCGAGTATCTCACCTAATCATATATCATCCTATATACATATAACAAAACAACCTAACTACCCATTTATCCTTTCTCACATTCACTCATATATCCTCTTTCCAATTCACACACATATGCATCCTTTATTTACATTATTATTTTCTTTTCTTTTCTTCTTCTTCTTTTTTTTTTTTGAGAAACAAAGTATGTACACCAAAATTTTTTCTTTTATTATCAAAAAGAGATGCATATGTTTTAAGTAATAGATACATGAGTGATTAACCATTTTTCCAAATATTCACAACGAATACCCAAAGTAAACTAACTACCAATGTTTTCCCACAAATTCTCCCCACACTTGATTAACACACACACACTCAAACCCAAACTAATCAAAGATACAATTTAAGGACATAATGGTTTTTCACTTAGGGCAAATGATGTGCTTAAAATTAGAACAAAGGGGAATTAAAGGCTCAAAAAGTGGTTTACAAGGGTAGATGTAAGGGTTGGCCATATGGGTTAAGTGAGTTCAATTCAAAGATGGCCTCAATCATACTAAATGCAATTCAAAACATCAAACATAGGACATATAGACTAAAGCAAATCTAAGATTACAATCATAAAAGGAGTTTAACACACAAGAACAAAAATTGTGGTTGAAAATGTGCAACCACACAATCAAAGCTCAAATCTCACTTGGTATTTGTTCAAGCTCTTTTCTATGTTCCATAAAAGGATACTTCAAACAAGTTCAAAAACAATTTTCAAATCCAATCAATGGAATGCCCAAAAAGAGATTTCATGAAAATTCTTTGTAATTTTACCAAACTTATTTATCCTACTATGCAAATGCAAACATTTACTAAAATAAAACTATAAGCACTAAAGAGATATGTACAAACAATACCAAACAAAGTATAATGCAATAAAAGACTAACAAATATTCACAAAAATATACTATGAAAACTAGAAAAATAGTGCAAGTGTTGAGAAAGAGAGAATTTACGTCCCAAAAGATGTGGATCCTCCCCTAGACTTAAACATTGCACGGTCCTCCATGCATGCACTTAATCCGGGGGTGAAGAAATGCTATAAGAGGTTCCACCTTCAGCCGGTGGGCATTGGGGCTCCGGGTTGCTGTATGAACACACAAACAATAAGAATTGAGGAAAAATAAGGTATGTGGTGTGATAAAAGACAATATGTGTATTCTAAGTGCGTGCGGTTTACAACACATACATTGATCAAGCAAAACGGAAACCACATAATCAAAAGAAATAACATGCATTTGTCAATTAGATGGCCGAGGTTGCAAGTGAAGACTAAGCAAAACTTAAGGTACAAGCAACCGTAGGTAACCTCAAAAGTGAATTGAGTATTTGAAATATTGGATATTTAAATTGTGCAAGTGAAAGCTCAAAATTAATAGAAAATGGCACAATTAACAATAACCAATTCAATGATAGAAAGAGACTACTTATTCATCCTTAGGAATAATGAAATCACATGTATAAGGTGCTTGTTACAAAAAGTGACAAGTCTTGATAAGAATCAAGTCAAGTCGACTAAAAAAAATGCAAAGTATTAGCAAGGAACAAATACCTTGTTATGTGATTATATTCACTAAAATAAAATCATGATGAATAAGTAGTTCAACTCAATTCACTAAAGTTATTATGCACTTATAGAAATTTCACCTAATACACAACAACATGTAAATGTACAAAACCAATAAGGTGCTAATAATTTAAAGTAAGGTATAAGTGCATTAATGAAATTCAATCAAGAAGCAACCCAATCAACATCAAACAAACACTTGCAACTTATTCAATCAACAAATAACTAAACAAAAACTAACATAATTACTAAAATAAAAATGAAATGCAAACAAAACAAAGTAAAACAAGTAGAAAAGAAGGCAAAAGCAGGAGAAGAGAGGGGTGGAAAAAGGAAGAAGAGAAGAAGTAGAGGGAAGAGAAGACAAGAAGTGTAACAGTGAGGAAACATGGGCGTGCGTACGCACAGGTATGTGAGCGTACGCACACTAGGTGAATGAGGGAAGGTGTGCGTCCGCACCAGGTGTGCGAACGCTATTGGCAGAGAGGGAATCAAGATGCGTGCGTACGCACGCACAGAACACTTTTTTTTGACATGAAGCGTCACAACTGCCAGCTACATCGCCTCCTGTGCGTGTGCACACAGATCCGTGCGTGCGCACAAGAGGCTAAAAAAAGAGGGTGCGGACGCACAAGGTGTGCTAACGCTCCTAGCAGAAGAGGCACAAGCTGGTGTGCGCACGCACAGGTGGGTGCATGCGCACAGAACGCGAAAATTGGGGTTGTGTTCATACACACAGGTGTGTGCGCACGCACATGCTCTATTTTTCTAAAACATTGTTAGTGCTCTAAGGCACCAAACTTGAAATTCAAAATAGCTTCTCAACCCCAAAACATGTTATTCATCAAAAACACATAATCTAAAGTAAAATCTAAGTAAATTAAGTTTGAATTTAAACTAAGCTTAAGCTATCTACAAGAGACAAAATGCAATAAATTGAAACTATGTACAAAGAGAGGGTTAGAAAGGTGTTACCATGGTGGGGTGTCTCCCACCTAGCACTTCTATTTAGAGTCCTTAAGTTGGACTTTATTGAGAAGCTCTGACAATGCTTGGGTCTCCAAACTCTCCATTGATTGCACCAACCTTTGATGGAGTGTCCAACAAGCTAGTAGATCCCAACAACAAAACAAGAAAGCAAACAAGAAAAACATATTCACAAAAACAAAAAGCAAGCTATTCACATATTAAGTTATTCACAATCAACCAAAAATAAGCAAGCAACATATGTACAATCAACCAAAAAGTAAGCTATTTACAATATTCACATATGCACAATAGCAAAAAATATACACCATTGCAACTCTCCAGCAACGGCGCCAAATTTGATGAATAGAATTTATCGTCGATCTAGATTTTCACAAAATAGAATTCCATCGTTGAAAGTATAGTCTAGACCAACAATTAATTCCTACATCAAATGTTTTAAATTCAATTAAAATAACCGAGAGTATTAAATCTCGGGTCGACTTCCCTAGGAGTTGCAATTAAATGTACATTATTGGGTATAAGGAGGAACCGAGGGTTGGATCATGGCAAGAAAATGTAAATAGCAAGAAATTAAAGGAAAGCAATTAAAAAAAATAAAAATAGAAATTAAGTGCTAAAAAGGGCTCTTGGTGATAATTGGAGAATTAAGGATCCCTATCCTAGTTGTGGACCACAAACATGGCAATTGTGAGGAATCAATCCAAATTAGTCAATCCTCCATGAGAATTAGTCAAAAGGGCATAATTGGTCTCAATCCATAAGTCCTAGTCAACTCACTAATTACTTAGTGAAAGACTAGCGTCAATGGAAACCAAACCAATTAGCCATTCCCACACTATGCGGAATGGACATCCACAACTCAATTCCATCCAAACCACACAATTTCTCAACCAAGAGTGTGAAAACTAAACATGCAAGGAATTGAAAATCAAATCAATTAAATGCAAGGAAAATAAACTTCAAATGCAAGAAATCTCTTGGAAAGTAATTGAGAGCTAAGGTTACCTATCCTAGCCATTGACCACAAATACATGATGATTATAAAGAGTTAATCCTACTTAGTCAACCTTACATCGAAGATAAGTCAAGTAGGCATAGTTGATTCCAATCCCTAAGTCTCAAGTCAACACTATTGGGTCACTTGGTGTCAAGAAAAATCAAATCAACTGACTACTCTAATGTATCAAACAAGAATGGACATCAATGACTCAAGGATCACCAAAGTCAACAATTTCAAGCCAAGAGTGAGGAAAAATTAAGTGAAAACTAAGCCAAGCATTTTATCAAATACTTGGTGTGCATGAAAATAAAATAATATTAAATTGTATTAAAAATAAAATCTAAAATACCAAGTGCAAGAAAATCATAACAACAACTAAAGAAAGTAATAAATGAACATCAAACATAAATTGCATTAATTGAAGGTAAAATTAACAAAGAGTGTTCATAACATAAAAATGACAAAATAAAGGAAGTAACAAGAGAAATAAAGAAGATCAAGATGAAGGAACATGGAAATATAAAGAAATCTACACTAAAACAAGAACTAAAGTTCTAAAATTAAAAGGAAACTAAGTTAAAAACCTTAATTCTAGAGAGAGGGGGGAGCTTCTCTCTCTAGAAACTAAGAGAAAAGCATGTAAAAGCTAAACCTAATTGCCCCCCTTCATTCTTCTTCACTTTGGCCTTAAATAGCTTCAGAAAATGAGTTGGACTGGGTTTTGGAGGTTCAGAATTCACCCCCAGTGATTTGCATTATTGAGCTCACGTGTATGCAGTCGTGCGTACGCACGACTTATGATGCATACGCACAGTTGCGCAAAATTCCCATCATGCGTATGCACGACAATTGGTGCATATGCATCTTTGCACAAAGTCGCCGTTGTGTGTACGCACGCATCACTGTGCTTACGCACCTTTGTAGTAGCTTTCAAACTCCATTTTCTTCATGATTTCTCCCCTCTTGGATGCTCTTTCTTCACTTTTTCAACCTAAGCTTGCCTTGAAAACCTGAAATCACTCAACAAATATATCAAGGCATCAAATGGGATTAAAGTGAATAAAAATTGACTAAAATAAGCACAAAAGAGCATGTTTTCACTTTCAAGCACATTTTAGGAAGAAATCTCAAAAGCATGCTATTTAGATGAATAAATGTGGGTTTATATGATGAAATCTACTCAAATCAATCCAAAATACATCGTAAAATATGAATTCATCAATAGGCTTACCTTGGGAATTTTTTTCCACTGTGCTCCTTCCACATAGATGTTTGAGAGAACTTGATCTAGCATTTGATCAAAATTAACCCTTCTAGTGTAAGGATGTGGGTCTCCTTGCATCAAAGGCAAGTTGAATGCCAACCTCACACTTTTCGGACTAAAGTCCAAGATTCTTCCATGGACCATAGTGCTCCAATTTTTAGGATGTGGGTTCACACTAATGTCATAGTTTTTCGTGACCCATGCATTAGCATAGAACTCTTGCACCATTAAGATCCCAACCTCTTGGATGGGATTGGTTAGGACTTTCCAACCTCTTCTCCGGATTTCATGTCAGATCTCCGGGTACTCATTCTTCTTAAGCTTAAAAGGGACCTCAGGGATCACCTTTTTCTTTACCACTACTTCATAGAAGTGGTCTTGGTAGATTTTTATGATAAATCTTTCCATCTCCCAAGAGTCAGAGGTGGTGGCTACTACCTTTTCTTTCCTCTTTCTAGAGGGTTCTCTGGTCTTGGGTGCCATAAGTGGGATAGAAAGCAAAAAGCAAGGCTTTTCCAACACCAAACTTAAAACTTTGCTTGTCCTCGAGTAAAAATAAACAAAAGAGAAGAATAGAGTAGAAGAAGAAGATAACAGATGGAGATAGAGAGAGAAGAGTAATTCGGCCAAGTAAAGGCTAAAGGCGTATGAGTAGTGTATGGGATAAGTGGAATGAGGGGGTATTTATAGGGAGGGTACGGTTAGGGTTTCGAATTAGTTAGGGGGAGGGAATATGGGTGGGAGTTATGATGATTTTGGGGAAGATCTATGGATGTGATTGGTTGAGGGTTTATAGGGAAGAGTGTCTGGGGAAGTGTGAAAAGAAGAGAGAAGAAGGTGGGGTAGGTGAAGATGCTATGGGACCCACTGGTCCTGAGAGGCAAGGGAATTAAAATTCCCTATCTCTTGATGCGCCACTATTTCGTGGTACATTTCGTGCGTAATTTAGAGGATTTCATCAACTTCCTCACACTTAGCCACACAAAATGCATGGTTTTGTTTTTTCTTCTTAATTTCGCTTAATGGTTGAAAACATGCTTTTTAGGCCCTAAATGAGCTATATTTTTATCTCCCTTTATTACCATTCGATGCCGTTATCTGTTTGTTATGTGATCTCAGAGCTTATAGGGGCAAGAATATTCTAGAAGAGGGAAAGGAAGCATGCATAAATGGAAGGAGCAAAAAAATGGAGCTTTGGAGCACGAGCATCGACGCGCATGCACAAACAACGCGCACGCGTAGGGAGCTGAATCTTGGAATTGGCGCGCGAAAAAGGACGCATATGCGTGGCTGGCCAAAACTCTCATCGACACGTAGGCACACTTGACGCGTACGCGTGGATCGCAAAAGCCCATCGACACATACACGTGACCCACGCGTATGCGTGACGCGCGCACGTGACCTCTTTAATGAAAATGTGCCTGGCGATTTCAGAGAAGCTCATGACCTAATTCTGAGTGGAATTCAGGCAGGAAAAGAATAAAAGAGCCAAGGATTGAAGGGTATTTACACTTTTGAGGGTTAGTTTTTGGAAGTTACACTTTTAGAGAGAGAAACTCCAACTTCTCTCTAAGCTTTTGGCTTTCTCAATTCCAATTGCACTTGGATCCTGTGGTTAGATCTGAATTTAATTCAATTTCACATTGTTCTAGTTGTAGATCTTTCTCTTCTACTCTCAATTTTGTGTTCTTGCTACTCTAGCATTGTAGATCTTGGATCTAGATCTTGTTACTTTGATTTTTATTAATGCATTGATGAATTTCATGTTAATTGTTGTTAATTGTTGATTGTTGTTAATTGCTTGCAATAGATAGCTTTAATTCAATTTCCTTTCTCAATTTCATGATGTCTTCCATTATTGCTCACCAATTTTTTGAGAAAATGTCAACTATAGCTATAGAGTAGAATTTCATTCTTGGCTTAGGGGTTGGATAATTGGAGACACTTGAATTGTCAAAGCTCTTGTTGATTGATAATTAAAAATTGCTAATTGATTTGAATGACACTAACTCTAGTCTCTCACTAGGATTAGACTAGGACTTGTGGACTCAAATTGATTATCTCTACTTGACTTTTCTTCATAGTTAGAGGTTAACTAAGTGGAGCACTAACCAATTGATGTCACAATTGATGGAGATAATAATGATAGGAATTGGAATTCCCAACCCTAGCCAAGGTTCTTATATAGGTTGATTGTCACTCATTCTTGCTTAGTTCAATCTCTTGTGTCCCTTAGCCTACTTGATTACTTGTTCATGCAAGCTTGTTTACATTTCTCATATTCAACCTCAAACACCAAGGGAACTCCTAACCAATGATGTGCACCTTAGGGCAACTCCTCGGGAGAACGACTCGGGACTAATACTCTTGGTTATTGATTTGAATTGTGGACACACATTTTCTTTGTTTGATGCGTTATAGTTTGTTGGTTTAGACTATACTCACGACATAATTCTATTGGAAAATTCTATACCGACAAAATATAGTTCATCAAAATGGCGCCATTGCTGGAGAAGTTGCAAATGTGTGCCATGTTGTTGGTTAGGGTAAATATGTGGATATGTGAATACTTGCATTTTCATTGATTGTTTGCTAGTTCAATTGTTAGTTAGGATTAATCTTTGTTTAATGCATTTTCTTGTCATGAGCTCCATGCCTCTTTCATTGAATGACGTGTTCACTACTAGATCCGAGCTTAGCCATTTTTGATCCCGAAATTGAGAGAACTTTGTTCCATATTAGGCAAGCTCGGAGAAGGTTAGCCTTTGGAGGTGGTGAAAGGGTTTTGATGGAGGAAAAATCGTCGGTAAAGAATTTCACAAAAATAGTCGCGTTGCAAGTATAGATCTAAACCAATAATTAAACCTCAATCAAATTTAATTTGTCTGTCACTAAAGCAAACCCAATAAAAACCGAAGTATTAAACCTCGGGTCGTCTCTCAAGGACTTGCAGGGAAGTGTACTTATAATTGGTTATGAGATTGTATCTTTTTGGGTTTTTAATTGTTGAACAAGAAATGTAAATGAAAAGAAGATAAATTAATAATTAAGAAAGGTCCTAGCAAGGATTGATAATTAGATTTCCTATCCCTATTATCATAGTCACTTGTGATGGTAATTTCCTTTTGCTATCACTTAATTAACCTCTAACAATGAAGGAAAGTCAAGTGAGTAAAGTTAACTTAAGTTCACAAGTCCTAGTCAAAGACTAGCGTTAGTGAACCTCAAGCCAACTAGCATGTTTCAATCACCAACCAACAAGAGACTTTGACAATTCAAGAGTCTCTAGTTACTTAATCTAAGCTAAGAACATAAAAAGCTAATTTAAAATCCAACCAAGCATTTTATCAAACACTTGGTGGGCACAAAATAAAAGCATAGAAAATCAAAAAGAGAATGTAAAATCTAAAACCAATAATTGCAAAATCAATGATAACAAATAAAGGAAGAAGCAATAAACATGAAATACCTCAAATTGCATAAAAAGGAAAATTAAATCTAACATGAGAATTCATAAACTAAATTGGCAACATGAAGTAATCAACAAGGGAAATAAATAAACTGGAATGCTAGAGCAATTAAAAGTAGAAGAGAAACTAAATTGAAATAAGATAGAATTCAGAAATTGGAAAGGAATAAAACTAAGACCTAAAATCTAGAGAGAGGAGAGAGCCTATCTCTTTAGAAAACTACATCTAAAACCTCAAATTATGTGAATAAGAAGTGTCTAATTGATTCCCCCACTCTGCAGCCTCTAATATGTGTTTTCGAGCTTGGAACTGGGCCAAAAACAGCCCAGAAATCGCCTCGACGCTTCTTGCAAAATGCAGCACGTGATGCTTTGTCATGCGTACACGTCATCCACGCGTACGTGTCGCTCGTCTTCTGCGCCAGTCACGCGTACGTGTCACTGCCATCTTCTCAAAACATCATTTTCTTGCGTTCCTTCCACTTTTGCATGCTTTCTTTCCGTCTTCTAAGCCATTCCTGCCCTATAAAGCCTAAAAACACTTAAAACACAGATCACGGCATCGAATGGTAGTAAAAGGTAATTAAAATTTGACAATTTAAAGGCCTAGAAAACATGTTTTCAACGATATCATAGAATTAGGAAGGAAAATGTAAAACACGCAATTCATATGCATATGTGTGAGAATAATGGATAAAATCCGCTTAATTCAATACAAAATAAACCATAAAATAGCGGTTTATCAGGTTCCTACCAATTCACCAACCTTATCCGAAGGTGAATCGGAATCGTCATTCGAAGAAGGAACGATATACTCTTCCATAGATACTACTAATACCTCTTCCATTGATCTAGGTAGTGAAACTATGGCCGCTCCAAGGAGAGTTACTTTTAAGGAAGCTGGTGCTCTGAACTTTGTTCTTCAACCACTTCAAGTGCTCTATCCGAACTTGAATGCTAATTTTGAGCTCAAGACCACCTTGATTAATCTCTACCCAAGTTTCACGAACTCCCCGCCCAAGATCCTACTAGACACCTTAGAGACTTTCAAGGTGTATGTTCAACAACTAGGCGGGAAGGTTTCAACGAGGTTGCTATTTGGTTGTTTGCCTTCCCATTCTCACTTGAGGGAAGAGTCAAAGAGTGGTTTTACACTTTGCCCAAGGAGATTGTTGGTGACTGGAATTTGCTTAGAAGGGAGTTCTTAGATAAATTCTTTCCCCCGGAAGTGACCGATTGATTGAGGAAAGAAATTTCATGCATTGTCCAAGGTGAAATGGAGACTCTATACGAGTATTGGGAAATGTTTCAGAGACTACTTGACTCATGCCCCCACCATATGATTGACACTCTAGTGTTGATTAGCTATTTTTGCCAAGGAATGAAGCCACAAGACAAGATCCTCTTGGATGACTCAAGTAATGGTTCCTTGACAAAGTATAGAATGGCGGAAGAGGCATGGCAATTGATCATCAATTTGGCCGAGTCCACCCAACACACTAGACAAAGAACCAACCATCCAAGAGCTATAAATGACGTTTCTACTAGTGGTGAGACCTCCGCCCTTACCCAAACCTTGGGAGAAATGACAAATATTCTCAAGCAACTTCAACTTAACCAACAACAATCTCCACCTCCTCAACCACAACAAAGTCAACAATTGGTCCCCCAAAGAGTGTGCAATATTTGCTCTTGTTACACCCATTACACTGATGAATGGCCAAACCTCCAAGAAGACAATACCTTAGTGGCTACTAATGCCTACTACAATCACCCAAACCAAGGTTATCACCAACAAAGAGGCAACTATAGTCAAAGGGGCAATCTTAGTCAAGGGTGGCAAGACAATTCCAACCAAGGATGGAGGAACAATTCCAACCAAGGATGGAGGGACAATTATAACCAAGGAGGTAGGGATAATGGAGGGAATCAAAGGTGGAACAACAACCATCAACAAAACCGCTACCCACAAAATCCTCCATACTCTGAACAAAATCAAGGAAGGAACTACCAAACCTACCAACCACCACACCAAAGACAAGCACCCCAACCCTATCAACCACAAAACCCCTAAATCACCTATCCTCCCCCCTCTTGCAACCAAGATAAGGCACTCTGTTTTATCCTTCAAGGACAAAGAGAACTTCAAACCACACTTACCTCTAGTCTCACCGGTCTTACATCCACTCTTCAAGCCCTTATAGCCCGCATAGAACCACCTTCTACCTCCACTCCTCAAGCCTCAAGTTCTAGTGCTTTACCCTCTCAACCTCTACCCAACCCCAAGGGTGGCATTAATGTTATTACCTTGAGGTCCGACACCAAATTTCAAGAGAGGAGTCATGAAGAGCCAAGCCTAATAGAGGTCACTCAAGATGAGGATGTGGTTGAGATAGAAGAAGTCGAAGAAGAGGATGAAGCACAAGAGGTAGTTGAAGAAGTGATTGCTGAACCAAGGGGCGGAATGCCAAAAGATGGGGATGACTTGTAAGAAGCTACTCCAATACCATTTCCCACATTGGCAAGGAAGACTAACAAGCAAGTTGAGTTAGACCCCAAAATGGTGGAGATGTTCAAGAAGGTTGAGGTAACCATTCCTTTCTTTGATGCTATCCGCCAAGTTCCTAAATATGCAAAGTTTCTAAAGGACTTATGTATGCACAAGGAGAAAATTTGCGAATTAGAAACTATACCATTGAGGAGCTCAATTTCTGCCTTAATGGATGGGGTACCGGAAAAGTGTGGTAACCCCAGCCCTTGCCTAGTGACTTGCACCATAGATGAAGTTCAATTTGTTGCTTGTATGTGCGATCTTGGCGCTTGAGTGAGTATTATGCCCTTGTCCATCTATGAGGTTTTAAAGCTTCCACTGTTGAAGCGGTCGGCCGCTCGGTTTATTTTAGCAGACAAAAGCATAATTTCCGTGGTTGGTATAGCGGAGGATGTTCTAGTGAGTATAAAGGGGTTGGTTTTCCCAATTGATTTCCATATTCTCAAGATGCCCCCTAGTGACTCCAGTAGGACATCATCTATTTTGCTTGGGAGGCCATTCTTGAAGACCTCCAGGTTCAAATTAGATGCATTTTCAGGCACCTACTCGTTTGAGATCGATAAAAGAGAAGTGAGCTTTAATCTTGATGAAGCCATGAAACACCCACCGGAGGATTACTCTATCTTCCGGTGTGATTTGATTGATAATGTTGTAGCCAAAGTCCATCAAGATGGCTTTGATGGAAAGAGTATGAATCAAGACCCAAGTATGGGGAGTGATGAGCGGATAATTTATACGCTTTTTGGCATTGTTTTTAGTATGCTTTTAGTATGTTTTAGTTAGTTTTTATTATATTTTTATTAGTTTTTATTTAAAATTCACTTTTCTGGACTTTACTATGAGTTTGTGTGTTTTTCTGTGATTTCAGGTATTTTCTGGCTGAAATTGAGGGACCTGAGCAAAAATCTGATTCAGAGGCTGAAAAGGGCTGCAGATGCTGTTGGATTCTGACCTCCCTGCACTCGAAGTGGATTTTCTGGAGCTACAAATACCCAATTGGCGCGCTCTCAATTGCGTTGGAAAGTGGATTTCCAGGGCTTTCCAGAAATATATAATAGTTCATACTTTGCCCGAGATTTGATGGCTCAAACAGGCGTTCCAAGTCAGCTTCAAAATTCCCGGCATTAAACGCCGGAACTGGCACAAAAGTGGGAGTTAAACGCCCAAACTGGCACAAAAGCTGGCGTTTAACTCCAAGAAAAGTCTCTACACATGGAAGCTTCAATGATCAGCCCAAGCACACACCAAGTGGGCCCGAAAGTAGATTTTTACGTCATTTACTCATTTCTGTAAACCCTAGGCTACTAGTTCTCTATAAATAGGACCTTTTGCAATTGTATTTGAGGGAATCTTTCAATCTTCGGATCATCTTTTGATCATGTTTTTATGATTGAACCCTCTTTGGGAGGCTGGCCATTTGGCCATGCCTAGACCTTGTTCTTATGTATTTTCAACGGTAGAGTTTCTACACACCATAAATAAAGGTGTGGAGCTCTGCTGTACCTCGAGTATTAATGCAATTACTATTGTTCTTCTATTCAATTCAGCTTATTCTTGTTCTAAGATATCACTTGTTCCTCAACTTGATGAATGTGATGACCTGTGACACTCATCATCATTCTCACCTATGAATGTGTGCCTGACAACCACCTCCGTTCTAAGATATCTCTTGGATTCCTTAATCAAAATCTTCGTGGTATAAGCTAGAATCCATTGGCAGCCATTCTTGAGAATCCGGAAGGTCTAAACCTTGTCTGTGGTATTCTGAGTAGGATTCAGGGATTGAATGACTGTGACGAGTTTCAAACTCGCGATTGTGGGGCGTTAGTGATAGGCGCAAAAGAATCACTGGATTCTATTCCGACATGATCGAGAACCGACAGATGAATAGCCGTGCTGTGACAGAGTGCGTTGAACATTTTCACTGAGAGGACGGGATTGTAGCCATTGACAACGGTGATGCCCAACATATAGCTTGCCATGGAAAGGAGTAAGAAGGATTAGATGAAGACAGTAGGAAAGCAGAGAGACGGAAGGGACAAAGCATCTCCATACGCTTATCTGAAATTCTCACCAATGAATTACATAAGTATCTCTATCTTTATTTTATGTTTTATTCATCTTTTAATTATCAATCCTCCATAACCATTTGAATCCGCCTGACTGAGATTTACAAGATGACCATAGCTTGCTTCATACCAACATCTCCGTGGGATCGACCCTTACTCGCATAAGGTTTATTACTTGGACGACCCAGTGCACTTGCTGGTTAGTTGTGTGAAGTTGTGCTAAAGAGTTGAGATTGCAATTGAGCGTACCATGTTGATGGCGCCATTGATGATCACAATTTCGTGCACCAAGTTTTTGGCGCCGTTGCCGAGGATTGTTTGAGTTTGGACAACTGACGGTTCATCTTGTTGCTTAGATTAGGTAATTTTATTTTATGTTTAAGCTTTTTACTTTTCGAAAATTTTTCAAAAATACAAAAAAATATTTCTATTTTGTTCTTCAGAGTTTTTAAGAATGGATTCTAGAGTTTCATGATGATTTGTTGAAGTATGGCTGGCTGTGAAGCCATGTCTAATCTTTTGGACCGAGGTTTCAACTTATCATCACAAGAGCTTGTTGATTTCAATCAATTTTGCTGTTGTGAGCAATGATCTGCTAAAGCTTGGCTGGCCATTGGCCATGTCTAGTGTTTTGGACCGGAGCTTTCACTGAAAGCTTGGCTGGCTGTGAAGCCATGTCTAATTCCTGGACCGAAGTCTTAGACTAGCATTGCAATGATTCCTGGAATTCTCATTAAGAATTTTGAACCCTTGTTTTTCTTTTCCACTCAATTTTCGAAAAAGAACAAAAAAATTTATAAAATCTTAAAATCAAATATATTTTTATGTTTATTGTTTGAGTCTAGTGTCTAATTTTAAATTTCGTGTCAATTGCATGTCTTTATTCTTCTAATTTTCGAAAATTACATGCATTATGTTCTTCATTGATCTTCAAGTTGTTCTTGATGATTTCCTTGCTCTGATCTTTAAATTCTCTTGTCTTGAGTGTTTTGTTATTTCTCATATGCATTCTCAATTTGTTAGTGTCAATAGTATACAAACTTCTAAGTTTGGTGTCTTGCATGCATTGTTTATTTGATCTTAGCTTCATTTTGATTATTCCTCATCATTAAAAATTCAAATTTTTTTTTAATTTGTGTCTTTTCAAGTCAATAATACAGAGAATTGAAGATTCAAAACATGCAACAGAGGAATTACACAGAAAAAGATGGGCGTTCAAAACGCCCAGTGAAGAAGGAAAACTGGCGTTTAAACGCTAGCCAGGGTACCTGGCTAGGCGTTTAACGCCCAAAAGGGTAGCATTTTGGGTGTTAAACGCCAGAATGGATACCATTCTGGGCGTTTAACGCCAGGATGATACAAGAGGGAAAATTTTATTTTTAATTCAATTTTTTTTTCAAGTTTTCATAATTTTTAAAAATCAAATCTTTTTCAAACCATATCTTTTCAATCAAATATTTTCAAAATCAATTTCTTTCCATCCTCAAAAATACTTGCCTACAATTAATGATTTGATTCAACATTTCAAGTATGTTGCCTTTTCTGTTAAGAAAGGTTTAATGTTTGAATCATATCCTTTAAATTTCTTGTTAGCCAAGTCATTAATTTTAAAAAACAAATCTTTTTTAAATTGTTTCTCAATCATATCTTTTCAATCATATCTTTTTAAAACCATAACTCTTCAATCATATCTTCTTAATCACATCTTTTTCCAAATAATTTTCAATCTTTTTAATTTCTAGTTTCAAAATCTTTTTCAAAAATCACTTTATTTCTTTCCTAACTTTAATTTTCGAAAATTATTCTTTAATTTTTCAAAAATTTCTTCAAAATCTTTTAATTTATTTTCGAAAATTCTTCCCCTCTTCTCACATCCTTCTATTTAAGGACTAACACTCCTTCACTATCAATAATTCGAACTCTATCTCTCTTGATAAGTTTGAATTCTTCTTCTTCTACCTCCTCCTTCTATTCTTCTTTTCCTCTGACATCTTAAGGAATCTCTATACTTTGACATAGAGGATTCCATATTTTCTTGTTCTCTTCTCTTTCATATGAGTAGGAGAAAAGACAAAAGCATTCTTGTTGAGGCTGACCCTAAACCTGAAAGGACCTTGAAGCGAAAGTTAAGAGAAGCTAAAGCACTACTCTCTGTAGATGACCTAACAGAAATCTTCAAACAAGAAGAAGCATGGCAGCCGAAAACAACAACAATGCCATCAATGCAAGGAAGGTGCTGGGTGATTTTACTGCACCTACTCCCAACTTCTATGGGAGAAGAATCTTTATCCCTGCCATTGGAGCAAACAACTTTGAGCTTAAGCCTCAATTAGTTTCTCTAATGCAACAGAATTGCAAGTTCCATGGACTTCTATTGGAAGATTCTCATCAGTTTTTAGCTGAATTCTTGCAAATCTGTGACACTGTCAAGACCAATGGGGTTGACCCTGAGGTCTACAGACTTATGCTATTTCCTTTTGCTGTAAGAGACAGAGCTAGGATATGGTTTGACTTACAACCTAAAGAAAGCCTGAACTCTTGGGAAAAGCTAGTCAATGCCTTCTTGGCAAAGGTCTTTCCACTTCAAAAATTGAGTAAGCTTATAGTGGAAGTCCAAACCTTCAGACAGAAGGAAGGTGAATCCCTCTATGAAGCTTGGGAAAGATACAAACAATTGATCAGGTGTCCTTTTGACATGCTTTCTGAATGGAGCATCATAGGTATCTTCTATGATGGTCTGTCTGAATTATCCAAGATGTCATTAGACAGCTCTGCTAGAGGATCTCTTCATCTGAAGAAGATGCCTGCAGAAGCTCAAGAACTCATTGAAATGGTTGCAAATAACCAATTCATGTACACTTCTGAAAGGAATCCTGTGAACAATGGGACGAATCAGAAGAAAGGAGTTCTTGAGATTGATACTCTAAATGCGATATTGGCTCAGAACAAAATATTGACTCAGCAAGTCAATATGATTTCTCAAAGTCTGTCTGGAATGCAAGCTGCACCAGGCAGTACTAAGGACGCTTCATCTGAAGAAGAAGCTTATGATCCTGAGAACCCATCAATGGAAGAGGTGAATTACATGGGAAAACCCTATGGAAACACCTATAATCCTTCATGGAGAAATCATCCAAATCTATCATGGAAGGATCAACAAAGACCTCAACAAGGTTTCAACAATAATAATGGTGGAAGAAACAGATTTAGCAATGGCAAGCCTTTTCCATCATCTTCTCAGCAACAGACAGAGAATTTTAAGCAGAGCCACTCTGACTTAGCAACCATGGTCTCTGATCTAATCAAAACCATTCAAAGTTTCATGACTGAAACAAGGTTCTCCATTAGAAACTTGGAGGCACAAGTGGGTCAGCTGAGTAAGAAAGTTACTGAACTCCCTCCTAGTACTCTTCCAAGCAATACAGAAGAGAATCCAAAAGGAGAGTGTAAGGCCATCAACATGGCCGAAATTGGAGAGGAGGAAGAGGCAGTGATCGCTACTGAGGAAGACCTCAATGGACGTCCGCTGGCCTCCAATGAGTTCCCTAATGAGGAACCATGGAAATCTGAGGCTCACATTGAGACCATAGAGATTCCATTGGATTTACTTCTGCCATTCATGAGCTCTGATGAGTATTTTTCCTCTGAAGAGGATGAAGATGTCACTGAAGAGCAAGTTGCTAAGTACCTTGGAGCAATCATGAAGCTAAATGACAAGTTATTTGGTAATGAGACATGGGAGGACGAACCCCCTTTGCTCACCAAAGACCTGGATGACTTGACTAGGCAGAGATTACCTCAAAAGAGATAGGACCCTGGGAAGTTCTCAATACCTTGTACATTAGGCACCATGACCTTCCAGAAGGCTCTGTGTGACCTAGGGTCAAGCATAAACCTTATGCCTCTCTCTGTAATGGAGAAGCTAGGGATCTTTGAGGTACAAGCTGCAAGAATCTCACTAGAGATGACAGACAATTCAAGAAAACAAGCTTATGGACTTGTAGAGGATGTTCTGGTAAA
>NC_029781.3:51774106-51774926 GCF_000817695.3 Arachis duranensis
TGGATGGATCCATCATCCTTGGCAGACCCTTCCTAGCCACAGCAAAGGTTGTGATTGATGTTGACAGAGGAGAATTGATCATTCAAGTGAATGAAGAATCCTTTGTGTTTAAGGCTCAAGGAGATCCCTCTGTAACCATGGAGAGGAAGCATGAAGAGCTTCTCTCAAAACAGAGTCAAACAGAGCCCCCACAGTCAAACTCTAAGTTTGGTGTTGGGAGGCCACAACCAAATTCTAAGTTTGGTGTTGAACCCCCACATTCAAACTCTAAGTTTGGTGTTGGGAGGTTCCAACATTACTCTGAACATCTGTGAGGCTCCATGAGGGCCTACTATCAAGCTACTGACATTAAAGAAGCGCTTGTTAGGAGGCAACCCAATGTTATATTTATCTATTTTCCATTGTTATTTTATGTTTTCTATAGGTTGATGATCATGTGAAGTCACAAAAATAATTGAAAAAGCAAAAACAGAATGAAAAACAGAAAGAAAAATAGCACACCCTGGAAGAAAACCTTGCTGGCGTTTAAACGCCAGTAAGGGCAGCAAATGGGCGTTTAACGCCCAGTCTGGCACTATTCTGGGCGTTTAACGCCAGAAAGGGGCACCAGACTGGCGTTTAATGCCAGAAAGGGGAACCAGATTGGCGTTTAACGCCAGAAAAGGGCAGCAGCCCGGCGTTTAATGCCAGGATTGGCAGAAAGGGCATTTTACACGCTACTTGGTGCAGGGATGAGCTATCCTTGACACCTCAGGATTTGTGGACCCCACAGGATCCCCACCTACCCCACCACTCTCTCTCTTCTTCACCTATTCACCAA
>NC_029781.3:51775057-51775983 GCF_000817695.3 Arachis duranensis
CCCCACCATCCAAATTTAAACCACTTTCCCTCCCAAACCCACCCATAATAGCCGAACCCTACCCCTCTTTCCACCCCTATATAAACCCTACTTCACTCCTTCATTTTCACACAGCCTAAACACTACTTCTCCCCCTAAGCTGAACCACAAAAGCCCCCTCCATCTCCTCTATTTCCTCTTCTTCTACTCTTTTCTTTTCTCTTTTACTCGAGAATGAGCAAACCTTTTAAGTTTGGTGTGGTAAAAGTATTGCTTTTTGTTTTTCCATAACCATTTATGGCACCTAAGGCCGGAGACACCTCTAGAAAGAGGAAAGGGAAGGCAAAAGCTTCCACCTCCGAGTCATGAGAGATGGAGAGATTTATCTCAAGGGTGCATCAAGACCACTTCTATGAAGTTGTGGCCATGAAGAAGGTGATCCCCGAGGTCCTTTTCAAACTCAAAAAGAGTGAATATCCGGAGATCCGACATGAGATCCGAAGAAGAAGTTGGGAAGTTCTTACCAACCCCATTCAACAAGTCAGAATCTTAATGGTTCAAGAGTTCTATGCCAATGCATGGATCACCAAGAACCATGATCAAAGTGTGAACCTGGACCCAAAGAATTGGCTTACAATGGTTCGGGGGAAATGCTTAGATTTTAGTCCAGAAGGAGATGAACACCCTACACTAGAAGGGTCAACTTTGATCAAAGGTTGGACCAAGTCCTCATAGACATTTGTGAAGAGGGCGCTCAATGGAAGAGAGATTAAAAAGGGAAGCTGGTTCAACTGAGAAGGCATGACCTCAAGCCCGTGGCTAGGGGATGGTTGGAGTTTATCCAACGCTCAATCATTCCCACTAGTAACCGGTCCAAAGCTACTATAGACCGGGCTATCATGATTCATAGCATCATGATTGGAGAGGAAGTAGAAGTTCATGAGGTT
>NC_029781.3:51777144-51781204 GCF_000817695.3 Arachis duranensis
CTTCAAAGGATAAAGTGAGATGCCAAAACTATTCAGAGGCAAAAAGCTAAAAGCCCCGCTCATCTAATTAATACTGATCTTCATAGATGTTTTTGGAATTCATTGTATATTCTCTTCTTTTTATCCTATTTGATTTTCAGTTGCTTGGGGACAAGCAACAATTTAAGTTTGGTGTTGTGATGAGCGGATAATTTATACGCTTTTTGGCATTGTTTTTAGTATGCTTTTAGTATGTTTTAGTTAGTTTTTATTATATTTTTATTAGTTTTTATTTAAAATTCACTTTTCTGGACTTTACTATGAGTTTGTGCATTTTTCTGTGATTTCAGGTATTTTCTGGCTAAAATTGAGGGACCTGAGCAAAAATCTGATTCAGAGGCTGAAAAGGGCTGCAGATGTTGTTGGATTCTGACCTCCCTGTACTTGAAGTGGATTTTCTGGAGCTACAGAAGCCCAATTACTGCGCTCTTAATTGCGTTGGAAAGTAGATATCCAGGGCTTTCCAGCAATATGTAATAGTCCATGCTTTGCTCAAGATTTGATGGCCCAAACAGGCGTTCCAAATCAGCTTCAGAATTTCCGGCGTTAAACGCCAGAACTAGCACAAAAGTGGGAGTTAAACGCCCAAACTGGCTCAAAAGCTGGCGTTTAACTCCAAGAAAAGTCTCTACACATGGAAGCTTCAATGCTCAGCCCAAGCACACACCAAGTGGGCCCGGAAGTGGATTTTTACATCATTTACTCATTTCTGTAAACCCTAGGCTACTAGTTCTCTATAAATAGGACCTTTTGCTATTGTATTTGAGGGAATCTTTCAATCTTCGGATCATCTTTTGATCATGTTTTTATGATTGAACCCTCTTTGGGAGGCTGGCCATTCGGCCATACCTAGACCTTGTTCTTATGTATTTTCAACGGTAGAGTTTCTACACACCATAGATTAAGGTGTGGAGCTTTGCTGTACCTCGACATTCTACCTTAGATTGAGTGGATATCTCTTGGATTCCTTAATCAGAATCTTCGTGGTATAAGCTAGAATCCATTGGCGGCCATTCTTGAGAATCCAGAAGGTCTAAACCTTGTCTGTGGTATTCTGAGTAGGATTCAGGGATTGAATGACTGTGACGAGTTTCAAACTCGCGATTGTAGGGCGTTAGTGATAGGCGCAAAAGAATCACTGGATTCTATTCCGACATAATCGAGAACCGACAGATGAATAGCCGTGCTGTGACAAAGCGCGTTGAACATTTTTACTGAGAGGACGGGATTGTAGGCATTGACAACGGTGATGCCCAACATATAGCTTGCCATGGAAAGGAGTAAGAAGGATTGGATGAAGACAGTAGTAAAGCAGAGAGACGGAAGGGACAAAGCATCTCCATACGCTTATCTGAAATTCTCACCAATGAATTACATAAGTATCTCTATCTTTATTTTATGTTTTATTCATCTTTTAATTATCAATCCTCCATAACCATTTGAATCTGCCTGACTGAGATTTACAAGATGACCATAGCTTGCTTCATACCAACAATCTCCGTGGGATCGACCCTTACTCGCGTAAGGTTTATTACTTGGACGACCCAGTGCACTTGCTGGTTAGTTGTGTGAAGTTGAGATAAAGAGTTGAGATTGCAATTGAGCGTACCATGTTGATGGTGCCATTGATGATCACAATTTCGTGCACCAGGGAGTTCCCATGTATGTGAAGAAGATGCCTTATCACCTCCAATGATACCAGAAGACAAAGTGCCAGGTCATGAACAAATGATTTGAAGCCACTCCCAACCTACCTAAAATATGCCTTTCTTGAGAAGAACCAAAAGTTCCCGGTGATAATTGCAAGGGAGCATACCTCCCACCAAGAAGAGAAGTTGCTTAATGTCTTGAAGAGGAACAAGAAGGCCATTGGGTGGAGCTTGGCGCACTTGGTTGGCATTAGTCTCCAATTTTGTGAACACTGAATTTTCTTAGAAGAAAGAGCCAAACCCATTAGACAACCTCAAAGTCGTCTAAATCCTACCATTTTAGAGGTTGTAAAGAAGGAGGTCACTCGGTTATTAGAAGCGGACATTATCTATCCGATTTCAGATAGTGAATGGGTAAGCCCCGCCCAAGTTGTTCCAAAGAAATCCAGTGTTACTACAATCAAGAATGAACAAGGGGAGCTTATAGCCACAAGAGTTCAAAACTTATGGAGGGTATGTATTGACTATCGGCGCCTAAACTTGGCCACTAGGAAGGATCACTTTCCGTTACCCTTCATCGATCAAATGCTTGATCGCCTTTGTGGTAAATCTCATTATTGTTTCTTAGATGGATATTCTAGTTATTTCCAAATTCACATTGCTCCTTAAGACCAAGAAAAAACAACCTTCACATGCCCCTTCGGAATGTATGCGTATAAGAGAATGCCATTTTGTTTGTGCAACGCACCGGAAACGTTCCAAAAGTGTATGATGAGTATATTTGCCGATCTTTTGGAGCAATGCATGGAGGTGTTCATGGATAATTTTAGTGTCTACAGGAACTCCTTTGACCTTTGTTTAGACAATCTTGCAAAAGTATTAGAGAGGTGCACTAAATCAAACCGTGTGTTAAATTTTGAGAAATGCCATTTCATGGTTAGACAGGGTATTGTTTTAGGGCACATTGTCTCTAATGATGGGATCTCTGTTGATCTGGCGAAAGTCAATGTTATTTCTAGTTTGCCTTACCCCTCTTCTGTGAGGGAAGTCCGTGCATTTCTTGGACATACATGTTTTTACCGGCAATTCATTAGGGACTTTAGTAAGGTGGCATTACCTCTCTCTCGATTGTTGCAAATGGATGTGGAATTCGAACTGAGTGAAGAGTGCATGGAGGCCTTTAACAAGCTCAAAATTGCTTTGACCTAAGCTCCCATAGTGAGAGGATCGGATTGGACTAGACCTTTCGAAATCATGTCTGACGCCTCAAACTATGCGGTGGGAGCGGCGCTATGACAATGCGAGGGTAAAATTCTTTATGTCATTGCCTATGCCTCAAAAACTTTAGATGGAGCGCAATCCAATTACACTACCACCGAGAAAGAATTGTTAGCTATTGTCTTTGCCTTAGACAAATTTCGGGCTTATTTACTTGGTTCTAAGGTGGTGGTGTACTCAGATCATGCAGCATTAAAATATTTGTTTGTCAAAAAAGAATCCAAACCAAGGTTGATAAGATGGGTGTTGCTATTGCAAGAATTTGACCTTAAAATCAAAGATAGGAGTTGATGAGCGGATATTTTATACACTTTTTGGGGTAATTTCATGTAGATTTTAACATGTTTTAATTAGTTTTTAGTAGAATATTATTAGTTTTTAGGCAAAAATCATATTTCTGGACTTTACTATGAGTTTGTGTGTTTTTCTGTAATTTCAGGAAATTTCTGGCTGAAATTGAGGGAGCTGAGCAAAAATCTGAGTTAGGCTGAAAAAGGACTGTTGATGTTGTTGGATCCTGACCTCCCTGCACTCGGAATGAATTTTTTGGAGCTACAGAAGTCCAATTGGCGCGCTCTCAACGGCGTTGGAAAGTAGACATCCAGGGCTTTCCAGCAATATATAATAGTCCATACTTTTCGCGAAGATAGACGACGTAACTTGGCGTTGAACGCCAAGTACATGCTGCTGTCTGGAGTTAAACGCCAGAAACACGTCATGATCCAGAGTTGAACGCCCAAAACACGTTATAACTTGGAGTTCAACTCCAAGAGAAGCCTCAGCTCGTGGATAGATCAAGCTCAGCCCAAAAATACACCAAGTGGGCCCCGGAAATGGATTTATGCATCAATTACTTACTCACGTAAACCCTAGTAGCTAGTCTAGTATATATAGGACCTCTTACTATTGTATTAGACATCTTTGGCCTCAGTTTTGTTTTATTCTTCATCTTAGGAGACTATTGATCACATTCAGGGGGCTGGCCATTCGGCCATGCCTGAACCTTTTACTTATGTATTTTCAACAGTGGAGTTTCTGCACACCATAGATTAAGGCTGTGGAGCTCTGCTGTACCTCAAGTTTCAATACAATTA
>NC_029781.3:51781604-51782675 GCF_000817695.3 Arachis duranensis
CGGATTACAAATTCGTGCACCAAGTTTTTGGCGCCGTTGCCGGGGATTGTTGAGTTTGAACAATTGAAGGCATATTTTATTTCTTAGATTAGGAATAATTTATTTTTATTGTCATAGAGTCATCAAATCCTGATAGGATAGTTTCTTTTCAAAAATTTCTTTTCAAAAAATTATTTTTCTTTATTAATTGTTAATTTTTCGTGACTCTAGTGTCTTGTTCTAAGTTTGGTGTCAATTGCATCTTTTATATTTTTTCTCTAAAATTTTCGTATTAGTGTCTTTGTTCTTCCTTGATCTTCAAGTTGTTCTTGTTTATTTTCCTTGTTTGATCTTTAATTTTTCTTGTTCTGTGTCTTTTCTTGTTTTTCTTGAGCTTTTTCAAAACATTAACTTTCAAAAATTTATTTTATCCATAAAAATAATACATCTTTAAAATCAACACTGAAGTTGCTGCCCAATTGCCTGGAGCTTTAGTAGTTGTTCTTGATAATTGGGTATCCCCTTTGGAATCTTTTTCCAAAAAAAAAAATAATAATAATTTTTTTCTTTGATTGAATCTTGTGCCAAACTCTAAGTTTGGTGTTTTCTTGTTAAGTTTTCTTTAATTTTCGAAAATTTGTCTTAGTTTTCTAAAAATTTTAAGTTTGGTGTTCTTCCTTTTGTTCTTAGTGTTCTTGAGTCTTTCTTGTGCTTTGATCTTAAAATTTTTAAGTTTGGTGTTCCTTGGTGTTTTCCCTCCAAAATTTTCGAAAATAAGGAACATTGGATCTAAAAATTTTAAATCTTGTGTCTTTTGCATATTTTTCTCTTTCATCATAAAATTCAAAATTCAAAAAAAAATATATACTTTCTAACTAATTTTGAACTACATTTTTTGAAAATTTTATATAAAAATTCAAATTTTAATTTCAAAATATTTCCAATTTCCTTTATTTATTTCGTTTTTATTTTATTTTATAAAAATTGATTTTTATAAAATAAATAATATCAACATACATATCATCTCTTTTATTCCATCATGGAATTAAGTGGGAATGATCAGTCCAGGAGGACTCTGGGGTCATATGCTAA
>NC_029781.3:51783594-51785188 GCF_000817695.3 Arachis duranensis
AATCAGAGCCCAGAGAGGAATGATGCTGGCGCTGAACGCCCAGACCATGCTCATTCCTGGCGTTCAACGCCAGAAACAAGCATGAATCCGGCGTTGAACGCCCAAAAGGAACATGGTTCTGGCGTTCAAACGCCGGTAACAAACAAGGAGGTGGCGTCTAACGCCACGCCAGCTTCCACCCCTGGCATTCAAATGCCAGTGGGGGATCAGTCACATACAAGTGCTGATGACAACCCTTCTAAAAAGGCTTCCCAACCCACTTCTGTAGGTAATAAACCTGCAGCAACTAAGGTTGAGGAATACAAAGCCAAAATGCCTTATCCTCAAAAACTCCACCAAGCGGAACAGGATAAGCAATTTTCCCGCTTTGCAGACTATCTCAGGACTCTTGAAATAAAGATTCCGTTTGCAGAGGCACTTGAGCAAATACCCTCTTATGCTAAGTTCATGAAGGAGAAATCAAACCAACCAGGATATGTCTTCAACTTGCTGATGGCTCCATTAAATACCCATCAGGCGTGATTGAAGACATGATTGTCAAGGTTGGGCCATTTGCCTTTCCTATTGACTTTGTGGTGCTGGAAATGGAGGTGCACAAGAGTGCAACTCTCATTCTAGGAAGACCTTTTCTAGCAACTGGCCGAACCCTCATTGACGTCCAAAAAGGGAAGTAACCCGGAGAATCAATGAGGAGGAGTTCAAGTTGAATGTTGTCAAAGCCATGCAACATCCAGATACCCCAAATGACTGCATGAGTGTTGATATTATTGACTCTCTATTAAGAGAGGTCAATATGGCTGAGAGTCTCGAATCAGAGCTAGAGGACATCTTTAAAGATATTCAGCCTGACCTAGAGGAATCAGAGAGAATAGTAGAACCTCTGAAAATCCCTCAGGAAGAGGAGAAACCTCCTAAACCCGAGCTCAAACCATTACCACCATCCCTAAAATATGCATTCCTGGGAGAAGGTGATACCTTTCCTGTAATCATAAGCTCTACCTTAAAGCCACAGGAAGAGGAAGCACTAATTCAAGTGCTAAGGACACACAAGACAGCTCTTGGGTCATCCATCAGTGAACTTAAGGGCATTAGCCCAGCCAGATGCATGCACAAGATCCTATTGGAGGGTGACACTAAGCCAGTGGTTCAACCACAAAGGCGGCTGAATCCAGCCATGAAGGAGGTGGTGCAAAAGGGGGTCACTAAATTACTAAAGGCTGGGATTATTTATCCCATTTCTGATAGCCCCTGGGTAAGCCATGTCCAAGTCGTCCCTAAGAAAGGTGGCATGACAGTGGTTCATAATGAAAAAAATGAACTGGTTCCTACAAGAACAGTTACAGGGTGGCGTATGTGTATTGATTATAGAAGGCTCAATACAGCCACCAGAAAGGATCATTTTCCTTTACCATTCATAGACCAAATGCTAGAAAGACTAGCAGGTCATGAATACTACTGCTTCCTGGATGGATATTCATGTTATAATCAAATTGCAGTAGATCCCCAGGATCAAGAGAAAACGGCATTCACATGTCCATCTGGGGTATTTGCATACAGAAGGATGCCATTTGGCCTGTGCAATGCACCTGCAACC
>NC_029781.3:51785356-51785646 GCF_000817695.3 Arachis duranensis
AAAGATGCCAAGAGACTAACCTGGTTTTAAACTGGGAAAAATGTCACTTTATGGTGACTGAAGGAATTGTCCTTGGGCACAAAATTTTGAACAAGGGGATAGAGGTGGACCATGCTAAGGTAGAAGTAATTGAAAAATTACCACCACCTGCCAATGTTAAGGCAATCAGAAGCTTTCTGGGACATGCAGGATTCTATAGGAGGTTTATTAAGGATTTTTCAAAAATCGCCAAACCTCTGAGCAACCTGCTAGCTGCTGACACGCCATTTATCTTTGATAAAGAGTGTCTG
>NC_029781.3:51785948-51805178 GCF_000817695.3 Arachis duranensis
ATTGTGTATACTGATCATGCTGCTCTTAAATATTTTCTCACAAAGCAGGATTCAAAACCCAGACTTATAAGATGGGTGTTGCTTCTGCAAGAGTTTGATATAGAAATAAGAGACAGAAAAGGGACAGAGAATCAAGTAGCAGATCACCTGTCCCGAATAAAACCAGTGGAAGGGGCGTCCCTCCCTCTCACTGAGATCTCTGAAACCTTTCCGGATGAGCAACTGTTTGCCATCCAGGAAGTGCCGTGGTTTGCAGACATTACAAACTACAAGGCAGTGAGATTCATACCCAAAGAGTACAGTAGACAGCAATCAAAGAAGCTGATCACAGATGCAAAGTATTATCTTTGGGATGAGCCATATCTCTTTAAGAGATGTGCAGACGGAGTAATCCGTAGATGTGTGCCTAAGGAAGAAGCGCAAAAGATCCTTTGGCATTGCCATGGATCCCAGTATGGAGGACATTTTGAAAGTGAGCGAACAGCCACAAGAGTCCTCCAAAGTGGCTTCTACTGGCCTACTCTCTATAAAGATTCCCGAGCGTTTGTGCTTAACTGTGATAGTTGCCAAAGATCAGGCAACCTGCCTCACAGTTATGCCATGCCTCAACAAGAAATCTTGGAGATTGAGTTGTTTGATGTATGGGGCATTGACTTCATGGGACCTTTCCCACCATCATACTCAAACACTTATATTCTGGTGGCAGTGGATTATGTATCCAAATGGGTGGAGGCTATTGCAACACCCACTAATGACACTAAAACAGTGTTAAAATTCCTCCAGAAACTCATCTTCAGCAGATTTGGTATCCCTAGAGTATTAATCAGTGATGGGGGCACTCATTTCTGCAATAAACAGCTTTACTCTGCTCTCGTACGTTATGGAGTTAGCCACAGGGTAGCTACTCCATATCACCCACAAACTAATGGGCAAGCTGAAGTCTCAAATAGAGAACTTAAAAGAATCCTGGAACGGACTATAATTAACCGTAGAAGGGATTGGGCAAGAAGCCTGGATGATGCTCTATGGGCATACAGAACAGCATTCAAGACCCCATAGGGACCTCTCCATACCAGCTCGTGTATGGAAAGGCGTGTCACTTGCCAGTGGAACTGGAACACAAGGCCTACTGGGCAACCAGATTCCTAAACCTTGATGCCAAATTAGCTGGAGAAAAACGTTTACTCCAGTTAAATGAGCTAGAGGAATTTAGACTCAATGCTTTAGAGAATGCAAAAATATACAAAGAGAAAGCGAAAAGATGGCATGATAAGAAATTGTCATCCAGAGTCTTTGAGCCGGGGCAGAAGGTTCTGCTATTTAATTCTAGGCTCAAATTATTCCCCGGGAAATTAAAATCCCGGTGGAGAGGTCCATATGTAATTACAAGTGTATCACCATATGGATACATAGAGCTTCAGGATACTGACTCTAACAAAAAGTTAATTGTTAATGGACAAAGAGTTAAGCATTATCTTGAAGGTAATTTTGAGCAAGAATGCTCAAAACTGAGACTTAATTAAGGCTCAGTAATAGTCCAGCTAATGACATTAAAGAAGCGCTTGCTGGGAGGCAACCCAGCCAATCACAAAATTTAATTTTATTTGTTTCTGTTGATTTTTACAGGTATAGGTCACATATCTCCAAGGTAAAAAAAGCAATTAATCAAATTCACAGAGTTACAGGGGAATTTGGATGTTCACTGGCGAAAAAACGCCAGTAAGAAACATTTTGGGTGTTGAACGCCCAAAAGAAGCACCCACTGGGCGTTCAACTCCAGTAAAGGTGGCCATCTGGGCGTTAAACGCCAGAAAGGAGCATCTTCTGGGCGTTAAACGCCAGAAAGAAGCACCTTCTGGGCGTTTAACGCCAGATTGTTAGCATCCTGGGCGTTCAGAAAAACGCCCAGTGACTAAGGACTTCCTGGCGTTCAATGCCAGAAAGAAGCATCAGATGGGCGTTGAACGCCCAGGAGAAGCAGCATTTGGGCGTTAAACGCCCAAAACATGCATCGTTTGGGCGTTTAACGCCAGGTTAATGGGAGGAGGTAAAAATTCATTTTTCTTCATAATTTTTCTAAATTTTTATGTTTCAAATTCATGATTTCTTGCATAAACATATTTCAAATTGTCATCCCTCATATCAAATTAGTTTTCTAAAAATCCTGATTTCTAAAATCCACGTTTCAAAAATTTCAAATATATCTTAATCCATAAAGACAAATTGTTTTTCAATCCAATCCAACTCTTTTAAGTTTGTTTTCAAAACTCAATTATTTTTTTTAAATCTTTTCAAAATTAAAAAAATCAGATCTATCTTTTAATTATTATTCAGATCTTTCTCTTTTTAAACTATATCTTTTTTTTTATCATATCTATCTTTTACAAATCATATCTTCTCTCTTATCTTTTTCTTATTTTTGAAATTTTTCCACCCCCTCCCTTCCCTATATTTTGAATTCGGCGCCCCCTCTCATCATCACCATGCCACACTTGCTCTCCTCCTATCCCTCTTCTTTCTTCTCTTTTGCTTAAGGACAAGCAAAACTCTAAGTTTGGTGTGTTTATCCGTGATCACAAAAACATACTCATTAAGATCATGGCTCCTAAGGGAAAACAACCCACTCCAAGAGGCAAGAAAGAGAACACTCCAAAGCCACTTTGGAATCAAGGGAAGTTCTTAACTAAAGAACATTCAGACCATTACTACAAAATAATGAGTCACAGATCAGTGATCCTGGAAGTCAAATTTGATCTGAAAGAAGATGAATATCCGGAGATCCAAGAGCAAATTCGAAACAGGAACTGGGAAATTCTGGCCAATCCTGAAACAAAAGTGGGAAGGAACATGGTTCAGGAGTTCTATGCTAATCTATGGCAGACAGACCGGCAAAGAATAATTGGAGCTGCTCTCTATGACCATCGGACCTTAGTCAGAGGGAAGATTTTTCATACCCATCCTGACAAGACCAGGGAGATATTTAAGCTTCCTCAACTGAAAGATGACCCAAACTCCTTTAATAGGAGAATGATGAGGGTAAATAAGGGTCTGGACAAGATTCTAGAGGATATATGCATCCCTGAAGCCAGGTGGACCACCAGCACGACTGGCATCCCAAATCAACTCAAAAGAGAAGATCTAAAACCAGTAGCCAAAGGTTGGCTAGATTTCATAGGGCGTTCCATATTGCCCACCAGCAACCGTTCTGAAGTTACTGTTAAAAGAGCAGTAATGATTCACTGCATCATGTTGGGAAAAGAAGTAGAAGTTCATCAACTAATCTCATGTGAGCTATACAAAATAGCAAACAGGAATTCCAAGGACGCCAGATTGGCCTATCCAAGCTTAATTTCTATGCTTTGCAAAGATGCTGGAGTGAAGATGGGAATAACAGAGTATATCCCTGTTGAGAGGCCAATCACTGGAATATCAATGGTCAGACAACAGCAACAAGATGATTCAGCCAAGAGGAGAGCACAGGAAGCCCTCCCAGAACTACCTCAATTCGAATATTGGGAACATCTTGAGGCTTCTATTTCCAAATTACAAGAAGCTATGGACCAAATAAAGGAAGAACAGAACAATCAAAGTAGCATGCTTTGCAAACTGCTTAAGGAACAGGAAGAGCAAGGGCGTGGTCTAAGGGAGTTGAAGCGCCAAAAATTAATCCTTGAACCACACCTCAAAGATTAGAGGAACATCTACTCCTCAAAACAACAGGTTGTTGAGTTCCAATTTTTTGCTTTAACTCTGTGATAGTGTTATTATGGAAATTTACCTTAGGAAATATATAGTGGTAGTAGTAGTAGTAATTAGTATATCTATTTTGATTTTATTTCCAATTAAGCTATAATTTATTTTTCTCATCATCATCAGGCATGAATAAAGTAGTAGATTTTTTTTAGAATAAAGAAGTAATCTCTATTTTTCGAGTTCTTAATAATAAAAATTATAATTAACTATGTGTGGTGGCAATACTTTTTGTTCTCTGAATGAATGCTTAAATAGTGCATAACTTGTACTTTGAATTTGATGAATATTGGCTCCTAAAAGAATGAGGAACACGAAAAATATTATTGATGATCTGAAAAATCATGAGCATTGATTCTTGAAGCAAGAGAAAGCAGTCAAAAAAAAAATTTGAATCAAAAGGAATAAAAGCCAAACAGCCCTTAAAACCAAAAGGCAAGGGTGAAAAGGATCCAAGGCTTTGAGCATCAATGGATAGGAGGGCCCAAGGAAATAAAATCCAGGCCTAAGCGGCTAAACCAAGCTGTCCCTAACCATGTGCTTGTGGCATGCAGGTCCAAGATACAAACTTGAGACTGAGTGGTTAAAGTCGTGATCCAAGGCAAAAAGAGTGTGCTCAAGAGCTCTGGACACCTCTGACTAGGGACTCTAGCAAAGCTGAGTCACAATCTGAAAAGGTTCACCTAGTCATGTGTCTATGGCATTTATATATCTGGTGGTAATACTGGAAAACAAAGTGCTTAGGGCCACGGCCAAGACTCATAAAATAACTGTGTTCAAGAATCAACATACTACAGTAGGAGAATCAATAATACTATCTAAATTCTGAGTTCCTATGGATGCCAATCATTCTGAAATTCAAAGGATAAAGGGAGATGCCAAAACTGTTCAGAAACAAAAAGCTACAAGCCCCGCTCATCTAATAAGAATCTGAGCTTCATTTAAAAATCTAAAATATTATTACTTCTTAATTTCTATTAAAACCTATTTTATTTATCTAGTTGCTTGAGGACAAGCAACAGTTTAAGTTTGGTGTTGTGATGAGCGGATATTTTATACACTTTTTGGGGTAATTTCATGTAGATTTTAGCATGTTTTAATTAGTTTTTAGTAGAATATTATTAGTTTTTAGGCAAAAATCATATTTCTGGACTTTACTATGAGTTTGTGTGTTTTTCTGTAATTTTAGGAAATTTCTGGCTGAAATTGAGGGAGCTGAGCAAAAATCTGAGTTAGGCTGAAAAAGGACTGCTGATGCTGTTGGATCCTGACCTCCCTGCACTCGGAATGGATTTTTTGGAGCTAAAGGAGTCCAATTTGCGCGCTCTCAACGGCGTTGGAAAGTAGACATCCAGGGCTTTCCAGCAATATATAATAGTCCATACTTTGCGCGAAGATAGACGACGTAACTTGGCGTTGAACGCCAAGTACATGCTGCTGTCTGGAGTTAAACGCCAGAAAAACGTCATGATCCGGAGTTGAACGCCCAAAACACGTTATAACTTGGAGTTCAACTCCAAGAAAAGCCTCAGCACGTGGATAGCTTTAGTCTCAGCCCCAGCACACACCAAGTGGGCCCCAGAAGTAGATTTCTGCACCAATTATCTTAGTTTACTCATATTCTGTAAACCTAGGGTACTAGTTTTCTATTTAAACAACTTTTAGAGATTTATCTTGTACCTCATGACATTTTCAGATCTGAATTACATACTTTTTGACGGCATGAGTCTCTAAACTCCATTGTTGGGGGTGAGGAGCTCTGCAGCGTCTCGATGAATTAATACAATTACTTGTTTTCCATTCAAACACGCTTGTTCTTATCTAAGATGTTCATTCGCGCTTAATTATGAAGAAGGTGATGATCCGTGACACTCATCACCTTCCTCAATCCATGAACGTGTGCCTGACAACCACCTCCGTTCTACGTCAGATTGAATGAGTATCTCTTAGATTCCTTAATCAGAATCTTCGTGGTATAAGCCGGATTGATGGCGGCATTCATGAGAATCCGGAAGAGCTTGCCATGGAAGGGACCTTGCGTGTGGGAAAAGGATTTCAAGGAAAAGTTGAGATTCAGAGGACAAAGCATCTCCAAAACTCCAACATATTCTCCATTAATAAAGTAACAATTTCCTTATTCCAAATACTTTGACTTCTTATCATTAAATCCAATTAATCTTATTGGCATCCTGACTAGGATTAATAAAATAAACATAGATTGCTTCAGACCAATAATCTCCGTGGGATCGACCCTTACTCACGTAAGGTATTACTTGGACGACCCAGTGCACTTGCTGGTTAGTTGTGCGGATTACAAATTCGTGCACCAGGAGTGGTTCGCAAAACTTAGTAGCGGACCACTTGAGTCTCCTTGAGCACACAAAGGGCGATTCCACTCCTATTAATGATACCTTCCCTCTTGAGGGCTTGCTAGCAATCTTCAAAGTTATCCGTTGGTATGCGTCTATTGCCAATTACATGGTTGCTCGCACCTTTCCTCCCGATTTCTCTCAACATCAAAAGGATAAGCTTAAAAGCGAATCTAAATATTATGTATGGGATGACCCGTACTTATGGAGTTGTGGTGCCGATCAAGTAATTCGAAGGTGCATACCACAATCCGAGCATCAAGCTATCTTGGAGGCTTGCCACTCTTCTGAGAGTGGTGGCCATTTTGAGCCTCAAAGGACAGCTCGAAAGGTCTTGGATTGTGGCTTTTGGTGGCTTACACTTTTCAAAGATGCTTGTCTCTTTTGTGAATCTTGTCTACCATGCCTTAGATTTGGAAATATCTCCAAGAATGATGAAATACCCCAACAAACCATGCTATTTTGTGAGATTTTTGATGTTTAGGGTATTGACTTTATGGGGCATTTTCCAAATCCTAATGGTTTCATGTATATTCTTCTAGCCGTTGATTATGTTTCCAAGTGGGTGGAGGCAATTCCCACAAGAACCGATGATGCTAATATAGTGCTTTCTTTTGTAAGGAATAACATTATATGTCGCTTTGGATCACCACGAGCAATCGTGAGTAATCAAGGCTTGCATTTTTGCAACAAAAGAATGGCAGTGCTAATGAAGAAGTATGGCATCGTGCATGAAGTGGCCATGGCGTACCACCCCAAACAAATGGCCAAGCTGAGGTATCCAATCGGGAAATCAAGCGCATCCTGGAAAAGGTTGTAAAACCTCATAGGAAATATTGGAGTTCTAAGCTCGGCGATGCGCTTTGGGCCAAGCGGACGGCGTACAAAATGCCAATTGGTTTGAGCCCATTCTGGTTGATCTATGGGAAGGCATGCCATCTCCCGGTAGAGATAGAGCATAAGGCATATTGGGCCATAAAAGAGTGCAACATAGGATTTGGGGTTGGAGTTGAAAGGAAGCTACAATTGGTGGAGCTTGAGAACCTTCGATTGGAAGCCTATGAGAATTCAAGGCTCTACAAGGAGAAGATGAAAGAGGTGCATGATCAAAACATAAAAAGGAGAGAGTTTAGAGCCAGAGAACTAGTTCTCCTTTATAACTCTAGGTTAAGGTTGATGCTCGGAAAGCTAAGATCAAGGTGGGAAGGCCCCTATAGAGTGGAGAAGGCCGAACTATATGGAGTCTACCACCTAAGGCACCCTTCAAGCCCCAACATCTTCAAAGTGAATGGTCATCGTCTAAAGCTATACCATAGAGAGAAGATGAAAAGCAACAACGAGGTTGATGTGTTTCTTCTTGAGG
This sequence comes from Arachis duranensis, assembly GCF_000817695.3. NCBI lineage: Eukaryota > Viridiplantae > Streptophyta > Magnoliopsida > Fabales > Fabaceae > Arachis > Arachis duranensis. Next base: position 51,793,431 of record NC_029781.3, read on the forward strand.
ACGCACCCAATGGCAGAGAGATTTGAGATCATGACCGTCCAACTTAAGGACATTAAACAAAAGTGCTAGGTTGGAGATACCCCACCACGGTATGATCGCTCTTTGTTTCTAGCTCATTGTATAGAGCTTTTTGAGTCTTTGTGCTTTTGTGATTGCTTGATTTGTGACTTGCTTATAGTAGGATTGCTTTTCTTTTTGCTTGATTTTTGTGTTGAACTTGCTTATGAGGAGTTCATTGATAATGGTTTGATTGAATTGAGATGTTGAAGAAATGCTTAAGGTTGAGTGTTACATGAGATTTTTGATTTTTTTGACCCATTTAGCATGCATTATTACTAATTTGTGCTATAATTTCTCCTCCTAATGTGTATGAAAAAAAAGCGCGGGGGAGGGGGGCATTGAAGCATGCTACGCGCGTACGGGTCGGCATGGTTTCGCAACTCTTTGGCACAAAAACCAGAGAGTTGTGCCTACTTCGTGCCCATTCTATGCCGAAGGCACAGTTGCAACCTACGCATAAGCGTGGGTGACGCTTACGCGTCCCTTGCCATTTCGCACACCCACGCGCAAGCGTGGGCGACGCGTACGTGTCGATTGTGCATTTGGAACTCTCCGATGCAAAAACTCGAGAGTTATGCCCACTATAGGCCCATTTTGTGCCAGACGTACGCATTGATTGCCGTTTTTGAAATCCACGCGTATGCATGCTATGCGAGTACGCGTCGATTGTGCTGCACACCACTCCTGGTCCAGAATCCAGAGAGTTAGGCCCCTTTTATGCCAACTTTGTGCCCAAGGAACAACTCTACCTACGTGTGCGCGTCCCTTGATGCGTTCATGTCCCCGCTCTTTCCTGCTACCCACGCGCACGCGTGGGAGACGATCACGTGTCACTTGTCTCATCCATGCATACGCATGGAGTGCGCGCATGCGTCGATTACCTGATGCAAATAATGTACAACGCGCGCCCTGTTCCACTTTACCTTCTTTTTCAAATTTTTCCTTCGACTTCCTTCTTCCATTACTTCTTCTTCCTTCTCCCATTGCCCTATCACCCATGTCACCGGCGACCGCCACCTCCGGCGACCACCACCATCTTCGGTGGCCCCACATTTTCTCTCTCCTCTTTTCCCCTTTTCTCTTCTCTCTCTCTCCTCTCTCTACCTACACTCCACCTTGCTCTCTTTTTCCTCTCAAGGTTCACCCCTACTCCCTCTCCTTCTCTCTTATTCTAAGTTTTCCTTCTTTTATTAGTTCTATTTGATTTTTCTTTCTCTTTTCTTCTTAGTTGCAATTTTAATGCTTGGTTCTTGCTTATTTGCTCTTTCTTTTCATATTTTCCATGGGTGTTGAATTTCGGATTTATCTCACTTTGGTGGATCACTTTGTTGTCTCTTGATTCCTTTGTGACTATGTGGTGTTATGTTGTTAATTGGTATTCTATTTGGGATTGTACATGTTTGAGTTTCTCCTATTTGCTCGTGTATTGAATGTTGCACACCAAGTGTTTGATGAAAGCCACCCACACCATTTTAGCTCAATTTTGCCTTTGTGCTCTCAGCTTGGTGCCTCCTCTTCATACACTTGTCTTTCTTTTTATGCATTGAGCCTATTTTGCTTCATGTCAACTATTCTTATGCTCGTTACCCATGACTTACTTCGTTATTATTGATGCTTGAGTTTATCCTTCTCATGCCTTATTGCATGCTTTACTCACTCTTGCCTCCCATGCTAAGTGTTATGCCCCTTGATTTTATTATTATTATGATCACATGTTCCAGCTGTCATGTCCTCAAGATATACCACTCCTTTTGGGGCACTATTTGTCACTTGCATGTTATCTTCCAAATGTTGATTATTTGGGTTTAATATTCCCCCTCTTCTTTCCTTTTTCAGGATGGCCACCAAGAAAAGCAAGGAGAAGGCGTCGAAGAAACCGGCCACTAAAAAGGCACCCCAAAAATCAATCTCCAAGGCCCTCCCTACACTAGGAGCTAAACCCCTCTTAAAGAAGGCGACACCAATTGTTCATGTTGATGAACAAGAGGAGGGAAAGCCGGCTAGGGACACCACAAGGTTTCCCAACTGCTTCTGTGAGCTCATGTTCCCACCATAGTTGAGAGGAACTATCATCCCGAACACCTACTTGCCCCATCGGACCACATTGCACATTATGTGATTCCCCTCCCCCCATTGAGCGACGAGGATGGGAGTTTCTCATGCAAAGATTGCAAGAGGCCAACCTCTCTTGGGTGGTAGAGTTTTACACCAACTACCACTTCCCTTCTCTTCAGTCGGTTTATGTGCGCCGGAAGCAAGTCCCAATTTTGGAAGAGGCTATTTAGCAAGTGCTCAATGTTTTACTGGTACCAGAGGATATGGATGGTTATCAAAAGGCCTTGCGCCAGCGTGATGACTTCGAGTTTATTTTTGATTGGGATGCTGTCCGCCAGGTTATTGCCGAACGAGAGTCATTTTGGACTCGAGGGAGTCGAAGATCCCGGCCCAAGAGCATTGATGCACGTTATCTCACTGTAGAGGCTAGAGCGTGGGCCTAGATCTTATCTCACTACGTGTTGCCTAGCACCCATAAGTCATCCATCACGGTGGACCTCACCATCCTTGTTTGGTGCATACTCACGGAGAGGCCAGTCAACATTCCTCTCCTCATCCGACAAACGATGGGCCAAGTCCATGCAAAGGGTAATCTGCCATTCCCCGCTTTGGTATCGGATTTGGTTGCTACTACGGGTGTCCCTTCCAAGGCTACAGACATAAAAGCTATAATTCCAACAAAGGGCGATCTCGTCCCAAGTGGGAAATATCTCCAGCCCACCATGGACACCCCGATCCTTGACATAGCCCTCCCTTCCACCATTTCTACCACTACATCCGCACCACCAAAGTCAAACCATCAATTGCTTGTAGCTCTCCATAGGAAGATGGATCGATATGAACGGCACAACCAACGCCGATTTACTTCTGTGAAAAAGCTTTTGAGCTCTGTGATACCACCTATGGAAGAGTTGGAGATCTCCACATCCGCTTCAAACTTAAGTGACGATAGCATTCACGAGAAGGATAATGGAAGTTCTGAACCCGATCGCCCCTTGCGCCTTACCACTAGCACGGAGGACCGTGATAATTCTTAAGTGTGGGGAGGTCGTTCAATCAATCTCCGTAGGTAATAATTTTTCCTCTTAACACCCATGACTTTGATTTTTCTTTTGTTACTTAGGATAGATTGCGTGGTTAGTTTTTGTGTTGGGACACTTTTTGCATGTTAGGACTACTTGGTTAGTTAGGATGATAACTTTTTTTCCAAGAAATCTTTTATAGGGCACACTGCCAATTTGAAAATTTTTTGTGTCAGTCTTGCTTGAAGAACGTATTTTGGAACATGGTTTTGAGCTGGGAACACAAGCTTGTGAGTTTTGAGCCTAATTGTGTGGTTACATCTTATAACCACTTATTCCATTCTTGTGTGCATATCTTTGATTTGTTTGAATCTATATGTCCATTATTCCTTGTATGAATGCATATATATGATTAAGACCATCATTTCATTTAGCTCACTTACCTAAAAACCCTACCTTCCATCAACCATTGTTAGCCAACTTTGAGCTTATTTAATCCCCTTTGTTCTCAATATTAGCACATTACAAGCCATAAAGCGAAAAACAATGAATGTCCTTTATTTGGATCTTCGATTAGGCTAGTGAATGTATGCATCATTCAAGTGTGGGGAAACTTGGGACATTGGTTGGAAAAAGGTGTGTGTTGTATTTTTATTGAAAATATTGGGAATTGGGTACATACTCATGTGTTAACTAAATGTAAAACCATATGCATTGATGCTCTTGTGTATGCTTTACTGCAAAAAGAAAAAAATGACTATATATATATATATAAGAATGCATAAGTTTGTGAAAAAAAGTGAAGAATGGGTAGTTAGGCTTATCTTAGATTGTTATAGGTTGTTGTATAGGTGATGACAAGTCATCATATGCTAGCTTTTCAAGCATTTTTCACTTGTTTCATTAGGTTTTATGCACTTTCTTGCATTATAAGTAAGTGATTTGGAGTGGAATTGCATGGTTTTGTTGAATCAATCAACCATCCTTTATTTGACACTAAATCATGAGGTTTAAGCTAAAATTAATTGGTTTTTGAATAATTTATAAACCTTGTGAATTTGGTGATACTTTGATTGGTTGTTTTGATTACTTGTAGGTGAAGAAAAAAAAAGAAACAAGGAAAGCGTGGCCTAAGGAAGAAGAAAAGCGTGGCGCATCAAGAAACCAAGGAGCAGCACTCTCTTAGTGAGCACAGTGCTCTCTATTTGAGCGCTACTCAAATCCAAGAAAGCAAAGGACAAGAAATGCTGCGCTCTTTCACTTAACCGAGCGCTACAAGGAACCAAGGAAACAAGGCAACAAATATAAACCTTGTGAATGATTTATAAACCTTGTGAATTTGGTGATACTTTGATTGGTTGTTTTGATTACTTGTAGGTGAAGAAAAAAAGAAACAAGGAAAGCGTGGCATAAGGAAGAAGAAAAGCGTGGCGCATCAAGAAACCAAGGAGCAGCACTCTCTTAGTGAGCACAGCGCTCTCTATTTAAGCGCTACTCAAATCCAAGAAAGCAAAGGACAAGAAATGCTGCGCTCTTTCACTTAACCGAGCGCTACAAGGAACCAAGGAAACAAGGCAACAAATATAGTGCTCGGTTAACTCACTTAACTTTATCGGGCTCCACTTCAAATAAATTCAAGGTGCAATGTTTGCTAGTGAAGCCACAAAGTTTCGAACCCATGAACCAAGAGAAGGAAGGAGCGCTACTTGCAAGAAAAATAAGCCAACATGGCTTCACTAGGAATCAAACTTGGGAGCTTACACTTAAGAAAGGAGTGCTTCGGCAAAGAAGATTAGCCCAAATGGTGTGGCAAGGATTCGAACCTGGAGCCTCACGCTGGCAAGGAAGGAGCGCTACACTCTTCAAAGAAAAATTTCTCCACACATGTTGCACACAAGGCTTGAAGGTGGAGTTCCTTTCAACACAAATGGGCACTCAGTTCACTCCCCTCACTGAGCGCTATGAAGTATGACACGGCCAAGGAGCTTGTCATGCACCAAAGTGGCACGCCAAAAGCAAGGTAGAGCGCTGCGCTCTCTTTGTTAACCGAGCGCTATACTGGAAGAAGCACTCTACTGGAAGAAGCACCCGTGGTCCAAATTCAATTAAAATTCCATTTAAATTCAATTCTTCACCAAATTGAAAGGCCTACTCCAAATTCTGAAATTTAAAAATAGGAAGTGTATAAATAGAAGTTAGTTTGATTTAGAGAAGACCTTTTTTTGACACTTTTACTTTTTATTTTTCATTTTTGAGCTCATTTTAGATTTTAGCTTTGGGTTTGGGAATTGGGATTGAGAATTGAATTCTCTTCTTCTTTGTTCTTACTTCCACACTCTTGACTCTTTATTTTTGAATCTTGGTTTGAGAATTGAAGGAATTCCGTTTCATTCTTGATCTGAGATCTCTCTTTGTTTACTTTCTGCATAATTTCAAGAAGTTGTGATTTGGATCTAAGTTCTCTTTACTGCTTTTATCTCTATTTCTTCTATAATTATTCTCTGTTGGATCAAGGAAGGAATTGAGATCTAGACTTGTTTTCCAGGCTCATTCAACCCCTGAGATCTTCAACTTCTCTTTCTGTATTTCTTCTTCAAGCAATTTTCCTTTTATGTTTGAGATCTGCTGCATTTCAATTCATCTTTTACTTTTCTGTTGATTGGTATTTACATTTCCTTGTTTAATTCCTGAGATCCCAGCTCCAAAGCCCTTTATTATTCAAGCAATTTACAATTCTTGCACTCTAAGCTTCAGCTATTTACATTTCTTGCAATCTAAGCTTCTGTCATTTACATTACTTGCACTTTAAGATTCAGCTCGTTTATTTCCTTTGCCCTTTAATTTACTGTTAATTCCCCCTCTCCCTTTAAATTTCATGCAATTTAGCTTCTGTTGAATACAAATCACTCAAATCAACACTTGTTTGCTTGACTAAATCAACCACCTAACTAAAATTGCTCAATCCTTCAATCCCTGTGGGATCGACCTCACTCATGTGAGTTATTATTACTTGATGCGACCCGGTACACTTGCAGGTGAGTTTTGTGTTGGATCGTTTTCCACACATCAATAGGTTAGGTGAGAAGCTTATATTGATCAATGATTCAAATCTTGAGCTCACTTATCTATATATATAACCTTACCTTGACCCTAGCCCCATTACAACCTAAGATCTCATGATATGTGTACACATGCATTGAATAAGTGTTGATTGTTAGATGAAAAACAAATCTTAGAAAGCATGATTTGAGGAGGATTGAGTGAATCGACCCTAAACACTTGAGCGACTAGAGTGCAAACACTTCCGGTGAGGGTTTGATGCTCAACTCCTTTTTCCCAGCTTTCACGATCTTTCTTTATGCAAGTATATATACTCCGCTTTGATGCTCGAATTGGTAGGATTATGAATTGTTTGTCATTTTAGCCCTATGTGCTCTTATATACACATTCTTGGAAGGTAATTCACCTTTAGCCAAGTAGGTAGATACATTTGCATTAGTTGCATGCATTTAGGTAAATTACATATTGTTCTGAGGGTTACCTGAAACTGAAGGTCGATCTCAGATGAGATATTCTGATGGGGTCAGAGATGCTGTGTCTGACTTGCTAGATCTGGTGATGCTGTTGATCCTTCATCACCGGAGGATGGTGGTATCTGCAAGAGACTCCGATGCTTAAGTTAGCACGTGCTTTAGGAAGGATTTTGTGTAGAATCAGAGTGTGAGTTATACCTGAGTCTCCAGTGTATTTATAGTAGTGTTTGACGACCTTCCTCTGAGATAAGTTTGTTATCTTATCTTATCTTTTGGCGGGTGAGGCCACCTTATCTTTTTTGGCTAGCCGCCTTTAGAGTTGGCTGTGTCCTTTTGTTTGGGCCTACTTGGGCCTCTATGGTGATTTGGCCGAACTCTTTAATGAGAGGTCAGTGGCGATCCAACTTGAAGAGGTCTGTCGCTCTTGTCCTCGGTCAGCCTGGATCGTATAGTTCGACCCAGGGTACGAACAGTGCCCCTACTCGAGTTTGATCTTTCGCTCGAGGTCGTATCTCTAGACTTTGACCCCTTGGAGGAAGTCGTGCTCGAGCATTTCGCCTTTGGTCGATCTCTTGTATAACTCCTGTTGGGATTGCTTCTGCTTGAATGCAAAGCGGTTTCTTTCTTTCTTTTTTTAATTGTAGCGTGCGTTGCACTTTCTTGGGAATGTGCGAGGGCCTTAAAGGCTCACTTAATTTCCTTTTGCCGTTTCTTTTTTTCCCGTCTTGTGTTTCATTTTGAAATTAAAGAAGAGGTTTTACTCCCTCTTTCAGTTTCCTCCATCCTTTCTCTTCTTTGCATTTTGTTTGCTGGCTTTTCTGATTTTACGCCCTCAAGCCTCCTACCTTCTTTGCTCGAGAAGTACTCATTAGTACGCATTTGTCGTTGCTTCTGTCTGAGCTATTATCGCTCTTCTTCTCTGCAGGTTGGTATTTCTTTTTCCTTCTTACGCTTTGATAGTCGTTATTATGCATGCTTTTACTGTTGCATATTTGTAAAGTCTTGATTTTTATTGAGTTTGTCTTGAAAAGCTTGATCCTTTTTGCCAAAAGATTGCGCCTTTGTTTTTGATCGACGTTGTGATTTTTTCTACTGTTGTGTCAGGAATTAGGTGTCTGACCTTCCATATCTCTCTTCCTTTATCTTTTATCTATTTCTGTTGGCCAAGCTTGGAGTGGCCAAGAAAAAGGCTTCTTGGGTCTCATTCCGAGCTACCCAGAGAAAAAAGGTGTTTTCTATGTATGATGAGTCTTTTCGGGATTTTAAGAACTAATACTTTAAAGTCTGAGTTGTTGAGGACGTCCACCCTTTCTTTCTAGATGAGAAAAGCGAGCCAACTTTTCCTTTGTGTTGGCAAAAAAATATAGTAGAAACTAAGTATTCTTGGGAGAGTTTGGATGAGGTTGAACAGGCCTTTGTGGGTGTCTTAGAGGAGCACTGGAGGGAACCTCCTCATTTGGACACCAAGAGATTTCTGGGAGATCCTTCCCTCCTTCATGCTGAAATTGGTAGCGTCCGACTTCTTTTCTAATACTTTTTCTTCTATTGTAGTTGAATTTTATCCCTTTCTGTTTGTAACTTGTTTTCCTGGCTTCTCTTTCAGAGATGGTGAAGTCTTCTGATTCCATGAAGGCCTTCCGTAAGGCCAAGAAGGCGTCGGCTGCGCAAAATTTGTCGGTGAAGACCTCGGGAGAAGGGTCTTCTCAAGTGCCTCCAAAAAAGCCGACGTCTGATACTGTCGGGCCGAGGAAGATCATCCCGACACCACAAGTTCGGGCGATTCTATCTCGCCCTGTTCAGCCGACCTCCGGTGCTACCTCTTCTCCTACTGCTGCTGGTCCTCCCCCAAAGAGGTAAAAAATTATTGGTACTTATGACCTGAGTAGCAAAGATTTTGATGGTGTGGGTTTTGCTACAGAGGTGATAGCTCCTCACGGAAGAATTCCATTGGACGACGTGTCCATCCTTCATCATCTGGATTTTATTACAAACAATAGTGTTTGAATGGCCAACATGGGTGCAGCCTTATCGCGGGTTATCAGGGAGTCTCCCATTCATGCCACTAGAGCTTTTATGAAAGATGCTAAGTCTGAATTCGATAGAATCAAGAGCTTGAAGGATGAGCTTGATGCTAAGGTAGCTAAGTTGGAGTTGGATTTAGAGAATGAGAAATCTCAAGCTACTACTACTGAGGCATCTGCTAATTTAGCTGAGGAGATGGCAAAGAAGTCCAAAGAGAGCTACACCCGCACATATACTGAGTTGTTGGAGACTAGGGAGAGACTTTAGTCCGTCCAAGCTGATTATGTCAAGCTCCAAGGTCATCTGGTGGATAGTGTGACCGATGTGTATGAAAACTTAAAAGCCCAGGTCCAGGTTCTTGCCCCTGAGCTTGATCTTACCCTATTCAGCTTGGACAATATGGTGGAGGATGGCAGAATTGTGCCTGCTCCTGACGATGAGGATGAAGGTCCTCCCCTTGTGCTGCGGGACAAAGTTACTGTAGCTTTGGCCTCCTCAGCTCCTTCTGGCAAGGTGTTGCTGATGAGCGGATAATTTATACGCTTTTTGGCATTGTTTTTACATAGTTTTTAGTATGTTTTAGTTACTTTCTATTATATTTTTATTAGTTTTTACGTAAAAATCACATTTCTGGACTTTACTACGAGTTTGTGTGTTTTTCTAACTGAAGTTGAGGGACCTGAACAAAAATCTGATTCAGAGGCTAAGAAAGGACTGCAAATGCTGTTGGATTCTGACCTCCCTGCACTCAAACGCATTTTTCTAGAGCTACAAAAAATCCAATTGGCACGTTCTTAATTGGTTTGGAAAGCTAACATCTTGGGCTTTCCAAAAATGTATAATAGTCCATACTTTGCCCGAGATTTGATGGCCAAACTGGTGTTAAAAAGCCCACCAGAGACCCTTTTCTGGCGTAAAACGCCGGAACTGGCACTAGAACGGGAATTTAACGCCCAAACTGGCATCCAAGCTAGCGTTTAACTCAAAAAAAGCCTATGCATGTGCAAAGCTCAATGCTCAGCCCAAGTACACACCAAGTGGGCCTCGGAAGTGGATTTCTGCACTATCTGCACTTGGTTACTTATTTTCTGTAATCCTTAGTAACTAGTTTAGTATAAGTAGCACTTTTTACTATTGTATTTCATCCTTTTTTCAGAATTTTATGTGATTTTTCATATTTGGGGAGGCTGGCCATTCGGCCATGCCTAGACCTTTTTCTCTTATGTATTTTCCAACGGTGGAGTTTCTACACCTCATAGATTAAGGTGTGGAGCTCTGCTGTTCTTCATGAATTAATGAAAGTACTATTGTTTCTCTTTCAATTCACGCGTACTTCTTCTCCAAGATATACTCTCGTACTTAATTCAGTTACGTCAGAATGAAGGGGTGACCCGTGACAATCGCCCACTATCTTCGTTACTCGCTTAGCTAAGTTCCGCGTGCCTGACAACCACAAGCGGTCTACATGATGTTCAACATAGTCATTGGACGACAGCCGGAGTATAGTCCCTTGGGTCTCTGATCTAGGGATTTGACTTGCCTCTCCTGACAACAGAGCATTCAAATCCGTGAGATTAGAACCTTTGTGGTATAGGCTAGAACCAATTGGCAGCATTCCTGAGATCCAAAAAGTCTAAACCTTGTCTGTGGTATTCTGAGTAGAATCTGGGACGGGATGACTGTGACGAGCTTCAAACTCACGAATGTTGGGTGCAGTGACAATGTGCAAAAGGATAGAGAGATCCTATTTCGACACAAGTGAGAACCGACAGAAGATTAGTCGTGCAGTAGTGTGCCTGGTATTTTTCATCCGAGACGAGAAATTCGACAGTTGATTAGCCGTACAGAAACGATAGCTGGACCATTTTCACTGAGAGGATGGATGGTAGCCATTGATAACGGTGATCCACCAACATACATCTTGCCATGGAAGGGAGCACGCATGATTGGATGAAGACAATAGGAAAGCAGAGGTTCAGAAGCAACAAAGCATCTCCAAATGCTTATCTGAAATTTCCACTAATGAATTACATAAGTATCTTTCTTTTAATTTACGTTTTATTTATCTTTCAATTATCAAAACTCATAACCAATTGAATCCACCTGACTAAGATTTACAGGATGACCATAGCTTGCTTCAAGCCCGCAATCTCTGTGGGATCGACCCTTACTCGTGTAAGGTTTTATTACTTGGACGACCCAGTGCACTTGCTGGTTAGTTGTACTGGAGTTGTGAAAAGTGTGATCACAATTCCGTGTACCAGTCGCCTTCCGAGCCTGATGTGGGGGTATTAAATGGGGTGGATGGAGTTATTAATGCCACCCCGATCTCAACCATACCTCCTCCTGCTCCGAAGGATGATGCTACTGGAGCGGCTTTGGATCCCTTATGATGTTATTTTCTTGTCTTATATATTCATATAGTCCGACCTGTGGACTTTGTTTGAACTTGTTGTTTTGTGGATAATTTTCTTGACAAAGCAACCTTTTTATTTTGAAAAACACTTAAACTCTTGGGCCGCCTTTTAGGTGACCTTTTGAGTCTTTTAATGTTTTATGTTTTGCTGATATGTTTGATCATACCTTTAAGGCTTTACCTTTGCAATCTTTTTGGATTTTATAGAGGGTTGGTACTTCCCTGTTGGTGCTTGAAATTGCAATCACACTTTTTGCAATCCGCACAACTAACCAGCAAGTGCACTGGGTCGTCCAAGTAATACCTTACGTGAGTAAGGGTCGATCCCACGGAGATTATTGGTTTGAAGCAATCTATGTTTATTTTATTAATCTTAGTCACGATGTCAATAAGGTTATTTGAATTTAATTGTAGGAAGTAAAAGTGTTTGGGATAAGTAATTGTTACTTTATTAATGAAGAATATGTTGGGGTTTTGGAGATGCTTTGTCCTTTGAACTTCAACTCTTCCTTGAAATCCTTTTCCACACGCAAGGCTCCTTCCATGGCAAGCTGTATGTAGGGTGTCACCATTGTCAGTGGCTACCTCCCATCCTCTCAGTGAAAATGGTCCAGATGCTCTGTCACAGCACGGCTAATCA
>NC_029781.3:51805568-51806257 GCF_000817695.3 Arachis duranensis
TAAAAGTTGTTTAAATAGTAAACTAGTAACCTAGGTTTACAGAATATGAGTAAACTAAGATGATTGGTGCAGAAATCCACTTCTGGGGCCCACTTGGTGTGTGCTGGGGCTGAGACTTAAGCTTCTCACGTGCCTGGGGCTGTTTTGGGTGTTCAACACCAGGTTGTAACATGTTTCTGGCGTTGAACTCCAGCTTGTAGCCTGTTTCTGGCGCTGGACGCCAGACAGCAGCATGATACTGGCGTTGAACGCCAGTTTATGTTGTTTATTTTCGCGCAAAATATGGACTATTATATATTTCTGGAAAGCCCTGGATGTCTACTTTCCAACGCCATTGAGAGCGCGCCAATTGGACTCCTGTAGCTCCAGAAAATCCATTTCGAGTGCAGGGAGGTCAGGATCCAATAGCATCAGCAGTCCTTTTTCAGCCTAACTCAGATTTTTGCTCAGTTCCCTCAATTTCAGCCAGAAAATTTCTGAAATCACAGAAAAACACACAAACTCATAGCAAAGTCCAAAAATATGATTTTTTCCTAAAAACTAATAATATTCTTCTAAAAACTAATTAAAACATACTAAAATCTACATGAAATTACCCCCAAAAAGCCTATAAAATATCCGCTCATCACAACACCAAACTTAAACTGTTGCTTGTCCTCAAGCAACTAGATGAATAAAAGAGGATAAAA
>NC_029781.3:51806451-51808802 GCF_000817695.3 Arachis duranensis
GAGAATTTAGATAGTATTATTGATTTTCCTAGTTAAGTATGTTGATTCTTGAACATAGCTACTTTTATGAGTCTTGGCCGTGGCCCTAAGCATTTTGTTTTCCAGTATTACCACCGGATACACAAATGCCACAGACACATGACTGGGTGAACCTTTTCAGATTGTGACTCAGGTTTGCTAGAGTCCCCAGTTAGAGGTGTCCAGAGCTCTTAAGCACACTCTTTTTGCTTTGGATCACGACTTTAACCACTCAGTCTCAAGTTTTTCACTTGGACCTGCATGCCACAAGCACATGGTTAGGGACAGCTTGTTTTAGCCGCTTAGGCCTGGAACTATTTCCTTGGCCCCTCCTATCCACTGATGCTCAAAGCCTTGGATCCTTTTCTTAATCCAATGATTCCTTGTAATTTTTTTTTCACTGCTTTTTCTTGCTTCAAGAATCAAATTCATGATTTTTCAGATCATCAATAATATTTTTCGTGTTCCTCATTCTTTTAGGAGCCAATATTCGTAAAATTCAGGATAAAATATGCACTGTTCAAGCATTCATTTAGAGAACAAAAAGTATTGCCACCACACATAATTAATTATAATTTTTATTAATAAGAACTTGGAAAATATAAATTACTTCTTTATTCTAAGAATCTACTATTTTATTCATGTCTGATGATGATGAGAAAAATAAATTATAACTTAATTGGAAATAAAACTAGAATAGATATGCTAATTACTACTACTACTATATATCTTCTAAGGTAAATTCCTATAATAACACTATCACAGAGTTAAAGCTAAAATTAGAACTCAACAACCTGTGTTTTGGGAAGTGGATGTTCCTTTGATCTGTGGGGTGCTTGGTCCTTCAAGGATTAATTTCTGGCGCTTCAGCTCCCTTAAATCACGCCCTTGCTCTTCTTGTTCCTTAAGCAGTTTGCAAAGCATGCTACTTTGATTGTTCTGTTCTTCCTTTATTTGGTTCATAGCTTCTTGCAATTTGGAAATAGATGCCTCAAGATGTTCCCAATATTCGAATTGAGGAAGTTCTGGGAGGACTTCTTGTGCTCTCCTCTTGATTGGATCATCTACTGGTTTGAGATCTTCTCTTTTGAGTTGGTTTGGGATGCCAATCGTGCTGGTGGTCCACCTGGCTTCCGGGATGCATATATCCTCTAGAATCTTGTCCAAGCCTTTATTTACCCTCATCATTCTCCTATTAAAGGAGTCTGGGTCATCTTTCAGTTAAGGAAGCTTAAAGATCTCCCTGATTTTGTCAGGATGGGTATGAATAATCTTTCCTCTGACTAAGGTCCGATGGTCATAGAGAGCAGCTCCAATTATTCTTTGCCTGTCTGTCTGCCATAGATTAGCATAGAACTCCTGAACCATGTTCCTTCCCACTTTCGTTTTAGGATTGAACCATGTTCCTTCCAACTTTCGTTTCAGGATTAGCTAGGATTTCCCAGTTCCTGTTTCGAATTTGTTCTTGGATCTCTCGATATTCATCTTCTTTCAGATCGAACTTGACTTCCGGGATCACTGATCTTAGACTCATTATTTTGTAGTAATGGTCTGAATGTTCTTTAGTTAAGAACTTTCCTTGATTCCAAAGTGGCTTTGGAATATTCTCTTTCTTGCCTCTTGGGTTGGGTTGTTTTCCTTTAGGGGCCATGATCAAAAAGAGCATGTTTTTGTGATCACGGATAAGCACACCAAACTTAGAGGTTTGCTTGTCCTCAAGCAAAAAAAAAGATAGAAGAGGAATAGGAGGAGAGCAAGTGAGGAATGGTGGATGATGAGAGTGGCGCCGAAAGTGGATATAAAGGGAGGGGGTGGGTTTTCGAAAATAAGAAAGAGATATAAGATAAAAGATATGATTTATAAAAGATAAATATGACATGATTTATAAAAGATAAATATGACAAGAAAAGGATATAATTTAAAAAGATATGAATGATATTTAAAAATAAATTTGAAATTTACAATTTGAAAAAGATTTTAAAAGATACTTAAGTTTAAAAAGAGATTGGAAAAAGAGTTGGATTGGATTCAAAATCATCTGTCTTTATGGATTAAGATGCATGTAAAATCTTTGAAAAAGGGATTTTAGAAATTAGGGATTTTAGAAATTAGGATTAAAATTTTTGAAATTGAAGGATGATATTTGGAAACATGTTTATGCAAGAAATCATTAATTGAAGCATAAAAATTAGAAAAATTTTTGATGAAAAACGAATTTTACCTCCTCCCTACCATTCTGGCGTTAAACGCCTAACTGCTGCATGTTTTGGGCGTTTAATGCCCAATTGTTGCTTCTCCTGGGCGTTCAACGCCCAGCTGTTGCTTCTTTCTGG
>NC_029781.3:51809268-51809777 GCF_000817695.3 Arachis duranensis
ATCACATATGGACCTCTCCACCGGGACTTCAATTTCTCGGGGAATAATTTGAGCTTAGAATTAAATAGCAGAACTTTGTACCTCGGCTCAAAGACTCTGGATGACAATTTCTTATCATGTCATCTTTTTACTTTCTCTTTGTAAATTTTTGCATTCTCGAAAGCATTGAGTCTAAATTCCTCTAGCTCATTTAACTGGAGCAATCGTTTTTCTCCAGCTAACTTGGCATCAATGTTTAGGAATCTGGTTGCCCAGTAGGCCTTGTGTTCCAGTTCTACTGGCAAGTGACACGCCTTTCCATACACAAGCTGGTATGGAGAGGTTCCTATAGGGGTCTTGAATGCTGTTCTGTATGCCCACAGAGCATCATCCAAGCTTCTTGCCCAATCCCTTCTACGGTTAATTACAGTCCGTTCCAGGATTCTTTTGAGTTTTCTGTTTGAGACTTCAGCTTGCCCATTAGTCTGTGGGTGATATGGAGTAGCTACCCTGTGGCTAACTCCATAACG
>NC_029781.3:51810288-51811242 GCF_000817695.3 Arachis duranensis
GCTGTTCGCTCACTTCCAAAATGTCCTCCATACTGTGATCCATGGCAGTGCCATAGGATCTTCTGTGCTTCTTCCTTAGGCACACATCTACGGATTACTCTGTCTGCACATCTCTTAAAGAGATACGGCTCATCCCAAAGATAATACTTTGCATCTGTGATCAGCTTCTTTGATTGTTGCCTACTGTATTCTTTGGGTATGAATCTAGCTGCCTTGTAGTTTGCAATGTCTGCAAACCATGGCACTTCCTGGATGGCAAATAGTTGCTCATCCGGAAAGTTTTCAGAGATCTCAGTAAGAGGGAGGGACGCCCCTTCTACTGGTTCTATTCGGGACAGGTGATCTGCTACCTGATTCTCTGTCCCTTTTTTGTCTCTTATTTCTATATCAAACTCTTGCAGAAGCAACACCCATCTTATGAGCCTGGGTTTTGAATCCTGCTTTGTGAGTAGATATTTAAGAGCAGCATGATCAGTGTACACAATCACTTTTGATCCTACTAAATAGGATCTAAACTTGTCAATAGCGTAAACCACTGCAAGCAGCTCTTTTTCTATGGTTGTGTAATTCTTCTGTGTGTCATTTAAAACACGACTGGCATAGTAAATGACGTGCAGAAGCTTGTCATGTCTCTGTCCCAACACTGCACCAATGGCATGGTCACTGGCATCACACATTAATTCAAATGGCAATGTCCAGTTTGGTGCAGAGATGATTGGTGCTGTGACCAATTTAGCTTTTAGAGTCTCAAATGCCTGCAGACACTCTTTATCAAAGATATATGGCGTGTCAGCAGCTAGCAGATTACTTAGAGGTTTGGCGATTTTTGAAAAATCCTTTATAAACCTCCTATAGAATCCTGCATACCCCAGAAAGCTTCTGATTGCCTTAACATTGGCTGGTGGTGGTAATTTTTCAATTACCTCTACCTTAGCTTGATCCACCTCTATTCCC
>NC_029781.3:51811579-51811948 GCF_000817695.3 Arachis duranensis
TTCCTGATCCTGGGGATCTACTGCAATTTGATTATAACCTGAATATCCATCCAGGAAGCAGTAGTATTCATGACCTGCTAGTCTTTCTAGCATCTGGTCTATGAATGGTAAAGGAAAATGATCCTTTCTGGTGGCTGTATTGAGCCTTCTATAATCAATACACATACGCCACGCTGTAACTGTTCTTGTAGGAACCAGTTCATTTTTTTCATTATGAACCACTGTCATGCCTCCCTTCTTAGGGACGACTTGGACAGGACTTACCCAGGGGCTGTCAGAAATAGGATAAATAATCCCAGCCTCTAGTAATTTAGTGACCTCCTTTTGCACTACTTCCTTCAAGGCTGGATTCAGCCGCCTTTGTGGTTG
>NC_029781.3:51812601-51813788 GCF_000817695.3 Arachis duranensis
TATTAGGTTGATACTTGCCCCAAGATCGCATAAAGCTTGCTTGGTACAAACACCTTCTAATGTGCATGGTATCATAAAGCTCCCGGGATCTTTAAGCTTCTCAGGTAAGTTTTTCAGAATGACTGCACTGCATTCTTCAGTGAGGTAAACTTTTTCAGTCTCCCTCTAATCCTTCTTATGACTTAAGATCTCTTTCATGAACTTAGCATAAGAGGGTATTTGCTCAAGTGCTTCTGCAAACGGAATCTTTATTTCAAGAGTCCTAAGATAGTCTGCAAAGCGGGCGAATTGCTTATCCTGTTCCGCTTGGCGGAGTTTTTGAGGATAAGGCATTTTGGCTTTGTATTCCTCAACCTTAATTGCTGCAGGTTTATTACCTACAGAAGTGGGTTGGGAAGCCTTTTTAGAAGGGTTGTTATCAGCACTTGTACGTGACTGATCCCCCACTGGCGTTTGAATGCCAGGGGTGGGAGCTGGAGTGGCGTTAGACGCCAACTCCTTATCTGTTACTGGCGTCTGAACGCCAGAACTATGCTTCCCTTGGGCGTTCAACGCCAGCCTTATTCCTCTCTGGGCTCTGATTGTCCTCAGAGGGATTTTGAGTAGCCATTTGTTCATTTCTTGGCTTCTTGCTGCTTTGAAGTGAGGTATTTAATGCTTTCCCACTTCTTAATTGAACTGCTTGGCATTCTTCTGCTATTTGTTTTGATAGTTGCCTTTCTGTTTGCTTTAACTGTACTTCCATATTCCTGTTAGTCATTCTTGTTTCCTGTAGTATTTCCTTGAATTCGGATAGCTGCTTGGTTAGAAAGTCTAATTGCTGATTGAATTCATTAGCCTGATCCACAGGACTGAGTTCAGCAGTTACTGTTTTAGCTTCTTCTTTCATGGAAGATTCACTGCTTAGGTACATATGCTGATTTCTGGCAAATGTATCAATAAGCTCTTGAGCTTCTTCAATTGTTTTTCTCATATGTATAGATCCACCAGCTGAGTGGTCTAGAGAAATCTGAGCTTTTTCTGTAAGCCCATAGTAGAAGATGTCTAATTGCACCCACTCTGAAAAAATTTTAGAGGGGCATTTTCTCAGCATCTCTCTGTATCTCTCCCAAGCATCATAAAGGGGTTCATTATCTCCTTGTTTGAAGCCTTGGATGCTTAGCCTTAGCTGTGTCATCCGTTTTGGA
>NC_029781.3:51814203-51815386 GCF_000817695.3 Arachis duranensis
TTTTTTTTTGAATTTTGAATTTTATGATGAAAGAGAAAAACACACAAAAGACATGAGACTTAAAATTTTTAGATCTAATGCTCCTTATTTTCGAAAATTTTGGAGGGAAAACACCAAGGAACACCAAACTTAAAAATTTTAAGATCAAAACACAAGAAAGACTCAAGAACACCTTGAAGATTCACAAGAACACCAAGAACAAAAGAAAGAACACCAAACTTAAAATTTTTAGAAAACCAAGATAAATTTTCAAAAATTAAAGAAAGATCAACAAGAAAACACCAAACTTAAAGTTTGGCACAAGATTAAATCAAGAAAAATTATTTTTGAAGAAAAGATTTTAAAAAGAAGATACCCAATTGCCACGAACATAAGCCAACGCTCTAGCCAACTGAGTTAAAAATGTAACGTATTTTAAAGATGTATTATTTTTATAGATAAGAATAGATTTTTTTTTGAAAACTAATGTCTTGAAAAAGCACAAGAAAAACAAGAAAAGACACAGAACAAGAAAAATCACAGATCAAACAAGAAAAATTGACAAGAACAATTTGAAGATCAAGGAAAAACAAGAACATGCAATTCGAAAAATTAAGAGACAAGGAAAAGAATGCAATTGACACCAAACTTAGAACAAGACACTAAACTCACAAAAATTAGAAATTGATAAAGAAAAATAATATATTTTTGAAAAATTTTTGAAAAGGGAATAAAGGACTCAGAATTTAATGACTCTATAACAACAAAAATAAATTATTCCTAATCTAAGCAACAAAATAAACCTTTAGTTGTTCAAACTCGAATAATCCCCGGCAACGGCGCCAAAAACTTGGTGCATGAAATTGCAATCACACTTTTTGTAATCTGCACAACTAACCAGCAAGTGCACTGGGTTGTCCAAGTAATACCTTACGTGAGTAAGGGTCGATCCCACGGAGATTATTCGTTTGAAGCAATCTATGTTTATTTTATTAATCTTAGTCAGGATGTCAATAAGGTTATTTGAATTTAATTGTAAGAAGTAAAAGTGTTTGGGATGAATAATTGTTACTTTATTAATGAAGAATATGTTGGGGTTTTGGAGATGCTTTGTCCTTTGAAATTCAACTCTTCCTTGAAATCCTTTTCCACACGCAAGGCTCCTTCCATGGCAAGCTGTATGTAGGGTGTCACCATTGTCAGT
>NC_029781.3:51815641-51818966 GCF_000817695.3 Arachis duranensis
ACCGCCATCAATTCTAGCTTATACCACGAAGATTCTGATTAAGGAATCTAAGAGAAGCTCATTCAATCTGATGTAGAACGGAGGTGGTTGTCAGGCACACGTTCATGGATCTGAGGAAGGTGATGAGTGTCACGGATCATCAACTTCTTCATGTTTAAGCGCGAATGAACGTCTTAGATAGGAACAAGCGTGTTTGAATTTGGGGCCCACTTGGTGTGTGCTGGGGCTGAGACTTAAGCTTCTCACGTGCCTGGGGCTGTTTTGGGCGTTCAACGCCAGGATGTAACCTGTTTCTGGCGTTGAACTCCAGCTTGTAGCCTGTTTCTGGCGCTGGACGCCAGACAGCAGCATGATACTAGCATTGAACGCCAGTTTACGTCATCTATCTTCGTGCAAAGTATGGACTATTATATATTTCTGGAAAGCCCTTGATGTCTACTTTCCAACGCCGTTAAGAGCGCGCCAATTGGACTCCTGTAGCTCCAGAAAATCCATTTCGAGTGCAGGGAGGTTAGGATCCAACAACATCAGCAGTCCTTTTTCAGCCTAACTCAGATTTTTGCTCAGCTCCCTCAATTTCAGCCAGAAAATTCCTGAAATCACAGAAAAACATACAAACTCATAGTAAAGTCCAGAAATATGATTTTTGCCTAAAAACTAATAATATTATACTAAAAACTAATTAAAACATACTAAAATCTACATGAAATTACCCCCAAAAAGCGTATAAAATATCCGCTCATCACCTGTCCTACCTCTTTTGCAGTGTGTTCTCCACCCTTGCCTTTGGGATCTCGCCTTGTTTTGGGTTGGTACTTACTAATCTTTTGCTTTTGGCAAACATTATCCTCCGTGGCTTGGTGTCCGAGCTTTCAGTGATTCGTCCGACAACTTTGTAATGTTCTGTAGAACCTTTCTAGTTAGTTCGAACGACTTCTTTGTAGCCCTATTTTGAAGTTGTTCCTTTGTTGAATGGAGCTATTTCCCTTTTGGCCGAGAACTTTTGAGCCTTAAGTTGTTTTTAACCTTTTTGGCTCTTATTATTTTCTCGAGGTAGTGCTTGCTTTGTGGGATCGCTCCTTTAGTTGATGTTGAGGTGAGCTTTTTAGTCATTTTCCAACAACTTTTTAGGTAGTGTTCCAAGGGGAACCTTTTCTTTATAGTTTGTTTGGATGACCTTTTAGCTCTATTTCGCTTCGTGCGTTTGCTTTTTAAGTAGTGTCTTTTTCAAGACTTCATACCCTTCAGCAAAGCATTTCTGGCCTTTCTTTGGCCTTTGCAAGATATCTTTGTCCCTTTTTAGTGATTCTTTCACTGGTCCGACTTCTCTGTCGGGCCTTCTTAAGTTATTTTTAGTAATCCATTTTTAGTCAGACCTCGTCAGGTCGCTTTCTATGGATTAATCTGCTTCTATCGCTTTCACCTTGCCGACCTCTTGATAATCAGGTGATGAATTTGGTTTTTACCTTTCCGACCTCTCGGTAATCGGGCGATGAATTTGGTTTTCACCTTGACGACCTCTTGGTAATCGGACGATGAATTTTTGCATTTTATGAGCTTAGATTAATGCGTCTTGGTAGGAAACTTTTTAGGGAATTGATAACTTTTATTCAAATGATAATGAAATAAAAATATAAATAAAAATATGAACATACAAGTGCTTACCATTCTAGGTATTTTTTCAAGGTGGGATCCTTAGCTTGGTAGCTCCCTTCTATCTGTCAGGTAACTACTTATGAATCAATGAAGATGATAAGCCTTTGGACCCCTACCTCCCTAGCCAGCCTTAAACCAGCCAATAGTGCCTCAAATTCAGCCTGATTATTTGAGGCAGGGAATTCGAGCTTTAGTGATAGCTCGATTTGGATTCCCTGATCACTTTCGATAATTACACCTGCGCCACTCTCGGTTTTGTTTGAGGAGCCGTCTACGTAGAGATTCCATTTCGTAGGAGTTCCCAGGGTTTCAGTGTACTCGGCAATGAAGTCGGCCAGATACTGTGATTTGATGGCTGTCCGAGCTTCATATTGGAGATCAAATTCAGATAACTCAACTGCCCACTGTAGAATTCTTCTAACTAAATCTATTTTCTGCAGGATGCTTTTCACGGGCTGGTTGGTCCAAATTCTGATAGTGTGAGCTTGGAAGTATGGGAAGAGTCATCGAGAAGTGAGTATAAGGGCGTAGGCGAACTTCTTTATCTTTTGATAGTTTAGTTCGGCCCCTTGTAGAGCCTTGTTGATGAAATAGATGGGTTGTTGCCCACTTTCATCTTCTCTGACGAGTGCTGAGGCTATTACCTGACTTTCCACTGCGAGGTATAATACGAGTTCTTCATTTTTTCGTAGTTGGGTGAGAATGGGTGGTTTCCCCAAGAATTTTTTAAAATCTTGGAAAGCTTGTTCACACTCCGTTGTCCATTCAAACCTCTTTCTCTTCCTTAGAGTAGCATAGAAGGTAGGGGAGAGATCTTATTGCTGATCCGACTAGAAATCTAGACAAGGCTGCCAACCTTCCATTGAGTTGTTGTACCTTTTTGACGCAGGTTGGAATTTTCATGTGAAGTATAGCCTTGCACTTATCTAGGTTTGTTTTGATTCCTCTTTGCGGGGTTAAGTCGCATACCATGCTTTCTTATGGTGTCGAACACTTTAGCGAGGTCACATAACAACGATTCCTCACTTTGTGTTTTAACCAGCATGTCGTCTACATAGACCTCCATTAGCTTTCCGATGAGGTCAGCGAAGACTTTGTTCATCAGTCTTTGGTAAGTAGCCCCCTGCGTTCTTGAGTCCGAAGGGCATGACTATATAGCAATAGTTTGCCTTTGCGGTTAGGAACGAGGTCTTCTCTTGGTCGGGTGGGTATATTGGGGTTTGGTTGTATCCCGAATAAGCATCCATGAAGGAGAGGTACTTGTATTCGGAAGAGGCGTTGGTGGACGAAATTGTGATCACATCAATGTAGTATTTTTTGTTGTTGTATGGAATCATTATTATGGCATTTATGTGTGGACACAACTCCGTTCAACTAACCAGCAAGTGTACTGGGTCGTCCAAGTAATACCTTACGTGAGTAAGGGTCGATCCCACAGAGATTGTTGGTATGAAGCAAGCTATGGTCACCTTGTAAATCTCAGTTAGGCAGATTAAATAGTTTTGGGTTTTGAAAATTAATAATAAAAAGAAAATAAAAGGGATAGAAATACTTATGTAAATTAATAGTGGAAATTTCAGATAAGTGTATGGAGATGCTGTGCTCCTCTTGAATCTCTACTTTCCTATTACAGTCATCCAATCCTTCCTACTCCTTTCCATGGCAAGCT
>NC_029781.3:51819210-51842864 GCF_000817695.3 Arachis duranensis
ACTCCACACCCTTAATCTATGGTGTGCAGAAACTCCACTGTTGAAAATACATAAGTGAAAGGTTCAGGCATGGCCGAATGGCCAGCCCCCATGGTCTAAGGACTAGGCATCCAGAGATTATCAAATACACTAGTAAAAAGTCTTATTTATACTAAACTAGCTACTAGGGTTTACATGAGTAAGTAATTGATGCATAAATCCACTTCCGGGGCCCACTTGGTGTATGTTTGGGCTGAGCTTGAACTATCCACGAGCTGAGGCATTTATTGGAGTTGAACTCCAAGTTATAACGTGTTTTGGGCGTTCAACTCCGGATCATGACGTGTTTCTGGCGTTTAACTCCAGACAGCAGCATGTACTTGGCGTTCAACGCCAAGTTAGGTCATCAATTTCCGAATAAAGTATAGACTATTATATATTTTTCGAAAGCTCTGGATGTCTACTTTCTAACGCCGTTGAGAGCGCGCCAATTGGAGTTCTGTAGCTCCAGAAAATCCATTTCGAGTGCAGGGAGGTCAGGTTCCAACAGCATCAGCAGTCCTTTTGTCAGCCTTTTTCAGAGTTTTGCTCAAGTCCCTCAATTTCAGCCAGAAATTACCTGAAATCACAGAAAAACACAAACTCATAGTAAAGTCCAGAAATGTGAATTTAACATAAAAACTAATGAAAACATCCCTAAAAGTAGCTTGAACTTACTAAAAACTACCTAAAAACAATGCCAAAAAGCGTATAAATTATCCGCTCATCAGGCGTCCACTAGAGTGTCTATATTCGGGAGTGGGTAAGGATCTTTTGGGCAGGCCTTATTGAGGACGGTGTAGTCGGTACACATTCTCCACTTGCCATTTGACTTCTTCACCAAGACAACGTTGGCTAGCCATAATGGGTACTTGACCTCCCTTATGAACCCTGCCTCCAGTAAGGCTTGTACCTGCTCTTCCACAGCATGGGACCTTTCTGGGCCAAGCTTCCTACGCTTCTGTTGCACTGGCCGAGATCCGGAATATACCGCCAACTTGTGGCACATTAACTTGGGATCTATGCTGGGCATGTCCACGGCCTACCACGCAAAGATGTCAGCATTATTCTTTAGGAATTGTATCAATGTCTCCTTCAAGTCTCCCCTCAAGGTTGCCCTATATTTGTTGTTTTTCCTGAGTATCCCCGATTTGGACTTTTTCGGTCTCACCTTCAGGTTGTGGACGAAGTTCTTCGCGAACTCGAACTCTCCCGAGTTCAATGGTGTTAATTTCCTCTCCTTTAGGGTTGCCTTTAAGATTTAGACTTTCGTTGTAACAGTGATGAATCCATAATTGATGATGATTTTTGGCTAGAATTGAATGGATTTCATCACATAAACTTGCACTTATTCCCTTGAATAGCATGCTTTTGATCTTTCCTTCCAAATTGTGCTTGATTGTGAAAACATGCTTTTTTATGCTCTATTTTATCTTTTTTTATTCCATTTGCCTTCCATTCGATGCTTTGATGTTGTTTGTGAGTGATTTTAGGTGTATAAGGTAGGAATGTGTAGGAGAAAATGGAAGGAGAGCATGCAAAGTGGAGGAAACATGAAGAATCAAAAGAGAAGAGTTCTGAGATGTGTGCGTGCACACAGCCCCCTGTGTGTCTGCACAAGAACCCAATCAGAGCGTGTGGACCAATCAGAGTGCGTCGTGTGTCCAGCCAAGCATCGCCTAGTGTGCATATGCACAGCCTCTCGTGCGTGCACACAGAAAGAAAAATTTGCAAAGTGTGCGGACGCACACGCCTGTGCGTCCGCACAGGTGTTCGCACATGACTTCATTAAAAAGGCACGTGACTCGCGATTTGAGGGTTTTGAAGGCCCATTTCTGAAGTCTCTTAGCTCATATTGGATAAAGAATGAAGGGAAGAGAATAGCATATCATTCGGGTAGTTTTAGGAGGAGTAGTAGGAAGTTTTAGTTTAGTTTTTCTCTAAGTTTTCTTCAACCTCTACTAGGGTTTTCATTAGGGTTTTACATTCAAGTGCCATTTTCTATTTTTGATCTTGGATTTTGCTAAGTCTCATTGTAAGTATTCTCTTGTTATTACTCTTTCTAGTTACTTGGTTCTTACATTTTCTTTTAATGCGAGTTATAGTTTCATTTTACTTCTCTCTTGCAATTTAAATTTCTTGTTGATGAATGTGATGTTTGATGTTCATTTCATGCTTTCTTACGTTATTCTTGTTGCTTGAGATCAATTGTTGCTTTTAATTTCAAGTATTTTCTCATTTTCACCATGTTTAAGCTTTTTGCCCATCAAGTGTTTGACAAAATGTCAAACATGATTTTAGGCTAAGTTTTTACCTCTTGGCTTAGGTAAAGTGAGCAATTAGGTTCCTAGAGTTGGAATATCCAACATTTAGTGTCAATTCTTGAATTGTTAATTGCTCTTGTTCCCACTAACGCTAAGTTGTTGCTAAGGTAATTAGCAAGCAATTTAGAATTTGTGGGTTAAGGACACTTATGCTCATTTAACTTATCTTTCGATGTGAGGGTTGATCAAGTGAGACTAATCCATTATAATTGTCATAGTTGTGGTTCCAATAAGGAAATGATCCATAGCTCACTCCAAGCCAAGACCCCTTTTTATGCTTTCAATCTTTCATATTTTGTTATGTTAATCTCTTTCATACTTTACTTATTTATATCACACACTCAGTTCTTTAATTGCTTCATTAGTTCAATCATTACAATTTTGCATGTTCTTTTATTGCTTTATATGTTCATCTCTTCATTGAAAACCCCTTGATCACTACAACCAAAATTTGCACACTCATTGCCATTGAGTGATTCTTAGGGAGGACGACCTGGGAATTAAACACTCTCGGTTTATATTTGGTTTGAATTGTGATAACATTTGATCAATGGTCAATTTGTCGGGTTAAGACTATACTTACAACACCAATTTCGTTTTGATAATCAAATTCCTAACATATGCAAATCGGCCGCTCGTCAAATTTGGCGCTGTTGCCGGGGATATTCACTTTGAGTGCAATGAGTGCCATGATTTTGGTTGTGTAAATATGTGAATAGTGTGAATACTTGGTTTTTGGTTTGCTACTTGGCACTAGTTATAGATACTATTTTCCTCTTTAGTAATTTTAGTAGTTATAAGTTGTTAAGTTAGCTTATGTTTACTTGCCTGCTTGTGTTTTGCTTTTCATAATTGCATGCTTTTGTTGCCTCCTCAGTTGAATGACACGGTCGCTTCCAGACCCGAGCTTGGCCACTTTTAATCCGAAAATTGAAAGAACTTTAACTCGTATAAGGCAAGCTCGGCGCTGGCTAGCTTTTGTGAATAGTGAATCGGGTTTCCTCGAGGATCACTCCTATTCACTATCACCAACCGTCCATGACTCTCGTTCTCGGATCAATGAGGAGACTCTATATTCATCTGTTGGGAGTACTGAATTGTCTTTGAGTGACTCAGGTGACGCTGTCATAGCGGTGATGATTGGATTTTTGATGGTTTAGAATTTCACTAATGAATTCTCATTGTAAAGTATAGTCTCTAAACCAACAATAATCCTTTCATACAAAATTTTGCTTGTCACAAGTAACAAACCCCTAAAATCTATAAACCGAAGTATTGAACCTCGGGTCGTTCTCCCTAGGAATTACAATAAAGTGTCTTGTTATTGGTTATGAGTTATTTTGGGGTTTTTGAGATTTTATACAAGAAATATAAATTGCAAAAGAAATAAACTAACAACTAACAAAACTCTTGGCAAGGTATGAGAACTAGAAGTCCTATCCTAGTTATCCTCCTCCATTGTGACCACAAATTGTTCATTGCTCCCACTTAGTTAACCTCTAACCATGGAGGAAAGTCAAGTGGATGAATCAATGTGATTCCTCAAGTCCTAATCAACTCCTAAAGGAAAGACTAGCTTTAGAGGCATTCAAATTAATTAGCAACTTCTAATTATCAATCAACAAAAGAATTATATAACTCAAGAGTCACTAATTACTCAACCAAAGCCAAGAGGAACAAAATCTACACTAAAACTAAAAGAAGCATTTTATCAAACACATAAGAGGCATAAAAAGGAAAGTATATGAAATCTACAACAAGAATGAAATCTAACAACAATTATTGCAATGAATTAACAACAACAATTAAAAGAAATACAACTATTATGAATTACCTCTAATTGAATTGAAAGAAAGTAGAAGGAACAAAAGTAGATCTACATCAAAGTATGAGAACAACATAAAGAAAATTACAACAAAAGAATAGAAGAAGAATGAATGTAACAACAAGGAATTGAAAGGTAGAAGTAGAAGAAGATGAATTAAAACCTAGATCTAAGAACCAAACATAATCCTAATCCTAATCCTAGAGAGAAGTGAGAGCTTCTCTCTCTAAAACTAACTCTAAACTAATCCTAATGTGTAAAAATGATCAAAAGTCTAGTCTCCCCATTTGCTCTTCAATCCTTGGCTTTAAATAGCAGTTCAGGCACCAAAGTTGGTTGGGATTGGGCCCCACAAATCTTGAGAATTCGTTGGGTGCGAATTCACTTAAAAATCAAGTATAAGCATCGACGCGTACGTGCACAGCACGCATACGCTTCCATGGGCCATTTCGCAGAGTGCGCGTAAGCACCTGGTGCGTGCGCGCGTCCATGGGCGAGTTTAACTCTTTGACTTTTCATGATCTTCTCCACTTTGTATGCTTTCCTCTCACTCCTTTGATTCTTGCCTAGCCCTTTCAACCTGAAATCACTAACAAACACATCAAGGCATCTAGTAGAATCAAAGAGAGATTAAAATCATCAAGTTAAAGGCCTAAAAAGCATGTTTTCACATTTAAGAACAAATAAGGAGACAATCACAAAATCATGCTAATTCATTAAATAAATGTGGGTAAAAGGTATTAAAATCTCCTAAATCAATACAAGATAAACCCTACAAATGGGGTTATCAGGCGGACCCTCCACGAAGGATTACTTTGAAAGAAGCTGGAGCACCTGATTTTAACCTACAACCACTTCAGATTTTGTATCCGGCCTTAGACCCAAATTTTGAGCTTAAGTCTGGCACAATCAACTTGCTTCCCAAGTACAATGGGCTACCTGGGGAAGATCCGCTGAAGCACCTTAAGGATTTTCAAGTTGCATGTGCAACCGCAAGGAGACATAGGGCGGATCGCGGATGAATCTGCAGTGTTGGTCTTTGCTTTCCATTTCTCTTTGGAGGAGAAAGCAAAGGAATGGTTTTATACTCAGCCGAGTGAAATTTGATCCAACTAGGACTTGTTGCGTAAGGAGTTCTTGGAAAAGTTCTACCCTACTCATAAAACAGACAAGTTACGAAGAGAGATCTCTTGTATTGTGCAACAAGATGGGGAGACCTTGTATGAATACTGGGAAAGATTCAAGAAGTTATTAGAAGCTTGCCCTCACCACCGGATTGGTGAGCCGTTTCTTATCAGTTATTTCTATACAGGGATGCATCCCCAAGATAAGCTTTTCCTAGACGCTGCAAGTGGAGGATCATTGATCACAAGTAATACTGTTGTGGAAGCCTGGAAAGTTATGTCAGAATTCACAAACTCGGCTGAACACTCAAGAGTGAGGGATCCACAACCTCTAGCTTTAAGCAAAATTCCTCCCGATGGTGCCAATGCGACTGAGACCCCTGAGAAGATTGCAGTTTTGTTGAGACAAATCACCCAGGGGAAACAAATGACTCAGGCCTTGATGATCACTTCCATGCAAGAGCAAAGCGAGTTTCATAAGAAACAAGATGCATACATGGCTACAATAGCCGAAGCCCTTACCCGTTTGACTCTCCCTCCTCAAACCGCACAAAGCACCCAACAAGCTTTAACCTCAAGTAGTTTACCCTCTCAACCTCAACCCAACCCTAAGGGGAGCATAAATGCCATTACTCTCCGAAGTGGTACTAAGTTGGACAAGAATGTTGCTATACCCACAAAGGCGAGTGAGAAGACCAACAATGATAAGGTAGGAGAAGAAGTAGAGATGACAAAGGGTGAAGATGAAAATATTGACAAAAGTGAGGAGGAGCCACCAAAAGTCAAGGAGCCAAAGAGAAAGACCTTGCTTGAAGAGCCTTCACCCATTCCATTCCCAACTTTGGCCAAGAAGGCAAAGAAGCAAGAAGATCTTGACCCCACTTTGGTGGAAATTTTTAAGAAATTCGAATTTACCGTCCCTCTCTTTCAAGCCATTCAACAAGTGCCGAAGTATGCCAAGTTCCTTAAAGATGTGTGCACTCACAAAGACAAGCTTGGCAATCTTAGTGAAAAGCAGGTAGATGATTCTATCTCTTCTTTGCTTCCTGAAAAATATAATAATCTCGGCCCATGTTTGGTGACTTGTTTGATTAGTGGGATTAAGTTCATGGATTGTATGTGTGATTTGGGAGCATGTGTGAGCATCATGCCATTGCCCGTATACCAAAGATTGAACTTACCACCCCTCAAGAGATTCGGGATAAGGTTTGTCTTGGCTGACAAGAGTATTGTGTTTGTGGTTGGAATTGCAGAGAACATCATAATCAACATTCAAGGGTTGCTTTTTCCGGTTGACTTCCACATCTTGGAGACTCCACTTATTGATTCGACTAACCCATCATCAATACTCCTTGGAAGACCATTCTTGAGGACGGCCCGTTTCAAGCTAGATGCACACTCAGGAGTCTATTCTTTTGAGTCGGATGGTAAGTTAGTCAAGTTCACCCTGGAGGAGTCCAACAAACCCATTCTTAAGGCCAATTCCATTTTTGGGTGTGACATAGTTGAAGACAAAGTGGTTGAGGATATCAAGGAACAAGGAAAAGAGGAGGTTGCCAAGAAGTCAAATTCAAAGGATCATGCTCAAACCAAGAATGCCAAGGAGTTGGAGATTTTCCTCCTTGGCGAAGTTCCTAAGTGACCAATGAAGCCTTGCAAGTCCAACTTAGGACTCTAAACCAAAGTGTTTGGTGGGAGACACCCCACCATGGTGACATTTTTCTAACTCTATCTCTTGTTTATAGCTTTTTGAATTACTTATTTTTTTGTGATATAGTGAGTAGCGTAGGTTGGGTTTAATAACTTTGAGTTAAAGAGGTTAGAATTCCTTGTGGACTATGATTGTATGCTTGTTTGAATGATTTGGGGTTGGTATGTTAATTTGCCAATGTTGGGAACCTTAGTTTTATGGAGAAAAGAATTTTCTAAAACAGGGCATTTGTGCGTCCGCACCACCCTGTGCGTGCGCACAAAGCTGTGTTTTTCGCCATCTGTGCGGGCGCACAAGCCTGTGCGTCCGCACTCGCTTTGACAAGCCCTCTGGTGGCAGTGCCAGCATAGCCTGTGCGTGCACACTGCCCCTTTTCTCTGCTCTGTGCATGCGCACAGCTGTGTGCGCACGCACACGTTCCTTTTCTTGTCTTGTTTGTGCAGCCGTACAGACGTGTGCGTCCGCACACCGCTTGTAAGCCCCTCTGGTGGGAGCGGGGAATGGCTTGTGCGAGCACACACCTTCCCCTTTCTTATCGTCTGTGCATGTGCACGGACTTGTGTGCACGCGCACATATGCTTTTGTCCACAAGTTTAAAAAAAAGAGAGTTCTTCTGTGCATTCGCACCTTTTGGTGCACTCGCACGCCCTTTTGCAACCTCTCTGGCTGCAGGTCGCGAACTGGGCGTTAATAGGATGAGCTACCCTATTGAGGGGTAGCATTCTTTTCTTTTTCCTTTCTTCTTCTTGCTCTCTCTCCCCCTCTCTTCCGCCCAGTCTCGCCGGTCAGTTGCCGCCGGCCGCCGCCACCGTTAGCCGTCGGCCACCACCACCATATCTCTACTTTTCTTTTATTTCTCTTCTCTCTTCTTTCCTTCTTTTCTTTTCTTCTTTTCTCTCTATTCACCATCGGTGAATTTTCTCTTCCGGTCAAGCCAACGGCCGTGATTTCGCAGTGGCTATAACAAGTGCCATTGCTCCCGCCTAGTTCTTGTTCTGCTCAACCTTCATATCAAAGGTTCTTGGTTTTACTTTCCTTCTTTTTTTTCTTTTCTTTCTTTCTTCCTATTTTTGTTAATATTGTTGCATTTTCTTTCATTTCTTTTATGTTGTTTGAATTAAATTTGTTGCTTTCCCCTTATTGTTTGCTTGTATTGCAAAGTATTATTTCTTGATTATTGGGTTGCTTGCTATCAATTTTGAGCTTAATTGTGATGGGTTTGCACATTGCATACCGTATGTTCAATAAAATGCCTCAATTAACATCTTGTTTGATTCATATGACTTGGCCATCATATGTCTTTAATTAATCTTTTGTTAGGCATCATACGTCTTTTTTGTGCATTTTGATGTTGATGAATTTGTGTCACTAATGCATTTCCATGCTCACATGCTTTGAGTTCAACCACCCATGTTTGCCAAGAAATTGTGTATTTTGTCAATGGGTGAGCATAAGTAGCAATTGCATTGTGTTGATAGAATCTAAGTTAAGTGTTCATCTTGGAATCTAAATTGAGTAATCCTTTTACAAATGTTCAACTTTTAATGATTTCTTGATCAAGCATCTTTTGGCCTCAAACTAAAGAACATTGTATATGTGATTACCATTTGTCGATGATGAACAATTGACTTTTCTCTTTTGGTGCTTGCTTAGAGTTGCTTGCATGTCTATGTTTCACTTTCTTGCAACATGAGTACTTAGTTGTGAAGCTTTGAGCCTTTAATTGAATGGAGAGTGTGATCGCCATTGTATGCGGCCGGTGTGTATGTTCTAACCGTGCACACCATTGGAATATATACACCGTCATTCTTATGAATCACACTATCTTCAAGCTTCCAATTAAGAATTTAGTTTTCTTGATTTTATTAAGTGTTTCCTCCTTGTTCTAAATTTTGCTGTTGTCATTGTAACCTGAATTTTCTTCTGCTTTCTTGTAGGATGCAGAAAAAGGGTAAGAAACCGGTCGCTTTACCGGTTGTGGAACCTTCAACCCACGCATCACTACCATGTTTCATGGATCAACCGAGTCACCAACCAGATATCTTGATCAACCGAAGAGCACAGTTCCAATACGACAGCTTTAAGAAAAGGTCAATCCATTGGAAACGGACACTCAAGGACCCGATCAAGTACAAAGCGGTTATCCATGAGCAGATTACCTTACTTTATTGAGACTTTTTAGAGCAAGACCCAATTGAAGTCAGTGAAACCATGGTGCTGGAATTCTATGCCAATTACCAAAGATGGGAAGCAGAGTCGGTATTCCTCCGGGAAAAGAGGTTGGATACTTCCAACCAGGCTCTTGAAGCTATTCTGAAGATCTCCCACATTCCCCCCGAAGAGGATGACTCTCCTTGGATTAAGGCGAAGGTGTCCAAGGGGAGGATGTCTTTGACTCCCATACTTCAAAGAATTGGCCGTCCTGGTGCTTCATGGGAGTTTAGCAAAAGGAGAAATTATGTTCCTGCGACTATAGCTTATTCAAGCTCGTATATGGCATCAAACTATAGCGGACTATATCATTCCCAGCACTCATGTTACCCATGTGAGATTCAAGACTGCGTTGCTACTTTGGGCTATTGACGAACGGATTTTTGCATGGTCTAGAGTTCCCAAATAAATTCTCGTTGAAAGTATAGTTTCTAAATCAACAAGAATCCTTTCGTACAAAAGATTGTTTGTCACAAGTAACAAACCCCTAATAAAATTGATAACCGAAAAATTTAAACCTCGGGTCGTCTCTCAAGAAATTGCAGGGAAGTATGCTTATAATTGGTTATGGAAAAGTGTGTTTTGGGGTTTTTTTAAGATAAAAAGCAAGAATAGTAAATGGAAATGAAAATCAAATGACTAGAAAAGCTCTTGGCAAGGTATGAGAACTGGAAATCCTATCCTAGTTATCCTTATCAATTGTGATGAGAATTGTTCATTGCTCCCACTTAGTTAACCCTCAACGAATGAAGGAAAGTCAAGTGGACTAATCAATTTGATTCCTCAAGTCCTAGTCAACCCCAAAGGAAAGACTAGCTTTAGTGGAATCCAAATCAATCAGCAACTTTCAATTATCAATCAATAAAGGAGTTTGATAACTTAAGTGTCACCAATTACTCAACCAAGCCAAGAACATAGAAGCCTACTCTAACATCCTTCTAAGCATTTTGTTAAGTATTTGGAGGGTATAACATAAAAATATAGAAAACTAGCTAGGAATATTAAATCCAAATAACCAATTGCAAACATCAATCAATAACAAATAGTAGAAGAAGCAATAAATCTAAAATACCTCAAATTGTATTAAATAGAAAATGAATCTAACATGAGAATTCATAAGCTAAAGTAATTAACAAGGGAAATCAATAAACTAGAATATCAAGGCAAAAAAAGTAGAAGAGAAATCCTAAATCCTAAAACCTAATAGAGAAGAGAGAGCCTCTCTCTCTCTCCAAAAACTACATCTAAAACCTAAATTGTGTGAATGAGAAGTGAATGAATGATGAATGGATTCCCCCACTCTGCAGCCTCTAATCTGTGTTTTCTGGGCTAAGAACTGGGTCAAAAACAGCCCAGAAATTGCTGGGGGCAATTTCTGATACGTACAACACGTGGCTCATGCGCGCGTACGCGTCGCTTGTCTGCGCACTATCCATGTGTACGCGTGCTTTGCACATGCGCGCCCTTAAACTCCAAGCCAACTATGGGAAATTATATATCGTTGCGAAGCCCCAGAAGTTAGCTTTTTAACACAACTAAGACCGCCTCATTTGGACCTCTATAGCTCAAGTTATGATCGATTGAGTGCGAAGAGGTCAGGGCTGACAACTTTGTAGTTCCTTTAGCTTCTTGTATTCCTTCCACTTTTGCATGCTTCCTTTCCATTCTCTACACCATTCCTACCTTGTAATCTCTGAAAACACTTAACACACATATCAAGGCATCGAATGGTAATGAGAGGGGATTAAAATTAGCTAAATTAAGACCAAAGAAACATGTTTTCAATCATAGCACAAAATCAGGAAGGAAAATATAAAACATGCGAATTCAATGAATAAGTGTGAGATTAGTGGATAAAATCCACTCAATTAAGCACAAGATGTTCCATGAAATAGTGGTGCATCAAATCTCCCCACACTTAAACATTAGCATGTCCTCATGCTAAGCCCAAGTGAAACTATAAGAGTGAAGAGGAATGGTAGGATGTATGAAATGCAACCTATTTAAAGTAACTAAATCTTTCAAGAACAAATATGAACTGGATTTCACTAATTCAAATCATAAAATGAAGTACAAATAGACTTGCAGAAGAAAATAGCTCATGAAAGCCGGGAACAAAGAATCGAGCATCGAACCCTCACTCGAAGTGTATACACTCTAATCACTCAAGTGTTTAAGGGTCGAGTCTCTCGGTTCTCTACTAATCTCTCTTTCTAAGACTTGCTCTTCTTCTACCAATCAACATAAATTTAATGCACAAATACACATATCAAGAGGTCTTTTCAAGGATTGTAATGGGGTTAGGGTCAAGGTAGGAATGTATTTGGTTAAGTGGACTGAAATTCAAATCCTTGATTAACCTAAACTTACCACCTAACCTAAGACAATCTATGTAATTACAATGCAAAATCTAACTTATCCATTAACTTTGTTTTCCACATATTCATGCATCTGACTTTGAGTACAGTACATATGCATTGCTACCATCATTTACTTTGGGGGTATTTTGTCCCTTTTTTATTGCTTGATCTTTTTCTTTTCTTTTTCTTTTATTTTTCTTGTATTTTTTCTTTTCTTTGTTTTTTTCCCAATACATATGATTAAGATATTGAATACATATATGTCCTCAACATTTTTCACCTTTTCACAAAATTTCTAACATACTCAATTTCCAAACCAAACTGTCCAAACCCACTTTCCCAACACTTAATTCATGAGCACTCACTAGTCTAAGCTAACCAAAGATTCAAATTAAGGACATTTTTGTTTTTCGCTTAGAGTTAGTGATGACTTAAAGTAAAGAACAAATAGGGTAAAATAGGCTCAAATTGGTTTGCAAAGGATAATGAAAGGGTAAGGCCATATGGGTATGTAAGCTAAGTGAAACAAGGCCTCAATCATATAAGTGCATGCATACATCAAACAATGGAAATATAGAATTAAGCAAGACAAAGATCACAATTTTAGAGAGAACAACACACACTAAAACAAAATACTAGTTGATAAAATGCAACCAATCAAATAGGCTCAAAATCTCACTGGTTTTGTATGTTCGAGCTCTTAAAACCATGTTCCAAAATAAAATTTATTCAAACAAGTTAAACAAAAATTTTAATTCAAATTAGTGAAATGTTATAAGAAGTTTCTTGAAGAAGAATTCATCATTTCTACCAAGTAATGGTAAAATATGCACAAAATCAAACAAACATGCAGTCAAACATGCAAATGCAACAATGAACTAACAAAGCAAAATAAAAATTGGTGTTGAGAAGAAAGTGACTAACCCACGGAGATCGGTATCAACCTCCCCACACTTAAAGATTGCACCGTCCTCGGTACATGCAAAGATGTACAAGTGGACGGGTGGCACCAACTGATGTTTTTCTCCAAAGATTGTGTGGCAGACTTGTTTATTGCTCCAGTTAGAAACTTTTCCTTTTCCCTCTTGGTGGCCATCCTAAAAAAGGGAGAAAGGAAAGGAAAGAACCCACAAGTAAAGATATGAAAAGAATTAAAATATATGTGGGCTAGTGCCAAATAATAAGGTTCTCAACTTCACGGTAGCTACAACATATAAGTGAGAAAATAATAAAAGCATAGGGCATGGCAACTAATTAGCAAACAAGTCAAGGAGCACCCAAAATAATGCAAGAAATATCCAACAGTTGAGTAAGAAAATGTTTAACACCAATGTGAGAACAACAAATATAGAAAAGAAAGGGAGAAGAAACAATGAAGTTAAAATGCCATGAATGCGAGTATGCAAATGTAACAAATAGAAGAATAGAAGGGAATAAGGATGAGAGGGGAAGAGAAGAAAGTGAGAAAGGAAGAAAAAAGAGGTAGGGAGAAAGAAGTAAGAAGAAGGAACTAGGCGGTCCATGCAACTCGCACGCGTACTGTGTGCGGACGCGTGGGTCGCGTAAAGGTGAAGGGACGCGTAAGCGTCCAGTGCACGGATGCGTGATCGAGGCAGTGCCTCTAGCGTGATGACAAGTCTTCTTATGCTAGCTTTTCAACCATTTTTCACTTGTTTCATTAGGTTTTTATGCACTTTCTTGCATTGTAAGTAAGTAATTTGGAGTGGATTTGCATGGTTATGTTAAATCAATCAACCATCCTTTATTTGACACAAGATCATGAGGTTTAAGCTAGAATTAGTTGGTTTTTGAATGATTTATAAACCTTGTGAATTTGGTGGTACTTTGATTGGTTGTTTTGATTACTTGTAGGTGAAGAAATGGTAGAAAAAGGAATTTTTGGCACACTTTTGAAGTTAGAGCACCCTTTGGACCTTAGGCCACGCTTTGAAAAGCGTGACCCAAGGTACAAAAGTGTGGCACTCACCAAAGGAGCAAGGGTCAGTCACAAAGCACTCAAGCATAGCGCTTTCTCATTTAGCACTGCGCTTTCAATTTTAGCACTAGCAAGGAGGACCAAGGCGTTACAGGGCAAGCACACAAGCATAGCACTTTCTAATTTAGTGCTTCTCTTTCTAATGTAGCGCTATAAGGATCAATCACAAGGCCAGCGCTCAAAGTGAAGAAAGCGCTACGCTAAAAGTTCTCACTTTTTCGTGGCCTCTCTAAAGAAAAATCAAGGCGCAAAATCAAGGAGTGAAGCCACCAAGGATCGAACCAAGCATATGAGGTATAAGAGGAAGCGCTACTACTTTATTTGCAAGGAAATTGGACAAGAGTGCAACCAACAAGGCTCGAATTGGGAACCCCCACTCAAGGAAAAAGGGTGCTGCGCTATTCCTCTTCACTAAGCACTATAGTGTGCAAGAAAATGAGCACCAAAGTGGCTCCATAAGGACTCGAATTGGAGTCCAACTTACAAGCAATGGCGCTGCGCTTACTAACTTCATGTAGCACCATGAACAAGGTTGACACGGGCCTAGGACAGCAAGCAAATGTGGGCACTGTGCTTTCTCTTTTCACGGAGTGCTTCCCCTGGGAGGTGTCCTTTGGCAAAATTTAATTAAAAAGCCAGTTTGGATCCAATTCTTCATAAATTTGGAAAACCCACTCCAAAGTCTGAAGATCAAAAATTAGAAAGTGTATAAATAGGATTTAGTTTGATTTGTAGAGGACTTTTTTTTGGGACTTTCATTTTTTTGGAACTTTTCTTTTCATTTTTAGTTTTAGCTCACTTTTACATTTATCTTGGAATTTGGGAAATTAGGATAGAGAATTGAGTTCTCTTCCACTTT
This sequence comes from Arachis duranensis, assembly GCF_000817695.3. Taxonomy (NCBI): domain Eukaryota; kingdom Viridiplantae; phylum Streptophyta; class Magnoliopsida; order Fabales; family Fabaceae; genus Arachis; species Arachis duranensis. The sequence continues at coordinate 51,833,639 of NC_029781.3, forward strand.
GTTCTTACTTCTGCACTCTTTCTCTTTGTTTTGAATCTTAGATTGAGATTGAAAGAATTATGTTTCATTCTTGATTTGAGATTTCTCTTTGTTTATTTTCTGCAAAATTCAGTGACTTGAGATTTGGCCCTGAAGTTCATATGCTGCATTCATCTTTCTTTCCTTCTACAAATTGTTCTCTGTTGGATCAAGGAAGAAATTGAGATCTAGACTTGTTTTCTAGTCTCTTTGATCCCCTGAGATCTTCAACTTCATTTTGCAATCAAGTTGAGTTTCATTTCTATTTTTCTTCTTCAAGCAATTTTACTTTTTTGTTTGAGATCTGCTGCTACTTACTCCATTTTATTTTCTCTGATTGATTGCACTTTGAGTTCTCTTGTTTAAAGTTTGCATCCCAGCTCCCAAAATCCCTTTACTCTTCAAGTAATTTACATTTCTTGCACTTTAAGCTTTAGCCATTTATATTTCTTGCAATCTAAGTTTCAGTCATTTACATTACTTATTCTTTAAGATTCAGCTCTTTTACTTCTGTTGCTCCTTAATTTACTGTCAATTCTCCCTCTCCCTTTTAGTTCCATGCAATTTCGCTTTTGTTAATCACAATTCACTCAAATCATCAACTGTTTGCTTAACTAAATCAACCACCTAACTAAAATTGCTCAATCCTTCATTCCTGTGGGATCGACCTCACTCATGTGAGTAATTACTACTTGATGCGACCTGTTACACTTGCCGGTGAGTTTTGTGTTGGATCATTTTCCACACATCAAGTTTTTGGCGCCATTGCCGGGGATTGACTAGATTGACAATGATTAAGGAAGGTGGTGGTCTAGATTAAGCACTTTTTCTTTGTTTTCTTTATTTTAACTAACACACTAACTGTTTGAATTTTTGTTTAAACTAACCATCACCTCACTCTAGCAGTAGAGTGTAGTGTTCATAGTTTTTCTACTCTTGTGTTTCTTGTTGTTTTGTTTGTATGACAGGGACAAGAAGAGAGATCCCCAACCTTTGTGAACAAGATGAGAGGACTCTCAGGAGATTGAGAAGAGAAGCAAGAGGGAAGAGTATTGTTGGAGAGGAAGAAGCTTTTCTGAAGAGGAATATCAAGAAATAGAAGGGAATCCTTCTAATTCTAACCCACCAGAAGGAATGGCCAACAACAATCCACCTCAGAGAAGAGTTTTGGCTTCCTACACGTTTGCAAACACAAGGCATTGTCGGAGTAGTATCCTTACTCCCAATGTCAATGCAAATAACTTTAAATTGAAGCTGCAGCTCATCACATTGGTACAAAATAATTGCTCCTATGGAGGAGGCCCACTTGAAGATCCAAACTGATGAGCGGATAATTTATACGCTTTTTGGCATTGTTTTTAGGTAGTTTTTAGTATGATCTAGTTACTTTTAGGGATGTTTTCATTAGTTTTTATGCTAAATTCACATTTCTGGACTTTACTATGAGTTTGTGTGTTTTTATGTGATTTCAGGTATTTTCTGGCTGAAATTGAGGGACCTGAGCAAAACTCTGATAGGAGGCTGACAAAGGACTGCTGATGCTGTTGGAATCTGACCTCTCTGCACTCAAAATGGATTTTCTGGAGCTACAGAACTCCAACTGGTGCGCTCTCAACGGCGTTGGAAAGTCGACATTCAGAGCTTTCCAGAAATATATAATAGTTCATACTTTATTCGTAATTAGATGACGTAAACTGGCGCTCAACGCTTGTTCCATGTGGCATTCTAGAGTCAAACGCCAGAAACACGTCACGAACCAGAGTTGAACGCCCAAAACATGTTACAACTTGGCGTTCAACTCCAAGAGAAGCCTCAGCTCGTGGATAGATCAAGCTCAGCCCAAACACACACCAAGTGGGCTCCGAAAGTGGATTTATGCATCAATTACTTACTTTTGTAAACTCTAGTAGCTAGTTTAGTATAAATAAGACATTTTTACTATTGTACTAGTTGTCTTTTGACCGATCCTAAATCCTGAATTGTATTTCTAATCCTGTGATCACGTTTTGGGGGCTGGCCTCTCGGCCATGCCTGAACCTTCATCACTTATGTATTTTCAACGGTGGAGTTTCTACACACCATAGATTAAGGGTGTGGGGCTCTGCTGTACCTCAAGTTTCAATGTAATTACTATTTTCTATTCAATTCGACTTATTTCTATTCTAAGATATTTGTTGCACTTCAACATGATGAATGTGATGATCCGTGACACTCATCATCATTCTCACCTATGAACGCGTGACTGACAACCACTTCCGTTCTACCTTAGACCGGATGCATATCTCTTGGATTCATTAATCAGAATCTTCGTGGTATAAGCTAGAATTGATGGCGGCATTCATGGGAATCCGGAAAGTCTAACCTTGTCTGTGGTATTCCGAGTAGGATTCCGAGATTGAATGACTGTGATGAGGTTCAAACTCGCGATTGCTGGGCGTGATGACAAACGCAAAAGAATCAAGGGATTCTATTCCAACATGATCGAGAACCGACAGATGATTAGCCGTGCTGTGACAGAGCATTTGGATCATTTTCACTGAGAGGATGGGATATAGCCATTGACAACGGTGATGCCCTACATACAGCTTGCCATAGAAAGGAGTGACAAAGATTGGATAAAAGCAGTAGGAAAGTAGAGATTCGGAAGGAACACAGCACCTCCATACACTTATCTGAAATTCCCATCATTGAATTACATGAGTAACTCTATCTTTATTTTCTGTTTAAATTTATTATTATTATTCGAAAAACCAATAATCTCTTAATATAGTTGAATCCGCCCGACTGGGATTTACAAGATGACCATAGCTTGCTTCATACCAACAATCTCTGTGGGATCGACCCTTACTCACGTAAGGTATTACTTGGACGACCCAGTACACTTGCTGGTTAGTTGTGCAAAATTGTGACAGTGTGATTTATGTTTGAGAGCACCAAGTCTTTGGAGCCATTGTCGATGATCACAATTTCGTCCACCACAAACCAACACTTATCTACTTTTTTGAGGATTTGTGACACTGTCAAAACCAATAGAGTGCATCTTGACATTTACAAGCTCTTGTTATTTCCATTTTCCCTCAAAGACAAAGCTACTCAATGGTTAGAGTCATTTCCAAGAGATAGCATCAACAATTGGGAAGATCTAGTGAACAAGTTTTTATGCAAGTTCTATCTTCCCGAAAGGATCATTAGACTCAAAATAGAGGTCCAAACATTCACTCAGATGGATGGAGAGTCATTCTATGAGGTTTGGGAGAGATACAAGACCTTGATTAGAAAGTATCCACCAGACATGTTCAATGAATGGGATAATCTTCAAAACTTCTATGAAGGACTAACTCTGAAGGCTCAAGAAGTACTAGATCACTCTGCAGGAAGCTCCTTACAATTGATGAAGACTACAGAGGAAGCCCAAAACCTCATTTATATGGTGGCAAATAATCAATATTTCTTTAATCATCAGAGACAACGCCAACCATCACAAAGGAAAGGAGTGCTAGAATTGAAAGGAGTGGATTCTATCCTAGCTCAAAATAAGATGATGCAATAGCAAATTCAGCAATAATTTGAACAAATGGCTAAGAGGATTGATAGCCTCCAAGTTGTAGCAATAAATACAAGCCAACCATCAATCACATGTGGGCAAAATGAAGAAAACCAAGAAGATCAGCAGCAAGAACAAGTAAACTATATGCATAACCAAGGAGCAGGACAAAATGAAGTTTATGGTGACACCTACAATCCATCCTGGAAGAACCATCCAAATCTCAGATGGGGAGATAACCATAATCAAAATCAGCAGCCATGGCAAAGAAATTCAACCCAAAACAACTCAATAAATAACCAGAACCACAACCAGCAGAACAATAACCAAAATCCATATAGAAAACCCTAAAATAACTACCCCAATTCCAACCATTATCCATCTAATAACCCAGCCACTAACCAAAACACTTATCATCCACCCTCAATATCTCATAATCAGCCACAGATACCACAAGACTCTCAGAGGATCTCAAACTTGGAGATACTGATGGAAAAGATGATGAAGCAGCAGCAGATGACAAGCAAGAATCATGAAGCTTCAATAAGAAATATAGAAAGGCAGATTGGACAATTGTCCAAACAAGTTGTGATTGAAAGGCCAACAAGCTCACTACCAAGTGACACCATTCCAAATCCGAAAGAAGAATGCAAAGTTATTCAACTGAGGAGTGGTAGGACTTTAGTAAACAACAAAGAAACCATCAAAAAGCCTGTGGAAAATGACAAAAAGCCAGTAGAGAAAGAGGAAGCCAGTAACAAAGAAGAGTTAACAGCAAGCAAGCAAACTCAAGAGAAGCCTGAAAAAGGAGAGAAGCAGCCACAAATTCCAAGGAAAGGAAAGCAAATAATAGAGGAACCATCTCAAGAACAAAGGCAAGAAGTGAAAGCTCACACACTACCCTTGCCATACCCTCAAAGGTTCAACAAGGAGACCAAGGATCAACACTTTCCCAAATTCCTTGAAGTCTTCAAGAAGTTGGAGATTAATATCCCCTTGGCTGAAGCATTAGAGCAAATGCCATTATGCTCATTATGCTCATTGAGGAATGTAGTGCTGTGATTCAAAGGGGCATCTTACCAAAGCTCAAAGATCCAGGGAGCTTTGTAGTTTCATGCACCATAGGCAAGATGACATTAGAAAAAGCTCTCTGTGATCTAGGTTGTATCAACTTAATGCCCCTCTCAATGATGAGAAAGCTTGCCATAGAAGAACTCAAACCCACCAGGATGTCACTGGTAATGGCTGATAGATCAATCAAGACACCCAATGGAATTGTGGAAAATCTACTAGTGAAGGTTGGAGAGTTTATCTTCCCTGCATGGATACAGAAGAATAAGGAAACAATTTCATTATTTTGGGAAGACCATTTCTAGCCACAGCTAGAGCTATTATTGATGTGGAAAAGGGAGAAATGATCTTCAGGGTACACAATGAGCAAATGGTCATCAATATTTTCAAATCAATGCAATATCCCCTTGAGCAAGAGGACTACATAAGATTAGATATGATAGAAAGCTTAGTGGAGGAGATGTTGGAAACCAATCATCTTGAGCAACAAGAAGAAGAAAGGGGAAAAGATCAAGAGACAATGGAAGCACAAATAGCTGAAAGTTCCATTGAGAAAGAAGCTAAACAAGATAAGACAGAAGAGGTGCCAACAAGAGCTAAAGCCTCTACCTACTCATCTCAAATATGCATTCCTTGGCACAGCAGATAGCTTTCCAGTGATCATCAACTCTTCCCTGACTGAAGAAGAAGAAGGAAAGCTCATTAATATACTAAAGGCTCACAAAGATGCATTAGGATAGACCATTGATAACTTGAAGGGCATTAGCCCTGCAGTATGCATGCATAAGATTCTTTTGGAAGACAATTCCAAACCAGTAGTTCAACCGCAGAGGAGGCTAAACCCCACAATAAAGGAAGTTGTCTAGAAGGAAGTAATAAAGTTATGGAATGTAGGGATCATCTATCCTATCTCTGACAGTTCATGGATAAGCCCAGTTCAAGTGGTACCAAAGAAGGTGGGATGACAGTTATTGTTAATGAGAAGAATGAGCTCATCCCCACAAGAACTGTAATAGGATGGAGGATGTGTATTGACTACAGGAGGCTGAATGACTCCACACGCAAAGATCACTTTCCTCTCCCTTTCATAGAACAAATACTTGAAAGACTAGCTGGCCATGCATACTAATGTTTCCTTGATGGGTATTCTGGCTATAATCAAATAGTAGTTGACCCCATGGATCAAGAGAAGACATCCTTCACATGTTCATTTGGAGTTTTCGCCTAAAGAAGAATGCCATTTGGGCTATGCAATGCCCCAGCTACTTTCAAAGGTGTATGCTCTCCATCTTCTTAGATATGGTTGAAAATTTCTTAGAAGTTTTCATGGATGATTTCTCTGTTTTTGGTGACACTTTTAATGCTTTCTTGCATCATCTCACCCTAGTCTTGAAACAATGCCAAGAAACCAATTTGGTTTTAAATTGGGAGAAATGCCATTTTATGGTACCTGAAGGGATTGTTCTTGGTCACAAAGTTTCAAGAAAAGGGATAGAAGTTGACAAGGCAAAGGTAGAAATCATAGAGAAACTCCCTTTACCAGCTAATGTGAAAGCTGTTAGAAGTTTCTTAGGACATGCTGGATTCTATAGAAGATTTATTAAGAATTTCTCAAAAATAACTAAACCACTTAGTAATCTGCTAGTGGTTGACAATCCTTTTGTTTTTTATGAAAGCTGTCAACATGCCTTTGAAACTTTAAAAGCCATACTCACAACTGCACCAATCATCACACCCCCAGATTGGGGATTACCCTTTGAAATCATGTGTGATGCAAGTGACATTGCAATTGGTGCTGTGTTGGGACAAAGAAAGGGAAACCTACACCATGTCATCTATTATGCAAGCAAAGTGTTGAATGAAGCTCAGAAAAATTACACCACAACAGAGAAAAAATTATTAGCTGTGGTTTATGCATTTGATAAGTTTAGATCATACTTGATTGGATCCAAGATTGTAGTTTATACTGACCATGCTGCCCTTAAGTATTTGATGTCAAAATAGGATGCCAAACCAAGGCTCATCAGATGGATACTACTCCTACAAGAGTTTGACGATGAAATAAAGGACAGGAAGGGTAGTGAAAATCAAGTTGCTGATCATCTATCAAGATTGCCACAAGAGACAAATCAAGAAACCTCACATCCAGTGAATGAAAGTTTTCCAGATGAACATCTCCTACATGTCCAGCAAGCACCTTGGTTTGCTGAAATAGCAAACTACAAGGTGGAAAGGAAGATATCCCAAGAATTCTCCAAGCAACAAGTGAAAAAACTACTCAATGAAGCAAGGAGGTTCTTATGGGATGAACCATTCTTATTTAGGAGATGTTCAGATGGAATGATTACGAAATGTGTTCCTGAGAGTGACATGAAAAACATATTGTGGCATTGTCATGGCTCATCTTATGGTGGACATTTTGGGCCCGAAAGAACAGCAGCCAAGGTGCTTCGAAGTGGATTTTATTGGCCTACCATATTCAAGGATACTATGGAGTTTGTTCATCAATGCAATGAGTGCCAAAGGGCTGGAGGATTAACAAAAAGGAAAATATGCCTCAGAACTACATCCTGGAGGTAGAACTCTTTGATCTATGGGGCATTGATTTCATGGGCCCTTTTCCTTCTTCATATTCTTTCAAATATATACTTGTGGTAGTGGAGTATGTCTCAAAGTGGGTGGAAGCTATAGCCACAATCACATGTGATGCACAAATTGTCCTTCAATTCCTTAAGAAGCACATTTTTACTAGATATGGAGTGCCTAAGGGTCTTGTCAGTGATGGTGGTGGTCATTTTTGCAACAAACAAATGGAGAAGCTACTTCACAAGTATGTGGTAATACATAAAGTAGCCACACCTTATCACCCACAGACCAATGGCCAGGCAGAGCTTGCAAATAGGAAGTTGAAAAGGATTTTGAAGAAGACTGTGGGATCTACCAGAAAGGATTAGGCCCGAAAGGTAGAAGATGCACTCTGGGCATACAGGACAACATTTAAAACCTCTATTGGAAAGTCCCCCTTTCAGCTATTGTATGGAAAATCTTGTCACCTCCCCGTGGAGCTTGAACATAAAGCTTTCTGGGCCACTAAACTCATCAACCTTGATTCTCAGGTAGTAGGAAAGAAGAGGCTGCTACAACTAAATGAGTTGGATGAGTTTAGGCTAGAAGCCTATGAAAATGCTAAGATATACAAGGAAAAGGCTAAGAGGTGGCATGACAAGAAGATCTCAAAAAAGGAGTTCAAACCAGGATAGCAAGTACTCTTGTACAACTCCAGGCTAAAAATTTTCCCTGGCAAGCTCAAGTCCAAATGGACTGGTCCTTACTTGGTGACAAAGGTTTCCCCTTATGGAAGCCTTGAATTGCTAGATGAAGCAACAAAGAGTCATTTCACAGCAAACGGTCACAGGGCAAAACCTTACTTGGGAGACCAATGGGACAAGGAAAAGGAGGTTCAGAACCTAATCTAAGCAAGAATGAAGGATGTCAAGCTAATGACAATAAAGAAGCGCTTGTTCGGAGGCAACCCAACCTAAGGTAGTTCTCTTTTCATAGCTAGTTGATGAGCGGATATTTTATATGCTTTTTGGGGGTAATTTCATGTAGAATTTAGTATGTTTTAATTAGTTTTTAGTAGAATATTATTATTTTTTAGGCAAAAATAATATTTCTGGACTTTACTATGAGTTTGTGTATTTTTTTGTGATTTCAGAAATTTTTTGGCTGAAATTGCGGGAGCTGAGCAAAAATCTGAGTTAGGCGGAAAAAGGACTGCTGATGTTGTTGGATCCTGACCTTCCTGCACTCGAAATGGATTTTCTGGAGCTACAGGAGTCCAATTGGCGCGATCTCAATGGCGTTGGAAAGTAGACATCCAGGGCTTTCCATCAATATATAATAGTTCATACTTTGCGTGAATATAGACGACATAAACTGGCGTTCAACGCCAGTATCATGCTGCTGTCTGGCGTCCAGCGCCAGAAACAGGCTACAAGCTGGAGTTCAACGCCAGAAACAGGTTACAACCTGGCGTTGAATGCCCAAAACAGCCCCAGGCACATGAGAAGCTTAAGTCTCAGCCCCAACACACACCAAGTGGGCCCCAGAAGTGGATTTCTGCATCATCTATCATAGTTTACTCATTTTCTGTAAACCTAGGCTACTAGTTTACTATTTAAACACCTTTTAGAGATTAACTTTGTACCTCATGACATTTTAGATCTGAAATTTGTACCTTTTGGCAGCATGAGTCTCTAAACTCCATTGTTGGGGGTGAGGAGCTCTGCAGCGTCTCGATGAATTAATACAATTACTTTTGTTTTCCATTCAAACACGCTTGTTCCTATCTAAGATGTTCATTCGCGCTTAAACATGAAGAAGTTGATGATCCGTGACACTCATCACCTTCCTCAGATCCATGAACGTGTGCCTGACAACCACCTCCATTCTACATCAGATTGAATGAGCTTCTCTTAGATTCCTTAATCAGAATCTTCGTAGTATAAGCTAGAATTGATGGCGGTCACTCTTGAGGATCCGGAAAGTCTAAACCTTGTCTGTGGTATTCCGAGTAGGATTCAAGGATTG
>NC_029781.3:51842933-51844049 GCF_000817695.3 Arachis duranensis
GTGGGATCGACCCTTACTCACGTAAGGTATTACTTGGACGACCCAGTGCACTTGCTGGTTAGTTGTGCGGATTGCAAAAAGTGTGATTGCAATTTCGTGCACCAAGTTTTTGGCGCCGTTTTCGGGGATTATTCGAGTTTGAACAACTAAAGATTTATTTTGTTGCTTAGATTAGGAATAATTTATTTTTGTTGTTATAGAGTCATTAAATTCTAAGTCCTTTAGTCCCTTTTCAAAAATTTTTCAAAAATATTATTTTTCTTTATCAATTTCTAATTTTTTTTCGTGAGTTTAGTGTCTTGTTCTAAGTTTGGTGTCAATTGCATGCTTTTCCTTGTCTCTTAATTTTTCGAATTGCATGTTCTTGTTTTTCCTTGATCTTCAAATTTTTCTTGTTTGATCTGTGATTTTTCTTGTTCTGTGTCTTTTCTTGTTTTTCTTGTGCTTTTTCAAGACATTAGTTTTCAAAAAAATTTATTCTTATCTATAAAAATAATACATCTTTAAAATACGTTACATTTTTAACTCAGTTGGTTTATTCTTATCCATAAAAATAATACATCTTTAAAATACGTTACATTTTTAACTCAGTTGGCTAGAGCGTTAGCTTATGTTCGTGGCAATTGGGTATCTTCTTTTTAAAATCTTTTCTTCAAAAATAATTTTTCTTGATTTAATCTTGTGCCAAACTTTAAGTTTGGTGTTTTCTTGTTGATCTTTCTTTAATTTTTGAAAATTTATCTTGGTTTTCTAAAAATTTTAAGTTTGGTGTTCTTTCTTTTGTTCATAGTGTTCTTATGAATCTTCAAGGTGTTCTTGAGTCTTTCTTGTGTTTTGATCTTAAAATTTTTTAAGTTTGGTGTTCCTTGGTGTTTTCCCTCCAAAATTTTCGAAAATAAGGAGCATTAGATCTAAAAATTTTAAGTCTTGTGTCTTTTGTGTGTTTTTCTCTTTCATCATAAAATTCAAAATTCAAAAAAAAAATATAAAAATATCTTTTCTAACTAATTTAACTACATTTTCGAAATTTTTATATAAAAATTCAGATTTCAATTTCAAAATTTTTCAATTCTTATCCTTTTACGTTTTTAAAAAAAATTTATATATATATATATA
>NC_029781.3:51844072-51845371 GCF_000817695.3 Arachis duranensis
TTTTTAATATATATTTTATTATCTTTTTCAAAAATTTTATCCTAACCACTTTCTCCTTTTCCTCAAATTTTTTGAAAATCTTCAAAAAAAAATATTTTCATTTTTTTATTTTATTTCATTTTTACTTGTTCTATTTTTACTTTATTTTATAAAATAAATTTTTATAAAATAAATAATATCAACATTCATACCATCTCCTTTATTCCATCATGGAACTAAGTGGAATTGAACAGTCCAGGAGGACTCTGGGATCATATGCTAACCCCACTACTGCTTCATATGGGAGTAGTATCTGTATACCCTCCATTGGAGTTAGTAGTTTTGAGTTGAATCCTCAGCTCATTATCATGGTGCAGCAAAGCTGCCAGTATTCCGGTCTTCCACACGAAGAACCTACAGAGTTTCTAGCACAATTTTTGCAAATTGCTGACATAGTACATGATAAGGAAGTAGATCAGGATGTCTACAGATTATTACTGTTTCCATTTGCTGTAAAAGATCAAGCTAAGAGGTGGTTAAATAACCAACCTAAAAACAGCATAAAGACATGGAACAACTGTCAGAAAAATTCCTGAATCACTACTTTCCTCCAAAACGGATGACACAGCTAAGGCTAAGCATCCAAGGCTTCAAACAAGGAGATAATGAATCCCTTTTTGATGCCTGGGAGAGATACAGAGAGATGCTAAGAAAATGCCCCTCTGAGATGTTTTCAGAATGGGTGCAATTAGGCATCTTCTACTATGGGCTTACAGAAAAAGCTCAGATTTCTCTAGATCATTCAGCTGGTGGATCTATACATATGAGAAAAACAATTGAAGAAGCTCAAGAGCTTATTGATACAGTTGCCAGAAATCAGCATATGTACCTAAGCAGTGAATCCTCCATGAAAGAAGAAGCTAAAGCAGTAACTGCTGAACTCAGTCCTGTGGATCAGGCTAATGAATTCAATCAGCAATTAGACTTTCTAACTCAGCAGCTAGCCGAATTCAAGGAAATACTACAGGAAACAGGAATGGCTAACAGGAATATGGAAGTACAGTTAAAGCAAACAGAAAGGCAACTGTCAAAACAAATAGCAGAAGAATGCCAAGTAGTTCAATTAAGAAGTGGAAAAACATTAAATACCTCACTTCAAAGCAGTAGGAAGCCAAGAAATGAACAAATGGCTACTCAAAATCCCTCTGAGGACAATCAGAGCCCAGAGAGGAATAAGGCTGGCGCTGAACGCCCAGACCATGCTCATTCCTGGCGTTCAACGCCAGAAACAAGCATGAATTCGGCGTTGAACGCCCAAGG
>NC_029781.3:51845388-51846626 GCF_000817695.3 Arachis duranensis
CGGCGTTGAACGCCCAAGGGAAGCATAGTTCTGGTGTTTAGACGCCAGTAACAGATAAGGAGTTGGCGTCTAACGCCACTCCAGCTCCCACCCCTGGCATTCAAACGCCAGTGGGGGATCAGTCACGTACAAGTGCTGATAACAACCCTTCTAAAATGGCTTCCCAACCCACTTCTGTAGGTAATAAACCTGCAGCAACTAAGGTTGAGGAATATAAAGCCAAAATACCTTATCCTCAAAAACTCCGCCAAGCGGAACAGGATAAGCAATTCGCCCACTTTGCAGACTATCTTAGGACTCTTGAAATAAAGATTCCGTTTGCAGAAGCACTTGAGCAAATACCCTCTTATGCTAAGTTCATGAAAGAGATCTTAAGTCATAAGAAAGATTGGAGGGAGACTGAAAAAGTTTACCTCACTGAAGAATGCAGTGCAGTCATTCTGAAAAACTTACCTGAGAAGATTAAAGATCCTGGGAGCTTTATGATACCATGCACATTAGAGGGTAATTGTACCAAGCAAGCTCTATGTGATCTTGGGGCAAGTATCAACCTAATACCTGCATCTATTATCACAAAGCTTGGTTTGAATGAAGAAGTCAAAACAACCCGGATATGTCTTCAACTTGCTGATGGCTCCATTAAATACCCATTGATGTGTGGAAGACGATCCAACACAAAACTCACCGGCAAGTGTACCGGGTCGCATCAAGTAATAATAACTCACCTGAGTGAGGTCGATCCCACAGGGATTGAAGGATTGAGCAATTTTAGTTTAGTGGGTGATTTAGTCAAGCGAATCAAGTTTTAGTTGAGTGATTTGTGTTTAACAGAAAGTAAATGACATTAAATGTAAAGGGGGAAGGGAAAAGTGTAGTAAATTGAAGAACAGAATTGTAAATGTGCAGAATCTTAAAGAGCAAGGAAGTAAATGACTGAAACTTAAAGTGCAAGAAACTTAAATTGCAGTAACTTAAAGGGCAAGAAAGATAAATGACTTGAATATAAAAGGGAATTGAGGAATGGGATTGCAAGATCTAAACAAAGCTGAAGTAAATTGTAGCAAGAGATTGAGCAGAATTTAAATTAGGAGCAAGTAGCATTTAAACAGAATTGAAATAAAATGCAGCAGAGGTTCACAGAAGAACCAAGAGTGAATTATGATCTCAGGATCCCAAGGGCTTAGGTAGCAGAGCCTAAAACCCAATTTCCTTCCCAGATCTGAATTAACTAAGCAATT
>NC_029781.3:51857056-51858509 GCF_000817695.3 Arachis duranensis
GGCAGAGTTGCCTTCCTTGGCTTGGTCACTTAATGCTGCCCTCCTAGAGGGCAGTCTGCCCTTGTGGAGGGCAAGGTTGCTTCCCTCATTAGTTGCGGCACGCTTCTCTCCTCTTTGGCCACGCTTTCCTTTTCTTGTGTCACGCTTCTTAGGCCACGCTTTTCATTTTTTTTTCTTTTCTTCACCTAAAATAAACCAAACAACCACTCAAAGTATCACTAAATTCAAGAGGCTTATAAATCAATTAAAATGAAATTAAAATTAGCTTAAACCTCATGATTTAACATTAATTTCATGGTGGTTGCTTGATTTAGAGAAGTTGTGCATTTTCACTCCAAATCACTTACTTAGAATGCAAGAAAGTGCATAAATGCTAGCTAAACAAGTGAAATTAGCTTGAAAAATGGGTATATGATGACTTGTCATCACCCATCAGGCGTGATTGAAGACATGATTGTCAAGGTTGGGCCATTTGCCTTTCTTACTGACTTTGTGGTGCTGGAAATGGAGGAGCACAAGAGTGCAACTCTCATTCTAGGAAGACCTTTCCTAGCAACTGGCCGAACCCTCATTGACGTCCAAAAAGGGGAAGTAACATTGAGAGTCAATGAGGAGGAGTTCAAGTTGAATGTTGTCAAAGCCATGCAACATCCAGACATTGTGATTCTGGCGCGTCCTGGTGCGAGTCTGGCACGAGGTTGGTGCGCCCGAGGCTGCCCTGCCCGCGCCAAGGGCAGGGCGGGAAAGTTTGGTGCGCCAGGGAGCGTTGTGCGTGCGGATGGTGCTGCCAGGGGGCGTTAGTGCGTGCGGATGGTGCTGCCAGGAATGAAAAACACTGCCCTGCCCGCGCCAAGGGCAGGGCAGGATCGGTTTGGTGCGCCAGGGAGGAAACGCGCGCGCCAGATGCTGCCAGGACGAGGAAATTGGTGCGCCAGAGTGAGAAATGGTGCGCCAAGACCGTGCCAATTCAAATGCTGCCCTGCCCGCGCCAAGGGCAGGGCATGGTTGCCATATTGCACGCCCGTGTTCGAACCTGGGCCGATGCAAACACGCTTCTTTTTCTCTTGGCTTTTTGGCACGCTAGTCACCCTTAGTCTTTGGCTTCCTCATGGTCCCTTGCTCGAGCCTTGTAGCATGCATAGTTGATATTTTCTTCTTGATTTTCTTCCTCATGGAGCCCGATTCTGCTCTTCACAAGGGCAGGGCAGAGTTTGCTTCTCTTGGCTCCAAGGCACCATTGTGTGCTCTGCCCTTGGAGTGGGCAGGGCAGAGTTGCCTTCCTTGGCTTGGTCACTTAATGCTGCCCTCCTAGAGGGCAGTCTGCCCTTGTGGAGGGCAAGGTTGCTTCCCTCATTAGTTGCGGCACGCTTCTCTCCTCTTTGGCCACGCTTTCCTTTTCTTGTGTCACGCTTCTTAGGCCACACTTTTCATTTTCTTTTCTTTTCTTCACCTA
>NC_029781.3:51860106-51864295 GCF_000817695.3 Arachis duranensis
CATTTATCTTTGATAAAGAGTGTCTGCAGGCATTTGAGACTCTGAAAGCTAAATTGGTCACAACACCAATCTTCTCTGCACCAAACTGGACATTGCCATTTAAATTAATGTGTGATGCCAGTGACCATGCCATTGGTGCAGTGTTGGGACAGAGACATGACAAGCTTCTGCACATCGTTTACTATGCCAGTCATGTTTTAAATGACGCACAGAAGAATTACACAACCACAGAAAAAGAGCTACTTGCAGTGGTTTACGCCATTGACAAATTCAGATCGTATTTAGTAGGATCAAAAGTGATTGTGTACACTGATCATGCTGCTCTTAAATATCTACTCACAAAGCAGGATTCAAAACCACAAATTCAAGTGCTAAGGACACACAGGACAGCTCTTGGGTGGTCCCTCAGTGATCTTAGGGGCATTAGCCCAGCTAGATGCATGCACAAGATCCTATTGGAGGGTGACGCCAAGCCAGTGATCCAACCACAAAGGCGGCTGAATCCAGCCATGAAGGAAGTGGTGCAGAAGGAGGTCACTAAATTACTAGAGGCTGGGATTATTTATCCTATTTCTGACAGCCCCTGGGTAAGCCCTGTCCAAGTCATCCCTAAGAAAGGAGGCATGACAGTGGTTCATAATGAAAAAAATGAACTGGTTCCTACAAGAACAGTTACAGGGTGGCATATGTGTATTGATTATAGAAGGCTCAATACAGCCACCAGAAAGGAACATTTTCCTTTACCATTCATAGACCAGATGCTAGAAAGACTAGCAGGTCATGAATACTACTGCTTCCTGGATGGATATTCAGGTTATAATCAAATTGCAGTAGATCCCCAGGATCAGGAGAAAACGGCATTCACATGCCCATCTGGAGTATTTGCATACAGAAGGATGCCATTTGGCCTGTGCAACGCACCTGCAACCTTTCAGAGGTGCATGCTTTCAATTTTCTCTGATATGGTGGAAAAATTTCTGGAAGTCTTCATGGATGACTTTTCAGTATTTGGAGACTCATTTAGCTCCTGAAGTGTCATGGTTTACAGACATTGCAAACTACAAGGCAGCTAGATTCATACCCAAAGAATACAGTAGGCAGCAATCAAATAAGCTGATCACATATGCAAAGTATTATCTTTGGGATGAGCCGTATCTATTTAAGAGATATGCAGACGGAGTAATCCGTAGATGTGTGCCTAAAGAAGAAGCGCAGAAGATCCTATGGCACTGCCATGGATCCCAGTATGGAGGACATTTTGGAAATGAGCGAACAGCCACAAGAGTCCTCCAATGTGGCTTCTACTGGCCTACTCTCTATAAAGATTCCCGAGTGTTCGTACTTAATTGTGACAGTTGCCAAAGATCTGGCAATCTGCCTCACAGTTATGCCATGCCTCAACAAGGGATCTTGGAGATTGAGTTGTTTGATGTATGAGGTATTGACTTCATGGGACCTTTCCCACCATCATACTCAAACACTTACATTCTGGTGGCAGTGGATTATGTATCCAAATGGGTAGAGGCTATTGCAACACCCACTAATGACACTAAGACAGTGTTAAAATTTCTCCAGAAACACATCTTCAGCAGATTTGGCACCCCTAGAGTACTAATTAGTGATAGGGGCACTCATTTCTACAATAAACAGCTCTATTTTGCTTTGGTTCGATGCTAGTGGAACTGGAACACAAGGCCTACTGGGCAACCAGATTCCTAAACATTGATGCCAAGTTAGCTGGAGAAAAACGATTGCTCCAGTTAAATGAGCTAGAGGAATTTAGACTCAATGCTTTCGAGAATGCAAAAATTTAAAAAGAGAAAGCAAAATGATGGCATGATAAGAAATTATCATCCAGAGTCTTTGAGCCGGGGCAGAAAGTTCTGCTATTTAATTCTAGGCTCAAATTATTTCCCGGGAAATTAAAATCCCGGTGGAGAGGTCCGTATGTGATTACAAGTGTATCACCATATGGATACGTAGAGCTTCAGGATAATGAATCCAACAAAAAGTTCATTGTTAATGGACAGAGAGTTAAACATTATCTTGAAAGCAATTTTGAGCAAGAATGCTCAAAATATCTTCAAAAGGTAAACAGCAATTGATTGAATTCACAGAGTTACAAGGAAATTTGGAAGCTCACTGGCGTGAAAAAGCCAGTAAGAAATGTTTTGGGCGTTGAACGCCCAAAAGAAGCACCCACTGGGCGTTCAACGCCAGTAAGGGTAGCCATCTGGGCGTTAAACGCCAGAAAGGAGCATCTTCTGGGCGTTGAACGCCAGAAAGAAGCACCTTCTGGGCGTTTAACGCCAGATTGATAGCGCCAGAAAGAAGCACCTTCTAGGCGTTTAACGCCAGATGGACAGCATCCTGGGCGTTCAGAAAAACGCCTAGTGACAAAGAACTTCCTGGCGTTCAATGCCAGAAAGAAGCAACAGCTGGGCGTTGAACGCCCAGGAGAAGCAACAATTGGGCGTTAAACGCCCAAAACATGCAGCAGTTGGGCGTTTAACGCTAGAATGGTGGGGAGGAGGTAAAATTCGTTTTTCTTCAAAAAATTTTCTAATTTTTATGCTTCAATTAATGATTTCTTGCATAAACATGTTTCCAAATATCATCCTTCAATTTCAAAAATTTTAATCCTAATTTCTAAAATCCCTAATTTCTGAAATCGCTTTTTCAAAGATTTTACATGCATCTTAATCCATAAAGACTGATGATTTTCAATCCAATCCAACTCTTTTTCCAATCTCTTTTTAAACTTAAGTATCTTTTAAAATCTTTTTCAAATTGTAAATTTCAAATTTATTTTTAAATATCATTCATATCTTTTTAAATTATATCCTTTTCTTGTCATATTTATCTTTTATAAATCATATCTTTTATCTTATATCTTTTTCTTATTTTCGAATACCCACCCCCTCCCTTTATATCCACTATTTTCGAAAATTTCCCACCCCCCTATATATTGAATTCGGTGCCCCTCTCCTCATCACCATGCCACACTTGCTCTCCTCCTATCCCTCTTGTTTCTTCTCTTTTGCTTGAGGACAAGCAAACCTCTAAGTTTGGTGTGCTTATCCGTGATCACAAAAACATACTCATTTTGATCATGGCCCCTAAAGGAAAACAACGCAACCCAAGAGGCAAGAAAGAGAATATTCCAAAGCCACTTTGGAATCAAGGAAAGTTCTTAACTAAAGAACATTCAGACCATTACTACAAAATAATGAGTCTAAGATCAGTGATCCCGGAAGTCAAGTTCGATCTGAAAGAAGATGAATATCCGGAGATCCAAGAACAAATTCAAAACAGGAACTGGGAAATCCTAGCTAATCCTGAAACGAAAGTTGGAAGGAACATGGTTCAAGAGTTCTATGCTAATCTATGGCAGACAGACAGGCAAAGAATAATTGGAGCTGCCCTCTATGACCATCGGACCTTAGTCAGAGGAAAGATTGTTCATACCCATCCTGACAAAATCAGGGAGATCTTTAAGCTTCCTCAACTGAAAGACGACCCAGACTCCTTTAATAGGAGAATGATGAGGGTAAATAAAGGCTTGGACAAGATCCTAGAGGATATATGCATCCCTGAAGCCAGGTGGACCACCAGCACGACTGGCATCCTAAATCAACTCAAAAGAGAAGATCTCAAACCAGTAGCCAGAGGCTGGCTGGATTTCATTGGGCATTCTATATTACCCACCAGCAACCATTCTGAAGTTACTATTAAAAGAGCAGTGATGATTCACTGCATCATGTTGGGAAAAGAAGAAGAAGTCCATCAATTGATCTCGTGTGAACTAAACAAAATAGCAAACAGGAATTCCAAGGATGCCAGATTGGCCTATCCAAGCTTAATTTCTATGCTCTGCAGAGATGCCAGAGTGAAGATGGGAATAACAGAGTATATCTCAGTTGAGAGGCCAATCACTAGAATATCAATGGACAGACAACAGCTACAGGATGATCCAATCAAGAGGAAAGCACAGGAAGTCCTCCCAGAACTTCCTCAATTCGAATATTGGGAACATCTTGAGGCATCTATTTCCAAATTGCAAGAAGCTATGAACCAAATAAAGGAAGAACAGAACAATCAAAGTAGCATGCTTTGCAAACTGCTTAAGGAACAAGAAGAGCAAGGGCGTGATTTAAGGGAGCTGAAGCGCCAGAAATTAATCCTTGAA
>NC_029781.3:51864388-51877611 GCF_000817695.3 Arachis duranensis
ATAAGTTTAGCTTTAACTCTGTGATAGTGTTATTATAGAAATTTACCTTAGGAGATATATAGAGTAGTAGTAGTAGTTAGCATATCTATTCTGGTTTTATTCCCAATTAAAGTTATAATTTATTTTTCTCATCATCATCAGACATGAATAAAATAGTAGATTCTTAGAATAAAGAAGTAATTTATATTTTCCGAGTTCTTAATAATAAAAATTATAATTAATTATGTGTGGTGGCAATACTTTTTGTTCTCTGAATGAATGTTTGAACAGTGCATATTTTATCCTGAATTTTACGAATATTGGCTCCTGAAAGAATGAGGAACACGAAAAATATTATGATGATCTGAAAAATCATGAATTTGATTCTTGAAGCAAGAAAAAGCAGTGAAAAAAAAATTTACAAGGAATCATTGGATTAAGAAAAGGATCCAAGGCTTTGAGCATCAGTGGATAGGAGGGGCCAAGGAAATAGTTCCAGGCCTAAGCGGCTAAACCAAGCTGTCCCTAACCATGTGCTTGTGGCATGCAGGTCCAAGTAAAAAACTTGAGACTGAGTGGTTAAAGTCGTGATCCAAAGTAAAAAGAGTGTGCTTAAGAGCTCTGGACACCTCTAACTGGGGACTCTAGCAAAGCTGAGTCACAATCTGAAAAGGTTCACCCAGTCATGTGTCTGTGGCATTTGTGTATCCGGTGGTAATACTGGAAAACAAAATGCTTAGGGCCACGGCCAAGACTCATAAAAGTAGCTGTGTTCAAGAATCAACATACTTAACTAGGAAAATCAATAATACTATCTGAATTCTGAGTTCCTATGGATGCCAATCATTCTGAAATTCAAAGGATAAAGGGAGATGCCAAAACTATTCAGAAACAAAAAGCTACAAGCCCCGCTCATCTAATAAGAATCTGAGCTCCACTGTACTATGAGTTTGTGTGTTTTTCTGTGATTTCAGAAATTTTCTGGCTGAAATTGAGGGAGCTGAGCAAAAATCTGAGTTAGGCTGAAAAAGGACTGCTGATGTTGTTGGATCCTGACCTCCCTACACTCGAAATGGATTTTCTGGAGCTACAGGAGTCCAATTGGCGCGCTCTCAACGGCGTTGAAAAGTAGACATCCAGGGCTTTCCAGCAATATATAATAGTCCATACTTTGCGTGAAGATAGACGACGTAAACTGGCGTTCAACGCCAGTATCATGCTGCTGTCTGGCGTCCAGCGCCAGAAACAGGCTACAAGCTGGAGTTCAACGCTAGAAACAGGTTACAACCTGGCATTGAACGCCCAAAACAGCCCCAGGCACGTGAGAAGCTTAAGTCTCAGCCCCAGCACACACCAAGTGGGCCCCAGAAGTGGATTTCTGCATCATCTATCATAGTTTACTCATTTTCTGTAAACCTAGGCTACTAGTTTACTATTTAAACAACTTTTAGAGATTAACTTTGTACCTCATGACATTTTAGATCTGAAATTTGTACCTTTTGGAAGCATGAGTCTCTAAACTCCACTGTTGGGGGTGAGGAGCTCTGCAGCGTCTCGATGAATTAATACAATTACTTTTGTTTTCCATTCAAACACGCTTGTTCCTATCTAAGATGTTCATTCGCGCTTAAACAAGAAGAAGTTGATGATCCGTGACACTCATCACCTTCCTCAGATCCATGAACGTGTGCCTGACAACCACCTCCGTTCTACATCAGATTGAATGAGCTTCTCTTAGATTCCTTAATCAGAATCTTCGTGGTATAAGCTAGAATTGATGGCGGTCACTCTTGAGGATCCGGAAAGTCTAAACCTTATCTGTGGTATTCCGAGTAGGATTTAAGGATTGAATGGCTGTGACGAGCTTCAAAATCGCGATTGCTGGGCGTGATGACAAACGCAAAAGGATCAATGGATCCTATTCTAACATGATCGAGAACCAACAGCTGATTAGCCGTGCTGTGACAGAGCATCTGGACCATTTTCACTGAGAGGATGGGAGGTAGCCACTGACAATGGTGACACCCTACATACAGCTTGCCATGGAAGGAGCCTTGCGTGTGGAAAAGGATTTCAAGGAAGAGTTGAAGTTCAAAGGACAAAGCATCTCCAAAACCCCAACATATTCTTCATTAATAAAGTAACAATTACTTATCCCAAACACTTTTACTTCTTACAATTAAATTCAAATAATCTTATTGACATCCTGACTAAGATTAATAAAATAAACATAGATTGCTTCAAACCAATAATCTCCATGGGATCGACCCTTACTCACGTAAGGTATTACTTGGACGACCCAGTGCACTTGCTGGTTAGTTGTGCGGATTTCAAAAAGTGTGATTGCAATTTCGTGCACCACTTGTTCAATAAAAAGGTTAAGTAGATTCACCTGTACTGCAAGGAGCTAAGTTTGGTGTTGCACACCAAAACAATTTAAGGGAGAATGAAGAATGCTAAGTTTGGTGTTCCATCAAAATCTCATTTAAAACACATTCTCACCTTCTGCATAAAGGGTTGCTAGCTCCAAGTAATCAGATAAACCATTTAACCATTGTCTGTTTTCTAGTTTTCAGCTTTATTGCCTTTAGCAAAAACACAAGGATTTTACATAATGCATAAGGAACATTGGCAAGGAACTAAGTTTGGTGTTCACACACCAAAGTAAGTTCAAAAGCCCACCAATAATTTGTGCATGCTAACCATTTGCTTAAGGGCTTAAGAGACAAGCAATTCCTAAGGATTATGCAGGAAGACATTCAATCTGTGAAAAGGACGCAGAGAAAAATGATGATGACAGAAGGAAAAGCTGTGACCCAACAGGTTGTATTTACACTTAATTCTTGTTGCTGAAGAGATATTTTAAATTGGGAATTCCTATATGTCTTGTTAAAGTGTTCAATTAGGTGAAAGTGAAAATGTTTGCCAAAGATGCTAGCCGGCATTATACTTGTCATTCATCATTAGCTTGAATTCTGTTTTGTTTCCCTTCTGCATAAATAAAAGAAAAATGTTTGAAATAGAAAGTAAATGACCAATGTTGTAGATGTTTGAATTAGATTCAGCGGTGGTACTTGTTTGATTTAATGGTTAGCACAATAATAAAAGCTGCATGAGAAAATGCTCTTTGTAATGTGTTAGTTTGTTGCTATAAAGTCTGTTATTAATGAAATCCTTTGAGAATGAAGCCAAATAAGAAAGAAAAAGAAAAAAGAAATGCCAAGAATGGGCAAAGAAACAAACAATAAGGCTAGACACCAATAGCTTGGACCCTAGGATATATGCCTGTGGTGCTTTTATACTAGGATATGCTTAGACAAGTAGGTTCTGAGGAGTATTTTGAAACTTGGCCACTTAGATCAACTGATCTGGGATTGCCAACTGAAAGTCCACTATCAAGAGCAACCTAGCTACCAAGCATTTAGTGATCTAAAGAGATGCTGGGCATCAATATTCCTAGGAAGAAATTGTGAGCCATGTGTCTGTGGTGAAGGAATGTTGAGCAAAATTAAGCCAAAAGGCTGCTGCAACATTTGCCACCAAGCTTCCATTAAGAAATAAGCTTTCTAAAGCAAAATCAAGAAAGAAAAAGCTAGCAAGGGATCAAGCAATAGTAAGGTATTATAGCAGCAACTCTAGTGAACCTTTAAGGAAACATTTCTTATTTATGAGCAAAGAATAATTGAGCTACATTTGTCTGCATAAAACCCCATGAACCAAGTTCAATTATCTGCTAAATAAGGACATGCATACTTCTATGTTTCATTTCATTTTCTCTTATATTTAGAGCTTGCTTGGGGACAAGTAAGGTTTAAGTTTAGTGTTGTGATGACAAGTCATCTTATGCTAGCTTTTCAAGCATTTTCACTTGTTTCATTAGGTTTTATGCACTTTCTTGCATTATAAGTAAGTAATTTGGAGTGGATTTGCATGGTTATGTTAAATCAATCAACAATCCTTTATTTGACACAAAATCATGAGGTTTAAGCTAGAATTAGTTGGCTTTTGAATTATTTATAAACATTGTGAATTCGGTAGTATTTTGATTGGTTGTTTTGATTACTTGTAGGTGAAGAAATGGTAGAAAAGGAATTTTTGGCACACTTTTGAAGTTAGAGCACCCTTTGGACCTTAGGCCACCCTTTGAAAAGCGTGACCCAAGGTACAAAAGTGTGGCACTCACTAAAGGAGCAAGGGTCAGTCACAAAGCACTCAAGCATAGCGCTTTCTCATTTAGCACTGTGCTTTCAATTTTAGCACTAGCAAGGAGGACCAAGGCGTTACAGGGTAAGCACACAAGCATAGCGCTGCGCTTTCTAATGTAGCGCTATAAGGATCAATCACAAGGCCAGCACTCAAAGTGAAGAAAGCGCTACGCTAAAAGTTCTTACTTTTTCGTGGCCTCTCCAAAGAAAAATCGAGGCGTAAAATCAAGGAGTGAAGCCACCAAGGATCGAACCAAGCACATGAGGCATAAGAGGAAGCACTACTACTTTACTTGCAAGGAAATTGGGCAAGAGTGCAACCAACAAGGCTCGAATTGGGAACCCCCACTCAAGGCAAAAGGGCGTTGTGCTATTCCTCTTCACTAAGCGCTATAGTGTGCAAGAAAATGAGCACCAAAGTGGCTCCATAAGGACTCGAATTGGAGTCCCACTTACAAGCAAAGGCGCTGCGCTTAGTAACTTCACGTAGTGCCATGAACAAGGTTGACACGGGCCTGGGACAGCAAGCAAAAGTGGGCGCTGCGCTTTCTCTTTTCACGGAGAGCTTCCCCTGGGAGGTGTCCTTTGGCAAAATTTAATTAAAAAGCCAATTTGGATCAAATTCTTCATAATTTTGAAAAGCCCACTCCAAAGTCTGAAGATAAAAAATCAGAAAGTGTATAGGAGTTAGTTTGATTTGTAGAGGACTTTTTTTTTTGGACTTTCATTTTTTTTGGAACTTTTCTTTTCATTTTTAGTTTTAGCTCACTTTTACATTTTTATCTTGGAATTTGGGAAATTAGGATAGAGAATTGAGTTCTCTTCCTCTTTGTTCTTACTTCTGCACTCTTTCTCTTTGTTTTGAATCTTAGATTGAGATTGAAAGAATTCTGTTTCATTCTTGATATGAGATTTCTCTTTGTTTATTTTCTGCAAAATTCAGTGAATTGAGATTTGGCTCTGAAGTTCATATGCTGCATTCATCTTTCTTTTCTTTTGCAAATTGTTCTCTGTTGGATCAAGGAAGGAATTGAGATCTAGACTTGTTTTCTAGTCTCTTTGATCCCCTGAGATCTTCAACTTCATTTTGCAATCAAGCTGAGTTTCATTTCTGTTTTGCTTCTTCAAGCAATTTTACTTTTCTGTTTGAGATCTGCTGCTACTTACTCCATTTTATTTTCTCTGATTGATTTCACTTTGAGTTCTCTTATTTAAATTTTGCATCCCAGCACTTGAAATCCATTTAATCTTCAAGCAATTTATATTTCTTGCACTTTAAGCTTTAGCCATTTACATTTCTTGCAATCTACGTTTCAGTCATTTACATTACTTGTTCTTTAAGATTCAGCTCTTTTACTTCTGTTGCTCCTTAATTTACTATCAATTCTCCCTCTCCCTTTTAGTTCCATGAAATTTAGCTTTTGTTAATCACAATTCACTCAAATAATCAACTGTTTGCTTAACTAAATCAACCACCTAACTAAAATTGCCCAATCCTTCAATCCCTGTGGGATCGACCTCACTCATGTGAGCAATTACTACTTGATGCGACCCGGTACACTAGCCGGTGAGTTTTGTGTTAGATCATTTTCCACACATCATAGCACGAATCCAGCACAAGGCCAGCACAACTTTCGGCCAAAACAGGGTTTTACGCCGATTTTTCCAACCACGCGGACGAGCCACGGGTGCGGACGCATGGGTTGCCAAAAGTGGAAACTGCATGCACGCGTACAGTACGTGTGTGCGTGGGTGAGATTGTGCCTAAGGCACGTTTCTTGCCTAGTTCTCACACCACTCTCTATTCAATCTGACTCATGTCGCATCCACAAAGGACGCGGACACGCACTAGGCACTGGCGCGTCGATCCCCTCTTTTTTTGTGATGCAGTATGCAAGTGATGATGCAGAATGAATGAAGTAACACTGATAAAAATAGAATAAAATAAAAATAAGAATGAAAAGAAACGATCATATCATGGTGGGTTGTCTCTCACCTAGCACTTTTAGTTATTGTCCTTAAGTTGGACATTTGGTGAGCTCATTGTCATGGTGGCTTGTGCTTGAACTCATCCAGGAATCCCCACCAATGTTTGTAATTCCAATAGACTCCGGAGTGCCAAACTAGGCGTATAAAGCCAAAATAGGCGCAAGTTAAAGCAAGTGACAAGTCCCCAAGAGTGTTGATTGTTGGAATGAATTCCAGGGTCCTAAACCTTACTTTTGCACCCGTCTTTATGTTGATCACCATCGTTCCAACCGGGTGACAAGCGAATTGAATTCTCACTATAGTGCCCAAATGACTTCCTAGACCCATTCAATTGAGTTATACACCAATCTTTGTACTTCAACTTGGAGCTTGCAACCATATTGAACTTTGCAGAATAACTCTTACTACTAACCATCTTCCTCCTACTTTTATAGCCACAAAGAGCTCTAAGTTGTCCATCCGTCTCAAGCAAAACATATTCAAGTGGGATAATTAAGCTTAGAGATGAAAGATTTACCCACTTGAATGAAGGAATGGATGGTGATGGCTTTGGGGAAGAGGTCTCAAACAACTTTGGTAAGGTGATTTTCAGCTCCATTCCCTTGGGCTCTTCCTTGACGATTTCCACCTCTCTGCAAGCCTCTTCAACTTCAACCGCTTCCTCTTGGTAGTTTTCTCCCAATTCGATCTCTTCTGTATTCCCAACCAAGAGCATGGGAGGCTGTGCTTCTTCTTCTTTAATCTCCAACTCTTGATCGACCGCTGCAAAGTCTTTAACCATGATCTGCCTTGGAGGTTGTACGCCCTCCTCAACATCAACATCAAACACCTTGGAAGGAGGCTCTATGACTGGACTTTCCAATGGAGGTTCAGCATCTCCTAAGTCTGCAACCACTTCTTCCATTTCAATAATTGTTGCTTTGTCCAGTTGTTTAAGTATAAAATCGTACTCCTCCTTGATGATTTCTTTTCCATGACAACTCCTTTCAACTACTCCTTCATCTTCAAGGGTCTCTCCTACCTCCACCTTTAGGTCCTCCTTGAGCTTCTTATGAAGTATGAATTCGCGAAGATGATATCTTCTCTCTTGTTCCATGTCAATAGCATAATTGGGATTATCTTGCTCTTGGATTGATGGATGTGGGTGCTCTTCCATGGAGGGTGGTGATGGGATGGAAAGATCATTATGTGGTTGAAGAAGAAGTGCACTAGAGCTTGAGGGTTGAATATTAGACGTGGAGGGTTGGTCCATGCGGGATATAAGATGTTGGAGTTTAGAGGTGAGACCAATGAGAGAGGTAAGTGTGTTCTCCATGGAGGTTTGGGTGGATAGGAGGGTTCATTTGTTGGGAGAAATGGCTCATAACACGAAGGTGGTTCCTCTTGATAAGGATATGGAGATGGTGTATATTGAGGTGGTGGTTCTAAGTATGGCTCATAAGGCTCTTGGTATGGTGGGTAAGGATTAGGGTCATATGGGGGTGTTTGGTGGTAAGGTGCTTGTGAGTATGGTGGTTCAAAATTATGTTGAGGAGGGGGTTCATAGGCATATGGTGGTGGTTGTTGATAATCAAAAGAGTCTCAAGCCTTTCACTTGGACCTGCATGCCACAAGCACATGGTTAGGGACAGCTTGATTTAGCCGCTTAGGCCTGGATTTATTTCCTTGGGCCCTCCTATCCATCGATGCTCAAAGCCTTGGATCCTTTTCACCCTTGCCTTTTGGTTTAAAGGGCTATTGGCTTTTTCTACCTCTTTTGCTTTTCTTTTTTTTTTTCGCAAGCTTGTTTTTCACAGTTTTTTCTTGCTTCAAGAATCAATTTCATGATTTTTCAGATTATCAATAACATTTCTCTTGTTCATCATTCTTTCAGGAGCCAACAATTTTAACATTCATAAAATTCAATATAAAAAATATGCACTGTTCAAGCATTCATTCAGAAGACAAAAAGTATTGCCACCACATATAAATAATTAGAATTTTCCTTATTAAGAACTCGAAAAAATTAAATTGCCTCTTTATTCTAAAAATCTACTATTTTATTCATGTTTGATGATGATGAGAAAAATAAATTATAACTTAATTGAAAATAAAGTCAAAATAGAGATACTAATTACTACTACTAATATGTAGCTTCTAAGTTAAATTCATAATAAGAACAGTTATCACAGAGTTAAGGCAAAGATTAGGACTCAACAACCTTTATTTTGGGAAGTGGGTGTTCCTCTAGTCTGTGGGGTGCTTGATCCTTCAAGAGATAATCTCTGACGCTTTAGTTCCTTCAAGTCACATCCTTGCTCTTTCTGTTCCCTTAGGTTCCATGATCTTGATGAGTTTTAGCTTAGTGATCATGGCAAATCACACCAAACTTAGAGGTTTGCTTGTCCTCAAGCAAAAGAAAGGAAAGGAGAGGAATAGAGGGAGAGGCAATTTCGAAATTCAAAAGATATGATGAGTTGAAAAAGATTTGAAAAAGAGTTGGATTGGATTGGAAAAAGATTTGTGTTTATGGATTAAGATACATTTGATATTTTTGAAAAAGGGATTTTAGAAATTAGGATTAAAATTTTTAGAATTAAAGGATGAGAGTTTGTAACATGTTTATGCAAGAAATCATGATTTGAAACGTAAAAAATTTAAAAAATTGTGAAGTAAAAATGAATTTACCTCCTCCCCACCATCCTGGCGTTAAACGCCCAAACACTGCATGTTTTGGGCGTTTAACGCCCATGTGCAGCTTCTCCTGGGCGTTCAACGCCCAGCTGTTGCTTCTTTCTGGCGTTGAGCGCCAAGAACTCCTTTGTTGCTGGGTGTTTTTTTGAACGCCCAGGACGCTACAAATTTGGCATTGAACGCCTAGAAGGTGCTTCTTTCTGGCGTTCAACGCCCAATAAGCTTTGTAAATGGCTGGGTTGCCTCCCAGCAAGCGCTTCTTTATTGTCTTTAGTTGGACTATTACTAAGCTTTAGTTAAGTCTCAATTTTGAGCATTCTTGCTCAAAATTGCTTTCAAGATAATGTTTGACTCTCTGTCCATTAACAATGAACTTTTTGTTAGAATCATTATCCTGGAGCTCTACGTATCCATATGGTGACACACTTGTAATCACATATGGTCCTCTCCACCGGGATTTCAATTTTCCGGGAATAATCTGAGCCTAGAATTAAATAGCAGAACTTTCTGCCCTGGCTCAAAGACTCTGGATGACAATTTTTTATGATGCCATCTTTTTGCTTTCTCTTTGTAAATTTTTGCATTCTCAAAAGCATTGAGTCTAAATTCCTCTAGCTCATTTAACTGGAGCAATCGTTTTTCTCCAGCTAACTTGGCATCAAGGTTTTGGAATCTGGTTGCCCAGTAGGCCTTATATTCCGGTTCCACTGGCAAGTGACATGCCTTTCCATACACAAGTTGGTATAGAGAGGTCCCTATAGGGGTCTTGAATGCTGTTCTGTATGCCCACAGAGCATCATCCAAGCTTCTTGCCCAATCCCTTCTACGGTTAATTATAGTCTGTTCCAGGATTCTTTTGAGTTCTCTATTTGAGAATTCAGCTTGCCCATTTGTCTGTGGATGATATGGAGTGGCCACCATGTGGCTAACTCCATAACAAACCAAAGCAGAGTAAAGCTGTTTATTGCAGAAATGAGTGCCCCCCATCACTGATTAATACTTTAGGGGTACCAAATCTGCTGAAGATGTGTTTCTGGAGGAATTTTAGCACTGTCTTAGTGTCATTAGTGGGTGTTGCAATAGCTTCCACCCATTTGGATACATAATCCACTGCCACTAGAATATAAGTGTTTGAGTATGATGGTGGGAAAGGCCCTATGAAGTCAATACCCCATACATCAAACAACTCAATCTCCAAGATCCCTTGTTAAGGCATGGCATAACTGTGAGGCAGATTGCCAGATCTTTGGAAATTGTCACAATTAAGTACTTACTCTCGGGAGTCTTTATGGAGAGTAGGCCAATAGAAGCCACATTGGAGGACTCTTGTGGATGTTCGCTCACTTCCAAAATGTCCTCCATATTGTGATCCATGGCAATGCCATAGGATCTTCTGTGCTCCTTCTTTAGGCATACATCTACGGATTACTCCGTCTGCACATCTCTTAAAGAGATATGGTTCATCCCAAAGATAGTACTTTGTATCTGTGATAAATTTCTTTGATTGCTACCTACTGTACTCTTTGGGTATGAATCTCACTATCTTGTAGTTTGCAATATCTGCAAACCATGGCACTTCCTGAATGGCAAAGAGTTGCTCATTCGGGAAGTTTTCAGAGATATCAATAAGAGGGAGGGACGCCCCTTCTACTGGTTCTATTCGGGACAGGTGATCTGCTACTTGATTCTTTGTCCCTTTTCTGTCTTTTATTTCTATATCAAACTCTTACAGAAGCAACACCCATCTTATGAGTCTAGGTTTTGAATCCTGCTTTGTGAGTAGATATTTAAGAGCAGCATGGTCAGTGTACACAATCACTTTTGATCCTACTAAATAGGATCTGAACTTGTCAATGGCGTAAACCACTGCAAGTAGCTCTTTTTCTGTGGTTGTGTAATTCTTCTGTGCGTCATTTAGAACACGATTGGCATAGTAAATGACGTGCAAAAGCTTGTCATGCCTTTGTCCCAACATTGCACCAATGGCATGGTCACTGGCATCACACATCAGTTCAAAAGGTAATATCCAGTTTGGTGCAGAGATGACTGGTGCTGTGACCAGCTTAGCTTTCAGAGTCTCAAACGCCTGCAGACACTCCTTGTCAAAGATAAATGGCGTGTCAGCAGCTAGCAAATTACTTAGAGGTTTGGTGATTTTCGAAAAATCCTTTATAAACCTCCTATAAAATCCTACATGCCCCAGAAAGCTTCTAATTGCCTTAACATTGGCAGGTGGTGGTAATTTTTCAATTACTTCTACCTTAGCTTGATCCACCTCTATTCTCTTGTTTGAAATTTTGTGCCCAAGGACAATTCCTTTAGTCACCATAAAGTGACATTTCTCCCAGTTTAAAACCACGTTAGTCTCTTGGCACCTCTTTAGAACAAGTGCTAGATGGTAAAGACAGGAGCTGAATGAGTCTCCAAATACTGAAAAGTCATCCATGAAGACTTCCAGAAATTTTTCCACCATATCAGAGAAAATTGAGAGCATGCACCTTTGAAAGGTTGCAGGTGCATTGCACAGGCCAAATGACATCCTTCTGTATGCAAATACTCCAGATGGACATGTGAATGCTGTTTTCTCTTGATCTTGGGGATCTACTGCAATTTGATTATAACCTAAATATCCATCCAGGAAGCAGTAGTATTCATGACCTACTAGTCTTTCTAGCATCTGGTCTATGAATGGTAAAGGAAAATGATCCTTTCTGGTAGCTGTATTGAGCCTTCTGTAATAAATACACATACGCCACCCTGTAACTGTTCTTGTAGGAACCAGTTCATTTTTTTTATTATGGACCACTGTCATGCCGCCTTTCTTAGGGACGACTTGGACAGAGCTTACCCAGGGGCTATCAGAAATGGGATAAATAATCCCAGCCTCTAGTATTTTAGTGACCTCCTTTTGCACCACCTCCTTCATGACTGGATTCAGCCGCCTATGTGGTTGAACCACTGGCTTAGTGTCACCCTCCAATAAAATCTTGTGCATGCATCTAGCTGGGCTAATGCCCTTAAGATCACTGATGGACCACCCAAGAACTGTCTTGTGTGTCTTTAGCACATGAATTAGTGCTTCCTCTTCCTGTGGCTCTAAGGTAGAGCTTATGATTACAGGAAAGGTATCATCTTCTCCCAGAAATGCATATTTCAGGGATGGTGATAATGGTTTGAGCTCGGGTTTAGGAGGTTTCTCTTCTTCTTGAGGAATTTTCAGAGGTTCTATTATTCTCTCTGATTCCTCCAGATGAGGCTGAACATCTTTAAAGATATCATCCAGCTCTGATTCGAGACTCTCAGCCATATTGATTTCTTTTACCAGAGAGTCAATAATATCAACGCTCATGCAGTCATTTTTGGTGTCTGGATACTACATGGCTTTGACAATATTCAACTTGAACTCATCCTCATTGACTCTCAGGGTTACTTCCCCTTTTTGAACATCAATGAGGGTTCAACCAGTTGCTAGGAAATTTCTTCCCAGAATGAGAGTTGCACTCTTATGCTCTTCCATTTCCAGCACCATAAAGTTAGTGGGAAAGGTGGTGCACAAAATTGTGATCATCAATGTTGTATTCTTTGTTGTTGTATGGAATAATTATAATGGCTCTTTACTATGTGTGGTCACAACTCCGTTCAACTAACCAGCAAGTGTACTGGGTCGTCCAAGTAATAAACCTTACGCGAGTAAGGGTCGATCCCACAGAGATTGTTGGTATGAAGCAAGCTATGGTCATCTTGTAAATCTCAGTCAGGCGGATTTAACCAATTGATTATGGATTTTCTAAAATAAATAATAAATAATAAACTTAAAATAAAGATAAATTTACTCATGTATTTCCATGGTAGGAATTTCAGATAGGCGTATGGAGATGTTGTGCTCCTTCTGAATCTCTGCTTTCCTACTTCTTCCTTCCAGTTTTCTTTCATTCCTTCCTATGGCAAGCTGTATGTAGGGCATCACCGTTGTCAATGGCTACATCCCATCCTCTCAGTGAAAAAGGTCCAAATGCTCTGTCATAGCACGGCTAATCATCTGTCGGTTCTCAATCAGGTTGGAATAGAATCTAGTGATTCTTTTGCGTCTGTCACTGACGCCCAGCCTTCAGGAGTTTGAAGCTCGTCACAGTCATTCAATCCTGAAATCCTACTCGAAATACCACAGACAAGGTTAGACTTTCCCGATTCCCATGAATGCCGCCATCAATTCTAGCTTATACCACGAAGTTTCTAATTAAGGAATCCAAGAGATATGTGCCCGGCCTAAGGTAGAACGGAAGTGGTTGTCAATCACACGTGTTCATATGTGAGAATGATGATGAGTGTAACGGATCATCACATTCATCAAGTTGAAGTGCAACGAATATCTTAGAA
>NC_029781.3:51877729-51882032 GCF_000817695.3 Arachis duranensis
TAACGTGTTTCTGGCGTTCAACTCCGGGTCGTGACGTGTTTCTGGCGTTTGACTCCAGACAGCAGCATGTACTTGGCGTTGAGCGCTACTTTACGTCATCAATTCCCGAATAAAGTATGGACTATTATCTATTGCTGGAAAGCTCTGGATGTCTACTTTCCAACGCCGTTGAGAGCGCGCCATTTTGAGTTCTGTAGCTCTAGAAAATTTATTTCGAGTGCAGGGAGGTTAGATTCCAACAGCATCAGCAGTCCTTTGTCAGCCTCCTATCAGAGTTTTGCTCAGGTCCCTCAATTTCAGACAGAAATTACCTGAAACCACAGAAAAACACACAAACTCATAGTAAAGTCCAGAAATGTGAATTTAACATAAAAACTAATGAAAACATCCCTAAAAGTAGCTTGAACTTACTAAAAACTACCTAAAAACAATGCCAAAAAGCGTATAAATTATCCGCTCATCACAACACCAAACTTAAATTGTTGCTTGTCCCCAAGCAACTGAAAATCAAATAGGATAAAAGAAGAGAATATACTATAAATTCCAGAATATCAATGAATATTAATTATAATTAGATGAGCGGGACTTGTAGCTTTTTGCTTCTGAACATTTTTGGCATCTCACTTTTTCCTTTGAAGTTTAGAATGATTGGCTTCTCTAGGAACTTAGAATTTTGGATAGTGTTATTGATTTTCCTAGTTAAGTATGTTGATTCTTGAACACAGCTACTTATGAGTCTTGGCCGTGGCCCTAAGCACTTTGTTTTCCAGTATTACCACCGGATACAAAAATGCCACAGACACATGACTGGGTAAACCTTTTCAGATTGTGACTCAGCTCTGCTAGAGTCCCCAATTAGTGGTGTCCAGAGCTCTTAAGCACACTCTTTTGCTTTGGATCACGACTTTAACCACTCAGTCTCAAGCTTTTCACTTGGACCTTCATGACACAAGCACATGGTTAGGGATAGCTTGATTTAGCCGCTTAGGCCTGAATTTGATTTCCTTGGGCCTTCCTATCCATTGATGCTCAAAGCCTTGGATCCTTTTTACCCTTGCCTTTTGGTTTTAAGGGCTATTGGCTTTTTCTGCTTGCTTTTTCTTTTTCTTTCTATTTTTTTTGCAACCTTTTTTTTCTTTCGCCACTTTTTTTTCCGCAAGCTTTTGCTTTTTCACTGCTTTTTCTTGCTTCAAGAATCAATTTTATGATTTTTCATATCATCAATAACATTTTTCTTTGTTCATCATTCTTTCAAGAGCCAACAGTTTTAACATTCATAAACAACAAGATCAAAAATATGCACTGTTCAAGCATTCATTCAGAAAACAAAAAGTATTGTAACCACATCAATATAATTAAATTAAATTCAAGGACAATTTTTGAAATTTATGTACTTCTTGTTCTTTTGAATTAAAAACATTTTTTTTATTTAAGAGAGGTGAAGGATTTATAGAAATTATTCATAGCTTTAAGATATAGTTACTACATACTAATGATCATGAAGTAGAGACACAAAATATAGATAGACATAAAGGATAAAAACCGAAAAAGCAGAGAAATAAGAATAAGGAATGAGTCCACCTTAGTGAGGGTGGCGCCCTCTTGAAGAACCAATGGTGCTTTTTGAGCTCCTTTATGTCTCTTCCTTGCTTCTGTTGCATGATCCCTAGTGATTTTGGTGTTCCTACCCTTAGTTGCTCCCAATAATTGTGTGGAGGAAAATGTATCCCCTGAGGTATCTCAGGGATCTCTTGATTTGCAGTCAAATGTTCTTCTACTGAGTTATGGACCCTTGAGATGAATATCTCCATCTCCCATGAGATGGAGGTGGAAGCTTTTTGTCTTCTCTTTTTTTTTTGAGGTTTCTCTGAATTGTTGATTTTTAGTTTCTCTTGACTTCCTCTTCAGAGTCTTTTCAGGTTCAGGTTCAGGATCAGCTTCAACAAGAGTGCCTTTTTCCTTGTTCCTACTCATATGAAAGAGAAGAGGAAAAGAAAAGGAAGAGGAATCCTCTATGTCACAGTAAAGAGGATCCTTATTATTAGTAGAAGAAGAAAGGGGATAATGGAAGGAGAGGGATGAATAGTCTGTATCAAGAGTAAGGATAGGGGAGGTGATAAGAGATGAAGAGAAGTGTTAGTAAATAAATAAAATGAATAGAAAGAGATGAGAGGGAGGGAAGTTCTAAAATAATTTTGAAAAATGGGTTAGTAATTTCGAAAATTAAAGGAAGAAATAAAATTAAAATTAAAATTTGAAATAATTAATTAATTAAAAAGAATTTTTGAAAAAGAGGGAGGTATTTTCGAAAATTAGAGAGGAAAAAGTAGTTAGGTGGTTTTTAAAAAGATAAGAAACAAACAAAAAGTCAAATAGTTAGTTGAAAAAGATATTAAATTTGAAAAAAATATAATTTTAAAAAGATATGATAAAAAGATATGATTAAAAAGATATGATTGAAAAAGATTTTTTTGAAAAAGATTTGATTTTTAAAATTAAAATTAATTACTTGACTAACAAGAAACTAAAAGATATGATTCTAGAAATTAAAGATTGAACCTTTCTTAACAAGAAAGTAACAAGCTTCAAATTTTTGAATCAATCACATTAATTGTTAGTGAGTTTTCAAAAATATGATATAAAGATAAGAAAAAGATTTTGAAAATAATTTGAAAAAGATTTTTGAAAATTTTTGAAAAACAAAGATAAAATTGAAAAGATATGATTTTTGAAAAAGATTTTAAAAAGATAAGATTTTTAAAATTGAAAATTTGACTTGACTTGTGAGAAACAACTAATTTTAAAAATTTTTGACCAAGTCAACCGAAAATTTCGAAAATTTGGAGGGAAATAAGAAAAAGATATTTTTTTATTTTTGAAATTTTAAAGATGAGAGAGAAAAACATAAAAAAATGACCCAAAATATGAAAATTTTGGATCAAACACATAATGCATGCAAGAACACTATGAATGTCAAGATGAACACCAAGAACACTTTGAAGATCATGATGAACATCAAGAACATATTTTTGAAAAATTTTTGATGCAAAGAAAACATGCAAGACACCAAACTTAGAAATCTTTAATGCATGGAAAATATGAATGCAAAAGTGCACAAGAAAAACAAGGAAAGACACAAAATAAGAAAACATCAAGATCAAACAAGAAGACTTGTCAAGAACAACTTGAAGATCATGAAGAACACTATGAATGCATGGAATTTTCGAAAAAAATGCAAGAAAAATTTTTAAAGCTTGCAATTGACACCAAACTTAAAAATTGACTCAAGACTCAAACAAGAAACACAAAATATTTTTTGGTTTTTATGATTTTATGATTTTTTTGGTATTTTCTTTATTTATTTTCGAAAAAAGGAAAAAAAAGTTTTTGAAAAAATTTTTGAAAATAAAACAAAAATGAAAATTACCTAATTTGAGCAACAAGATGAACCGTCAGTTGTCCATACTCGAACAATCCCCGACAACGGCGCCAAAAACTTGGTGCACGAAATTGTGATCATCAATGTTGTATTCTTTGTTGTTGTATGGAATAATTATAATGGCTCTTTACTATGTGTGGTCACAACTCCGTTCAACTAACCAGCAAGTGTACTGGGTCGTCCAAGTAATAAACCTTACGTGAGTAAGGGTCGATCCCACAGAGATTGTTGGTATGAAGCAAGCTATGGTCATCTTGTAAATCTCAGTCAGGCGGATTTAACCAATTGATTATGGATTTTCTATAATAAATAATAAATAATAAACTTAAAATAAAGATAAATTTACTCATGTATTTCCATTGTAGGAATTTCAGATAGGCGTATGGAGATGTTGTGCTCCTTCTGAATCTCTGCTTTCCTACTTCTTCCTTCCAATTTTCTTTCATTCCTTCCTATGGCAAGCTGTATGTAGGGCATCACTGTTGTCAATGGCTACATCCCATCCTCTCAGTGAAAAAGGTCCAAATGCTCTGTCACAGCACGGCTAATCATCTGTCGGTTCTCAATCAGGTTGGAATAAAATCCAGTGATTCTTTTGCGTCTGTCACTGACGCCCAGCCTTCAGGAGTTTGAAGCTCGTCACAGTCATTCAATCCTGAAATCCTACTCGAAATACCACAGACAAGGTTAGACTTTCCCGATTCCCATGAATGCCGCCATCAATTCTAGCTTATACCACGAAGTTTCTAATTAAGGAATCCAAGAGATATGTGCCCGGCCTAAGGTAGAACGGAAGTGGTTGTCAATCACACGCGTTCATATGTGAGAATAATGATGAGTGTCACGGATCATCACATTCATCAA
>NC_029781.3:51882051-51886369 GCF_000817695.3 Arachis duranensis
CGGGGCCCACTTGGTGTATGTTTGGGCTGAGCTTGATCTATCCACGAGCTGAGGCTTCTTTTGGAGTTGAACGCCAAGTTGTAACGTGTTTTGGGCGTTCAACACCGGGTCGTGACGTGTTTCTGGCGTTTTACTCCAGACAGCAACATGGAACTGGCATTGAGCGCCACTTTACGTCGTCAATTCCCGAATAAAGTATGGACTATTATATATTGCTGGAAAGCTCTGGATGTCTACTTTCCAACGCCGTTGAGAGCGCGCCATTTTGAGTTCTGTAGCTCTAGAAAATTTATTTCGAGTGCAGGGAGGTTGGATTCCAACAGCATCAGCAGTCCTTTGTCAGCCTCCTATCAAAGTTTTGCTCAGGTCCCTCAATTTCAGACAGAAATTACCTGAAACCACAGAAAAACACACAAACTCATAGTAAAGTCCAGAAATGTGAATTTAATATAAAAACTAATGAAAACATCCCTAAAAGTAGCTTGAACTTACTAAAAATTACCTAAAAATAATGCCAAAAAGCGTATAAATTATCCGCTCATCAAAAGGCAAATGGCCCAACCTTGACAATCATGTCTTCAATCACGCCTGATGGGTATTTAATGGAGCCATCAGCAAGTTGGAGACATATCCGGGTTGGTTTAACTTCATCAATCAACCCAAGCTTTTTGATAGTAGCTGCAGGTATTAGGTTAATACTTGCCCCAAGATCACATAGAGCTTGCTTGGTATAAGTACCTTCTAATGTGCATGGTATCATAAAGCTTCCCAGATCTTTAAGCTTCTCAGGTAAGCTTTTCAGAATGACTGCACTGCATTCTTCAGTGAGGTA
This sequence comes from Arachis duranensis, assembly GCF_000817695.3. Taxonomy (NCBI): domain Eukaryota; kingdom Viridiplantae; phylum Streptophyta; class Magnoliopsida; order Fabales; family Fabaceae; genus Arachis; species Arachis duranensis. Next base: position 51,882,884 of record NC_029781.3, read on the forward strand.
AACTTTTTCAGTTTCCCTCCAATCCTTCTTATGACTTAAGATCTCTTTCATGAACTTAGCATAAGAGGGTATTAGTGCCTCTGCAAATGGAATCTTTATTTCAAAAGTCCTGAGATAGTCTGCAAAGCGGGCAAATTGCTTATCCTGTTCCGCTTGGCGGAGTTTCTGAGGATAATGCATTTTGGCTTTGTATTCCTTAACCTTAGTTGCTGCAGATTTATTGCTTACAGATGTGGGTTGAGAAGCCTTTTTAGATGGGTTATTATCAGCATTTGTATGTGTCTGATCCCCCACTGGCATTTGAATACCAAGGGTGGAAGTTGGAGTGGCGTTAGACGCCAACTCCTTACTTGTTTCTGGCGTCTGAGCGCCAGAACTGTGCTCCCTTTGGGCGTTCAACGCCAAATCATTGCTTGTTTCTGGCGTTGAACGCCGACTGAGCATGGTTTGGGCGTTCAACGCCAGCTTTCCACCCATTCTCTGGCGTTTGAGCGCAGAATTATTCCTCTCTGGGCTCTTACTGTCCTCAAAGAGATTTTGGGTAGTTTGCTCATTTCTTGGCTTCCTGTTGTCTTGAAGTTAGGTATTTAATATTTTTCCACTTGTTAATTGAACTGCTTGGCACTTTTCTGTTATTTGTTTTGATAATTGCTGTTTTGTTTGCTTCAATTGCACTTCCATATTCATATTAGCCATTCTTGTTTCTTGTAATATCTCTTTGAATTCGGCTAACTGTTTTGTTAGAAAATCCAATTGCTGATTGAATTCTATAACTTGTTCTGCAGGACTCATTTCAGCAGTTATTGTTTTAGCCTCTTCTTTCATGGAAGGTTCACTGATTAGGTACAGATGCTGATTTCTGGCAACTATATCAATGAGCTCTTGAGCTTCTTCTATTGTCTTTTTCATGTGTATAGATCCACCAGCTGAGTGGTCTAGAGAAATCTGAGCTCTTTCTGTAAGCCCATAGTAGAAGATGTCTAACTGCACCCACTCTGAAAACATTTCAGAGGGGCATTTTCTTAGCATCTCTCTGTATCTCTCCCAGGCATCATAAATGGATTCATTATCTCCTTGTTTGAAGCCTTGGATGCTTAGCCTTAGCGGTGTCATCCATTTTGGAGGAAAATAGTGATTCAGAAATTTTTCTGACAGCTGTTTCCATGTCCTTATGCTGTCCTTAGGTTGGTTATTTAACCACCTCTTAGCTTGGTTCTTTACAGCAAATGGAAACAGTAATAATCTATAGACATCCTAATCTACTTCCTTATCATGTACCGTGTCAGTAATTTGTAAAAATTGTGCCAGAAACTTTGTAGGTTCTTCTTGTGGAAGACCGGAATACTGGCAACTTTGTTGCACCATGATGATGAGCTGAGAATTCAACTCAAAACTATTGACTCGGATGGAGGGTATACAGATACTACTCCTATATGAAGCAGTAGTGGGGTTAGCATATGACCCCAAAGTCCTTCTGGACTGTTTATTTCCACGTAGTTCCATGATGGAGCAAGGGAGATGATATGGATGTAAATATTATTTATTTTATTATATATAAAAATTTATTTTTGAAATAGAAAAAATTTGAAAATGTTTTGTGAAAATTTTCGAAAAAATTGAGGAGAGAGAAAGTGGTTAGGATATTTTTGAAAAAGATAATAAAATATTATTATTATATACTTTTTTTAAATCTTAAAAGGATAAGATTTTAAAAATTTTGAAATTGAAATCTGAATTTTTATAAAAAAATTTTGAAAAAGTAGCTTAAAAATAGTTAGAAAAGATATTTTTTTTGAATTTTGAATTTTATGATGAAAGAGAAAAACACACAAAAGACACAAGACATAAAATTTTTTAGATCTAATGCTCCTTGTTTTCAAAAATTTTAGAGGGGAAACACCAAGGAACAGCAAACTTAAAAATTTTAAGATCAAAACATAAAGAAGACTCAAGAACACTTTGAAGATTCACAAGAACAACAAGAACAAAAGAAAGAACACCAAACTTAAAATTTTTAGAAAACTTCAATAAAATTTTCGAAAATTATAAAAAAGATTAACAAGAAAACACCAAACTTAAAGTTTGGCACAAGAATTAATCAAAGAAAAAATTATTTTTGAAAAAGTTTTAAAAAGAAGATGCCCAATTGCCAAGAACATAAGCCAACGCTCTAGCCAACTGAGCTATAAATGTAACGTGTTTTAAAGATGTATTATTTTTATAGATAAAAATAATTTTTTTTTTGAAAACTAATGTTTTGAAAAAGCACAAGAAAAACAAGAAAAGACACAGTACAAGACAAGCCAAAGATCAAACAAGAAAAATTGACAAGAACAATTTGAAGATCAAGGAAAAACAAAGAACACTAATTCAAAAATTTAAAAGGATAATATAAAATATGCAATTGACACTAAACTTAGAACAAGACACTAATTCACGAAAAATTAAAAATTAATAAGGACAAGTAATATTTTCGAAAAATTTTGAAGAGAAATTAAAGGACCCAAATTTAATGACTCTATAGCATCAATACTATATTCCTAATCTAAGCAACAAAATAAACCTTTAGTTGTTCAAACTCAAGCAATCCCCGGCAACGGCGCCAAAAACTTGGTGCACGAAATTGCAATCACACTTTTGCAATCCGCACAACTAACCAGCAAGTGCACTAGGTCGTCCAAGTAATACCTTACGTGAGTAAGGGTCGAATCCCACGGAGATTGTTGGTTTGAAGCAAGCTATGTTTATTTTATTATTCTTAGTCAGGAGATCAATTATAATTATCAGTTTGAATTACTAAAAAAATAAAAGAGCGTGAAATAATTACTTGTTGTGCAATAATGGAGAATATGTTGGAGTTTTGGAGATGCTTTGTCCTCTGAATCTCTGCAACATACTGCTTTCTTACTTTCAGAATTTGCAAGGCTCCTTCCATGGCAAGCTATATGTAGGGTGTCACCGTTGTCAATGGCTACTTCCCATCCGTGTCACCGTTGTCAAGGGCTACTTCCCATCCTCTCAGTGAAAATGGTCCAAATGCTCTGTCACAGCACGGCTAATCAGCTGTTGATTCTCAATCATGTCGGAATAGAATCTATTGATTCTTTTGCGTTTGTCATCACGCCCAACACTCACGAGTTTGAAGCTCGTCACAGTCATCCAATCCCAGAATACTACTCGGAATACCACAGACAAGGCTTAGACTTTCCGGATTCTCATGAATGCCGCCATCAATTCTAGCTTATACCACGAAGATTCTGGTTAAGGAATCTAAGAGATACTCATTCAATCTGATATAGAACAGAGGTGGTTGTCAGACACACATTCATGGATTGAGGAAGGTGATGAGTGTCACGGATCACCACCTTCTCCATAGTTAAGCGCGAATGAACATCTTAGATAGGAACATGCATGTTTGAATGGAAAAACAGAAATAATTGCATTAATTCATCGAGACGCTGCAGAGCTCCTCACCCCCAACAATGG
>NC_029781.3:51886414-51894721 GCF_000817695.3 Arachis duranensis
CACTTCTGGGGCCCACTTGGTGTGTGCTAGGGCTGAGACTTAAGCTTCTCACGTGTCTGGGCTGTTTCTGGAGTTGAACGCCAGGTTGTAACCTGTTTCTGGCGTTGAACTCCAACTTGCAACCTGTTTCTGGCGCTGAACGCCAGACTGCAACATGGAACTGGCGTTGAGCGCCATTTTACATCGTCTATCTTCATGCAAAGTATGGGCAATTATATATTGCTGGAAAGCCCTGGATATCTACTTTCCATCCCAATTGAGAGCGCGCCAATTGGACTCCTGTAGCTCCAAAAAATCCATTCCGAGTGCAGAGAGGTTAGAATCCAACAGCATCAGCAGTCCTTTTTCAGCCTAAATCAGATTTTTGCTCAGCTCCGTCAATTTCAGCCAGAAAATAGTTGAAATTATAGAAAAACACACAAACTTATAATAGAGTCTAGAAATATGAATTTTGCCTAAAAATAAATAAAATTATACTAAAAACTAACTAAAACATACTAATATCTACATGAAATTACCCCCCAAAAGCGTATAAAATATCCGTTCATCATGAACCATATGAACTATATGTAGAACCACAATAATTCCAACACAATTACTCCCAAGAATCACCTCAATATACACCATCTCCATACCCTTTCCAAGATGAATCACCTTCCAATCATGAACCGTTTCCCCTAAATAATGAACCCTCTCTTCCCCCACCACCTTCATTGGACCAGTCTCTCCCACCCCTAATGCAGAACAACACGAACTTCTAATTTGTTGCCAAAAGCAAGGGGAAATGGTGGCTAACTTAACCGAAGTGATGAGCCAATTGGCCTCATTGTGCACAACTATCCAAGACACCCTTATTGTTAAATGTAGAGGATTAGCTGAGGAGCACATTGAGAAGGAGAATTTGGAGCTTCAAGGTGGAGAAGATGAGTTGAAGCAAGAACTGTCACAAGGGGAGGAAGTTGAGGCAATTGAGTCAGAAGAAGTGGTTGAAGACCTAGCAGATGTTGGAAGTCCATGGGAATGTAGAATTAGAGAGCCCTCTTCCAAGAAGCTTGATATTGATGTTGAGGAGGGTGTACAACCTCCAAGGCATATCATGGTTGAAAACTTTAAAGAGGTTGATCAAGAGATGGATTCAATCATTGATGAGTTTCTATCTACAATTGAATCCTCCCCCATTGGGCTTAACATAGAGATTAAAGAAGAAGATACCTCACCTCCCATACCCTTGGTAAGCAATGAAGAAGAGATTGAATTGGAAGGAAGCTACCAAGAGGATGAGGTTGAGCTAGAAGCAAGCTCTATCATTGAAGATGATTCCACACCAACCAATGTGTCTTTTGGAATTGATGAACCTCATTGTGTTATGAAATTGATGACAAGGAGGACCGTGCAGAACCTCCAACACATGGTTTGAGCAATGAGGAATGTATAGAAGAAGTTAGTGAGCAAGGAATTGAAATTGAAGAAGCTTGGCAAGGGGTGAAGGTAGTCAAGAAAGAGCACAAGGGAGTGGAACTGGCAAGATCATTGAGACCACCCCTTCCTAAGTTACCATCCAACATAATATTCAAGTGGGTAAAATTCCTATCCCTAAGCTTTACTTTCTCACTTGAATATGGTTTGCTTGAAACGGATGGACAACTTAGAGCTCTTTGTGGAGTTAAAATCAAGAGAAAATTTGTTAGTGGGTGGAAATGCCAATCAAGGTTCCTTATGGTTGGAAAGTCAAAGTCTAAGTGCAATGGTTGGTATAGTCCTCAATTGAATGGGTATAGGAAGATGCTTTGGTGCTTACATGAGAATTCGGATCACTTGCCACCCAAATGGAATTGTCTTGATCAACTTGAAGTGGGTGTAGAAACAAGATTTGGGATCTGGGTATATATGAAGATCAATTTTGGGAGCCCTTAGCTTGTGCGGAACTTCACCAAAGCTTGGTGACATTAATTTTGAGATTTGGAGCTTACTTGAAATCCAAGCATTGGTGGAAGTTCAAGGATGAGTACAAGCATAAACCACCTTGACAAGGAGCCTCTCAATTATCCAACTTAAGGACTTAAACTAAAAGTGCTAGGTGGGAGACATCCCACCATGGTAAACTCTTTCCATTCTCTTATATATATAATCAATAAATGAATTGAGTTGCCATTGTAGGTAGTTTCCTTATTTTCCATACTTTTGTACATATTGCATTGATTGCTAGGTTGCTTATTAGATTCATGTTTTGATTAGGATAGTTGTTTTGAAGTGTATTTTGCTTGAAGTGCAAGTTTTGTTTATTTTATCTTTGAAAATTTTCAAAAACTAAAAGATTTTTGTTAAATTTGAATTTTGAGTGCTTTAGAATGCATATAGGTTAGGAGAGTGCCCTGTTTCTGTTTTATGCTTCTAAAAAAAAAGTGTGCGCCACGCGCGCACACATCGTGTGCCACATTGGAACTCCTGGTACAAAATCCAGAGAGTTATACTGGAGTGGTGCTGCCATTGTGCAAAGCGCACAATTTAGCCCCACGCATACGCGTGGATGACGCGTACGCGTCACTCGCACGCGTCGCCGATGCGCGCGCATCGTTCCTGCGCCCTGTTTTTGCCCTGTTTTTTTCTTCTCTTCCCTCTGTCTTTCTTTCTTCTTCTTCTCTCTTCGCTTCTCCCATTTCTCTTCTTCCCTTTCTATCTTCTCTTCTCACCTTTCTCATCATTTCTTTCTTACTTCTCTTTTTTCTTCTTCTCCCTCTCCTCAAAATTCTACTTCTCATTTTTCTTATTTTTGATTTTCTTTTGTGTATTGCACCCACATACTTTCATTCATCGCATTTTAATTTTGTTTTTGTAGCTTGTCTTATTTTCTTTTCTAAATTTCTTATTTTAACATTGGTGTTGAATTCTCTTACTCAATTGTTGAGACTTTCTTAGTTAGTTTTGGTGCTTCGTGATTTGTTTCACATTAATTGTGATACTTGTTCCACACATAAGATTATTGCTTTAGTCCTTCCTAACTCATTATTCTTTGTTTTTTGCCTCATTATCATTGAGTTAGGATAGGACCAAATGCTCTCATGCTTATCACTAATCTTGTTTGTGTCAATTCTTGTTTGAACTTGATGCCCAACATGCTCTTCATGTCATTTACTTGTACTTTGACTTTACTCTTGCATCAAGTGTTAGTTGATATGCCATAGCTTATATTGTTTTCTCACTCACATGTTGTAGCTACCATGTAGTTGAGAACCTTACTCTAATTTGGCATTAGCCCCCGCTTATGTTATATTTGCTCTGATATCTTTGTTGTAGGCTTAATTTTCTTCCTTTTTCTCTCCTTTTAGGTTGACCACCAAGAAGCGAAGGGAAAAGCTTCTAAATGAGGCAACAAACAAGTTCACCCGCATAATCTTTTGAAGGAGCTCATCAGTTGTAGCAACCCGTCCACCTTGCTTTTCTTTGCACGCACCGAGGACGGTGCAACCTTCAAGTGTGGGGAGGTCATCCGACCGACCTCCGTAGGTAACCACTTCCTTTTTCAACACAAATTTTTAATTTTCTTTGTTAGTTAGATGTTGCATTGCATGATAGGTTGCATTGTAGTTATAATTTGTATATATTCTACCACTTCTTTCTTGTTAGCACTACTTGGTTAGGGTGATGATTTCTTTTCCAAGAAAACTATTTTATGGCACCCTACCAATTTGAAATTTTTTTTGTTGAACTTGCTTGAAGAAATTAATTTTGGAACATGGTTTTTGAGCTAAGAACACATAAGCATCTGAGTTTTGAGCCTAATTGGGTGGTTACACTATATAACCACTTATTTCCATTCTTGTGTGCATTATTCTCTTTCTATGATAGTAATCCTTGATTTGTTTGATTCTTCATGTCCATTATTCCATGTATGAATGCATTTACATAATTGAGGACATCATTTCATTTAGCTCACTTACCCAAATAGCCTACATTTCATCAACCATTGTTAGCCAATTTTGAGCCTATTTAATCCCTTTTATTCTTAATTTTAGCACATCATTACCCCTAAGTGAAAAACAACTAAATGTCCCTTAATTTGGATTTTTGATTAGCTTAGGCTAGTGAGGGTGTGTATCATTTGGGGAATGGAAAACTTGGGAACATTGGTTGAGGTAAAAGTGTATTATGTATTTTTGTTGAAAATCATGGGATTGCACTACAAGAAAAAAGGCCTATGGCTACGCTTTAAAAGCGTGGCCAAAAGTGGTCAATGGCCACGCTTTTGTGAGGGTGACGATTGAATAGAGATTAGACCACATTTTTTCTCGCCACACTTCAAAAGCATGGCAAAATGGGTCAATGGCCACGCTTTTGTAAGGGTGGCAATTGATTAGAGATACGGCCACATTTTTTTCTGTTACGCTTCAAAAGCGTGGCCATAAAGAGAAACAGAGACGTTTTGAAAGCGTGGCAATAGAGTTTCATTACATTAAAATTTATAAAGCGTGGCCAAAAGGTTAAAAAAAACTAATAACCACAAACCCAATAACCCTGAATCCTACTAACCCTGAAACTTCAAAAGCTTTGAGACTATCTCAGTCTCTGTCACTCACAACCCCTAACCTTAATAACCCCTCACGCTCCACCTTCCACATCCCTATCTCAATCTCCAGCTCCCGCAAACCCTAGTCCCAATCCGACTCTACTCTTCGCGCCACCACCCCCGCCGCCGTTGCAGCAGCACCATCCCACCTTCTCCTACGTGCCGCCACAGGTCTCCACTGGACCACCTGCCACCCCCTCCTTTCGGCTGCTGCCTCCTCAGGCACCATACTTTTCCTCGCTGCTAAATCCATCTGGAGGTGCCACTCTGCCCAGCCTTGCCTACCAGAATCTGTTGATTCTACCTCCTGGTGTTAGCTTTGCAGCTGCAATGGCTCATGGCATCGCCTCTGCTGCCGGTGGCATTGCAGTTTTTGCGCCTATGCCATACATGCAGCCAATGATGTTGTATCAAGCTCCCCGACGTCTTTTCCTCCCTCGCCGGCCTCTGCTCCGACCAATACCGCACCAGATTCGGCGTCATCTTTTCCGCCGGTACCTTCATCTCCGCCCTCGTTGTCTGATTCGTCGCCATCTACACCGCTCCGTTTTCCCTCGACCCTGCGCCCTTCGTCAGAGATGTGCTCTTCTACTTGACGGCAGCGATGTTTGATAAACCACTATTTTATAGTTTATATTGTGTTTAATTGTGTGGTTTTATCATGATCCTTACCCACTTATTCATTAATTTAGCATGCATTTATATTTTCTCCCTGAAATTATTACATGGTTGAAAACAGCTTCCTAGAGACTTTTTAATTATGCATTTTAGTTCTCCTTTATCCCATTCGATGTCGTGATCTGTGTGTTAAGTGTTTCAGGCTTTATAGGGCATGGATGAGTTGGAGATTGGAAAGGAAGCTAGTAAAAATGGAAGGAACATACGAAATTGAGGAGATAACCAGCGAGAAGTGACGTGGCCACATGGCTCACGCGTTCGCGCGAAAGAAGAGAAATCGCAGTGACGCGGCCGCATGGCTCACGCGACCGCGCGGAATGGAAAAGCACAAGTGATGCGGAGGCGTGGACGACGCAAACGCGTGGCAAGGAAAAACGCGAATGACGCGTCCGCATGGACGACGCGATCGCGTGACATGCGCGATCTGCATAATCTGCAGATTCTGCTGGGGGCGATTTTGGGTCCTATTTTGACCCAGTTCTCGGCCCAAAACAGCAGACTAGAGCCAGAGAACATGCAGAAACCAGAGACAACAATTCATTCTACACAGTTTTAGTTTCAGATCTAGTTTTTACTCTTCCTCTAGGTTTTTTTCTCTCTACACATTGATAATTTTAGGATTTTATTTTTCTATCACTTTTTGCATTGGGATATTGAGAAGAGTTATTACCTCATCAAGACTTCGTCATTCTAGTTCGTTTTCTTTACTTGGCTTTACTCTTCCATGTCCTTTGCTTTGTTAATTTTACCATTGGAATATTATTAGGATTTATTTAATACAAGGATTACTTTTATTTTTATTTGATTATTTTGATTTTATTTTCAATGTCTTTCTTTAATTCCTTTTCATATGTTATGAATTTTACATTCACAATGAGCGAGTAGTTCCCTAACTTGATGGGGAGTTGATTGAAAGGAACCAATTGAGTTGGAAGGCTTGAAAGAAAGATTGTAATTGGGTTATTGTTGGCTTACCCTCTAGTCACTAACACCAATCCCTTTTAATTAAGTGGATTGCAACTTGTGAATGGGCATAGCATCCCAACTTGTTTAACTTTCCCTTACCTAGTAAGAGATAACTAAACAGGATAACCTTTAATTATCAATTAATCTAGAGAGTAATCCAACAACAGCGGGACTTCCAACTAATCAACTCCCAGTCAAGTCTTTTATTTACATTATTCAAATTCTCCAATTTTATTTTCTGTTTACTCAACTCAAACTTTTTTGAAAACATCTGATTAATAAAATAGCACACTTTCCTACAACTCGTTGGGAGACGACCTGGGATTCATACTCCTAGTAATTAAAATTTAAATTTCTGTGACACCTTTCTAAATTGATAAGTGGAATTCTGGTGAGTTAAGAACTATACTTGCAACGCATATATTTTAATAATTTTTAATTCACCAATTTCCGCCGCATCAATTTTTGGCGCTGTTGCCGGGGAATTGCAACAGTGTGTTAATTTATTGATTGGTATTTATTTTTATTGCAATTTTTCTTTTCATTCTATCACTATGAACTGTACGTTTCTTTCGTTAAAGGATGCATTCCCTTCCTGATCCAAGCTTGCCAGCATTTGACCCTGAAATTGAAAGAACTCTTTCACATATAAGGCGAGCTAGCGTAGGCGACTCCTCTTTGAGGACGAACCTGAACCATCATCTAAGGAAGAAACAAACCCCCTTTCTACTGATCCAGTTTATTTATGTGCAGGTGACATGGCAGCGCCTAGAAGAGTCACTATCCAAGAGGAAGAAGCCCCTAATTTTATGCTCCAACCATTCCAGGCACACCACCCAACAGTAGCTGTAGATTTTGAAATAAAGTCTTCACTACTCAACTTGATGCCCAAATTTCAGGGCTTACCTGCTCAAGAGCCTATCCAGCATCTTAGGGATTTCCAGACCGCTTGTTCTACTGTTAAGCGTGATGGCGCTGATGAAATCTCTATTCTATTGAAAGCCTTCCCGTTTTCTCTAGAGGGAAAGGCAAGAGAGTGGTACTACACTCAACCCAGAGAAACTGTTTCCAACTGGGATACACTTAGGAGAGAATTTCTGGATAAATTCTTTCTAGCTGAAGTTGCCGATAAGCTGAGGAAGGACATGTCCATGATCGTTCAGGATGAATCTGAGACCCTCTATGAATACTTGGAACGCTTCAATACACTTTGAGATGCATGTCCCCATCATATGATTGACAACATAGTTTTACTCGGTTACTTTACACAGGGTTTGAGATCCCAAGATAGGACCGCACTGGAAGGTGCTAGCAATGGTTCTATGAAAAAGTACAAGACTACGAACGAAGTATGGCAATTGATCAGAGACTTAGCTGACTCTACTAGGAATCATAGGCAGAGACAAAGTCGGTCAAGAGCTGTTTGGTGGACGAAATTGTGATTCATATGTTCTAGGCACTGTTAGAGAAGCTTTTTCTTTTTCACAACTCCGTTCAACTTAACTAGCAAGTGTACTGGGTCATCCAAGTAATACCTTACGTGAGTAAGGGTCGATCCCACAGAGATTGTTGGTATGAAGCAAGCTATGGTCACCTTGTAAATCTCAGTTAGGCAGATTAAATTGGTTTATGATGAGTTCAAAAATTAATAATAAATAGAAAATAAAAGGGATAGAAATACTTATGTAAAGCAATGGTGGGAATTTCAGATAAGTGTGTGAAGATGCTGTGCTCCTCTCGTATCTCTATTTTCTTATTACATTCATCCAATCCTTCCTACTCCTTTCCATGGCAAGCTGTATGTAGGGCATCACCGTTGTCAATGGCTACATCCCATCCTCTCAGTGAAAACGTTCCTATGCTCTGTCACAGCACGGCTAATCATCTGTCGGTTCTCAATCAGGTTGGAATAGAATCCCTTGATTCTTTTGCGCTTGTCATCACGCCCAAAAATCGCGAGTTTAAAGCTCGTCACAGTCATTCAATCCATGAATCCTACTTGGAATACCACAGAAAAGGTTTAGACTTTCCGGATTCTCATGAATGCCGCCATCAATTCTAGCTTATACCACGAAGATTCTGATTAAGAAATCTAAGAG
>NC_029781.3:51895366-51896902 GCF_000817695.3 Arachis duranensis
CCGCTCATCACAACACCAAACTTAAATTGTTGCTTGTCCCTAAGCATCTGAAAATCAAATAGGATAAAAAGAAGAGAATATACTATAAATCTCAAAATATCAATGAATCTTAATTCTAATTGATGAGCGGGACTTGTAGCTTTTTGCCTCTGAACAGTTTTTGCATCTCACTTTTTCCCTTGAAGTTTATAATGATTTGCATCTCTAGGACTTAGAATTTCAGATAGTGTTATTGATTCTCCTAGTTAAGTATGTTGATTCTTGAACACAGCTACTTATGAGTCTTGGCCGTGGCCCTAAGCATTTTGTTTTCCAGTATTACCAGCGGATACATAAATGCCACAGACACATAACTGGGTGAACCTTTTCAGATTGTAAAGCTTTGCTAGAGTCCCCAGTTAGTGGTGTCCAGAGCTCTTAAGCACACTCTTTTTGCTTTGGATCACGACTTTAACCACTCAGTCTCAAGCTTTTCACTTGGACCTTCATGACACAAGCACATGGTTAGGGACAGCTTTGATTTAGCCGCTTAGGCCTGGATTTTATTTCCTTGGGCCCTCCTATCCATTGATGCTCAAAGCCTTGGATCCTTTTTACCCTTGCCTTGGATCCTTTTTACCCTCCTATGTGAAATGACTAACTTGCTGAAGCAGATGCAACTGAATCAACAACAACCTCAGCAAGTTCAACCTTCCCCACCACAGCACAGCCAGCAGTTAGTTCCACGAAGAGTGTGCGGAATCTGTACAGATTACAGTCACTATACCGATGAGTGTCCGCAGCTCCAACCAGAAGACAACACTGTAGCAGCCACTCATAATTTTCATGACCGCCTCAATCAAGGGCACAATCAAGGTGGCAACTATAACCAAGGATGGTAGGATAACTGGTGGACGAAATTGTGATCACTATTCTTTGATTTGCATTCATTGTAAAATTATGGAATTTAGAAATTGGCACGAGTGGACACAACTCCGTTCAACTAACCAGCAAGTGTACTGGGTCGTCCAAGTAATAAACCTTACGTGAGTAAGGGTCGATCCCACAGAGATTGTTGGTATGAAGCAAGCTATGGTCACCTTGTAGATCTCAGTTAGGCAGATTAAATTGGTTCATGGGTTTTCGAAAATAGAAATAAGAAAATAAATAATAAAAGGGATAAGAATACTTATGCAGATTCATTGGTAGGAATTTCAGATAAGCATATGGAGGTACTGTATGGCTCAAGGACGCCTGCTCTCCCACTACTTCAACTCAATCCTTCTTACTCCTTTCCATGGCAAGCTGTATGTAGGGCATCACCGTTGTCAATAGCTACATCCCATCCTCTCAGTGAGAACGTTCCTATGCTCTGTCACAGCACGGCTAATCATCTGTCGGTTCTCAATCAGGTTGGAACAGAATCGCTTGATTCTTTTGCGCTTGTCATCACGCCCAGCCTTCAGGAGTTTGAAGCTCGTCACAGTCATTCAATCATAGAGTCCTACTCGGAATACCACAGACAAGGTTTAGACCTTCCGGATCCTCATGAATGCC
>NC_029781.3:51897336-51900797 GCF_000817695.3 Arachis duranensis
TCATGACGTTTTTCTGGCGTTTAACTCCAGACAGCAGCATGAACTTGGCGTTCAATGCCAAGTTACGTCGTCATTATTCGAATAAAGTATGGACTATTATATATTGCTGGAAAGCCCTGGATGTCTACTTTCCAACGCCGTTGAGAGCGCGCCAATTGGAGTTCTGTAGCTCCAGAAAATCCATTTCGAGTGCAAGGAGGTCAGATTCCAACAGCATCAGCAGTCCTTTTGTCAGCCTTCTTCAGAGTTTTGCTCAAATCCCTCAATTTCAGCCAGAATTTACCTGAAATTACAGAAAAACACACAAACTCATAGTAAAGTCCAGAAATGTGAATTTAACATAAAAACTAATGAAAACATCCCTAAAAGTAGCTTGAACTCACTAAAAACTATCTAAAAACAATGCCAAAAAGCGTACAAATTATCCGCTCATCAATAACTCTAACCAAGGCTGGAGAGACAATTCTAACCTGGGTTGGAGGGACAATTCTAACAGAGGAGGCAGAGATAACAATAGAAATCAGAGGTGGAATAACAATAACAATTTTAGGCAGCAGAATCAGACTCAATCCTACAGAGCACCTCATTTAAGACAACCTCAAGCCTCTCAGCAAACTTCTCAGACCACTGGCATCTCTTCATCTCCTAATGATGAATTACTACAAGCCATTGATCAGAGACAACAGGCTATGGAGAATAGTATTAAAGCAACTATGAATGTTTTGACTTCTACTTTACAAACTCTTGTCTCACAGATTGGATCAATGAACAACTCCAACAACCAGTCCTCAAGCTCTGGTGGACTCCCCTCTCAACCATTACCCAACCCAAAGGGTGGTATTAATGCCATCACCCTAAGGTCTGGAACCACACTGCAGGAGAGAAATCAGGAGGAGCCAAGCCCACCAAAACATGCCTCAGTTGAAGAGGTAGTAGAAGTAGAAGATGTTGAAGAGGAAGAGGACATACAGGACATAGCTGAGAAAGAAGAAGCTCAACCACAGGAGGAAGCACCAAAAGGCGCAGACACTGCAGAAAATACAACTCCCATTCCATTTCCACAACTTGCAAGGAAGCCCAGGAAGCAGTTGGAACCTGACCCCAAAATGGTAGAAATCTTAAAAAAGGTTGAGGTAACTGTTCCCCTTTTTGATGTCATTCAACAGGTACCTAAATATGCAAAGTTTCTAAAAGATTTGTGCATACATAATGACAAAATTAATGAATTAGAAACCATTCCTTTAGGAAGCTCTATATCTGCTTTAATGGGAAATTTACCTGAAAAATGTAGTGACCCAGGTCCTTGTATAGTTAGTTGTACTATTGGAGGTGTAGTAATTTATGATTGCATGTGTGATTTGGGAGCATGTGTTAGTATAATGCCTTTATCTGTATATGATGTTTTAAGGCTCCCTCCCTTAAAAAGGTCAGCAACTCGTTTTGTGTTGGCAGATAAAAGCATTATTACAGTAGCTGGAGTTGCTGAAGATGTTTTGGTGAATATTAAAGGGCTCACATTTCCCACTGATTTCTATATCATGGAAATGCCCAATAATGACTCAGATAAGCCATCATCAATCCTACTTGGCAGACCATTCCTGAAGACATCAAGATTCAAATTAGATGCTTTTTCAGGAACATATTCTTTTGAAATAGATGGCCGAATAGTAATCTTCAATTTGAATGGAGTCACAAACAACCCTCCAGAAGATCATTCTATCTTCCAGTGTGATATCATATATAAAACTGTAGCTGAAATTCACCAGGAAGAGCTGGAAGAAAAGTACATCGAACAAAGTCCAAGTGTGGGGACTCAATTAACTGACAATAAGGATACTTCGTTATTTTCGCAAGCTCCAGACAATCCAGAGCCTGCCCATGACCAGAAGATAGAGTTGAAACCTCTCCCTCCATATCTCAAATACACTTATCTTGAAGATGGGTAGAAGTTTCCAGTTATTATTGCACAGGACCTCACTCCTGAACAAGAAGAGCAGTTACTTAGTGTGCTGAGGAAGCACAAGAAAGCAATTGGGTGGAGTTTGGCAGACATAGTAGGCATCAACCCTCAAGTATGTGAGCACAGAATATTTTTAGAGGAAGGAGCAAGACCTGTCCACCAACCCCAAAGAAGACTGAATCCCACTATTTTGGAAGTTATCAAAAAGGAAGTAACCAGACTATTGGAAGCAGGTATCATTTATCCCATTTCAGACAGTGAATGGGTTAGCCCAGTCCAAGTGGTGCCCAAGAAGTCTGGAGTCACTACAGTGAAGAATGAGCATGGAGAGCTCATAGAAACCAGAGTACAGAACGCTTGCAGAGTCTGCATTGATTACAAGCGTCTCAACCAAGCTACTCGCAAGGATCACTACCCACTTCCATTCATTGATCAAATGCTGGATCGCCTGTCAGGTAAATCACATTATTGCTTTTTAGATGGTTATACAGGTTATTTCCAGATTCATATAGCTCCGGAGGATCAGGAAAAGACTACTTTTACATGTCCTTTTGGGACTTATGCTTACAAGAGAATGCCCTTTGGCTTGTGCAATGCACCAGCTACTTTCCAGAAGTGCATGATGAGTCTTTTCTCTGATCTTATTGAGGACTGTATGGAGGTCTTTATGGATGATTTTAGCGTTTATGGTGATTCTTTTAACCTTTGCTTAAATGGATTATCTAGAGTATTAGATAGATGTGTCAGTACAAACCTTATATTAAATTTCGAAAAATGTCACTTTATGGTGAAACAAGGGATTGTATTAAGACATATTGTATCTAATACTGGCATTTCTGTAGACCCAGCAAAGGTGAATGTTATTTCTAGTTTACCTTACCCCTCCTCTGTAAGGGAAGTCCATTCGTTCCTTGGCCATGCAGGTTTTTACAGGAGATTTATTAAGGACTTTAGTAAGGTAGCACTTCCCTTATCCAGATTACTGCAGAAGGATATTGAATTTGAGTTCAGTGAGGATTGCAAACAAGCATTTGATAAGCTGAAGACTGGTGCACGAATTTGTGATTCGCACAACTAACCAGCAAGTGCACTGGGTCGTCCAAGTAATACCTTACGTGAGTAAGGGTCGATCCCACGGAGATTATTGGTTTGAAGCAATCAATGTTTATTTTATTATTCTTAGTCAGGATGCCAATAGGATTAAATCGTTTTAATGATAAGAAGTCAAAGTATTTGGAATAAGGAATTGTTACTTTATTGATGGAGAGTATGTTGGAGTTTTGGAGATGCTTTGTCCTCTGAATCTCAACTTTTCCTTGAAATCCTCTTCCCACACAAATACCACAGACAAGGTTTAGACTTTCCGGATTCTCATGAATGCCGCCATCTACCTAGCTTATACCACGAAGATTCTGTTGGAGAATCTAAGAGATGTTCATTCAGTCTGATGTAGAACGGAGGTGGTTGTCAGGCACACGTTCATGGATTGAGGAAGGTGATG
>NC_029781.3:51903446-51905146 GCF_000817695.3 Arachis duranensis
TTTGGATAAGCCAATTTGGCGTCCTTAGAATTCCTGTTTGCTATTTTATATAGCTCACAGGAGATCAGCTGATGGACTTCCACTTCTTTTCCCAACATGATGCAGTAAATCATGACAGCTCTTTTGATGGTAATTTCAGAATGGTTGCTGGTGGGCAATATGGAACGACTAATGAAATCCAGCCAGCCTCTAGCTACTGGTTTTAAATCTTCTCTTTTGAGTTGAACTGGGATGCCAGTTGTACTGGTAGTCCACTTGGCTCCAGGGATGCATATGTCCTCCAGAACCTTGTCCAGCCTTTTATTGACCCTCATCATTCTCCTATTAAAGGAGTCTGGGTCATCTTTTAGTTAAGGAATCTTGAATATCTCCCTGATCCTGTCAGAATTGGTATGAATGATCTTCCCTCTGACTAGGGTCTTATGGTCAAAGAGAGCAGCTCCAATGATTCTTTGCCTTTCTGTCCGCCATAGATTAGCATAGAATTCCTGAACCATATTCTTCCCCACTTTCGTTTCAGGATTGGCCAGAATTTCCCAATTCCTGTTTCGAATTTGCTCTTGGATCTCCGGATATTCATCTTCTTTCAGATCAAATCTGACTTCCAGGATCACTGATCTGTGACTCATTATCTTGTAGTAATGGTCTGAATGTTCTTTAGTTAAGAACTTCCCTTGATTCCAAAGTGGCTTTGGAGCGCTTTCTTTCTTCCCTCTTGGGACGGTTTGCTTTCCTTTAGGGGCCATGATCTTAAGTGAGTATTCTTTTGTGATCACGGATAAGCACACCAAACTTAGAGTTTTGCTTGTCCTCAAGCAAAGGAGAAGAAAGAAGAGGGATAGAAGGAGAGCAATTGTGGAATGGTGATGGTGAGGGGACGCCAAACACAATATATAGGGGGGGTGGAAAATTTTCGAAAAAAATAAGAAAGAGATAAGATAAAAGATAAGATAAAAGATATAATTTTAAAAGATATGAACAGAAAAAGATATAATTTTAAAAAGAAAAAGATATGAATCATAATTTAAAAGATAATTTTGAAATTTAATTTTGAAGAGGATTTTCTTAAAAGGAATTATTGATGTGTTGGAAACAAATTTGAAAAGATGATGGATTGAATTGGAAAGCCATTTGTTCTTTTGGGTTAAGATAAATCTAAAAAATTTGCAATCATTGGATTTTAGAAATTAGGATAAACTTTTTGGAATTGAAAGTGATAATTTGAAATATGTTTATGCAAGAAATCAAGAATTGAAACATAAAAATTTTGAAAAAATGCAAAGAAAAACGAAATTGTACCTCCTCCCACCATCCTGGCGTTAAACGCCCACATGGTGCATGGTTTGGGCGTTTAACGCCCACATGTTGCTTCTCCTGGGCGTTCAACGCCCATGTGATGCTTCTTTCTGGCGTTGAACGCCAGGAAGTCCTTCAATGCCAGGAAGTCCTTTGTCACTGGGCGTTTTTCTAAACGCCCAGGATGCTCTAGTTCTGGCGTTAAACGCCCAGAAGGTGCTTCTTTCTGGCGTTCAACGCCCAGAAGATGCTCCTTTCTTGCGTTTAACGCCCAGATGGCTACCCTTACTGGCGTTGAACGCCCAGTGGGTGCTTCTTTTGGGCGTTCAACGCCCAAAATGTTTCTTACTGGCTTTTTGATGCCAGTAAGCTTTCCGAATTTCCCTGTAACTCTGTGACTTCAA
>NC_029781.3:51905561-51906057 GCF_000817695.3 Arachis duranensis
GCAGAGTAAAGCTGTTTATTGCAGAAATGAGTGCCCCCATCACTGATTAATACTCTAGGGGTACCAAATCTGCTGAAGATGTGTTTCTGGAGGAATTTTAACACTGTTTTAGTGTCATTAGTGGGTGTTGCAATCGTCTCCACCCATTTGGATACATAATCCACTGCCACCAAGATATAAGTGTTTGAGTATGATGGTGGGAAAGGTCCCATGAAGTCAATGCCCCATACATCAAACAACTCAATCTCCAAGATTCCTTGTTGGGGCATGGCATACTGTGAGGCAGGTTGCCTGATCTTTGGCAACTATCACAGTTAAGCACAAATGCTCGGGAGTCTTTATAGAGAGTAGGCCAGTAGAAGCCACTTTGGAGGACTCTTGTGGCTGTTCGTTCACTTCCAAAATGTCCTCCATACGGTGATCCATGGCAATGCCAAAGGATCTTCTGTGCTTTTTCTTTAGGCACACATCTACGGATTACTCCGTCTGCACATCT
>NC_029781.3:51909192-51910821 GCF_000817695.3 Arachis duranensis
ATGTTTTTATGCTGTTCTTAGGCTGGTTATTTAACCACCTCTTAGCTTGATCTTTTACAGCAAATGGAAACAGTAATAATCTGTAGACATCCTGATCTACTTCCTTATCATGTACTGTATCAGCAATTTGCAGAAATTGTGCCAGAAACTCTGTAGGTTCTTCATGTGGAAGACCAGAATACTGGCAGTTTTGCTGCACCATGATAATGAGATGAGGATTCAGCTCAAAGCTACTAACTCCAATGGAGGGTATACAAATACTACTTCCATATGAAGCAGTAGTGGGGTTAGCATATGACCCCAGAGTCCTCTTGGACTGATCATTCCCTCTTAATTCCATAATGGAATAAAAGAGATGGTATGTATGTTGCTATTGTCTAAAAAATTAATTTTTTTATAAAATAAAAACGAAACAAAAGCAATAAAAAAAATAATTTGAAATTGAAATCTGAATTTTTTTTTTTAAAAAAAATTTCGAAAAAAAAAAGTAGTTCAAAATTAATTAGAAAATAGAAACTTTTTTGAATTTTGAATTTTATGATGAAAGAGAAAAACACACAAAAGACTCAAGACTTAAAATTTTTAGATCTAGTGCTCCTTATTTTCGAAAATTTTTGGAGGGAAAACACCAAGGAACACCAAACTTAAAAATTTTAAGATCAAGACACAAGAGAACTCAAGAACACCTTGAAGATTCACAAGAACACCAAGAACAAAAGAAAGAACACCAAACTTAAAATTTTTAGAAAATCAAAATAAATTTTCGAAATTTATGAAAAGATTAACAAGAAAACACCAAACTTAAAATTTGACACAAGATTAAATCAAAGAAAAATTATTTTTGAAAAAGATTTCCAAAAGTACTGGTGCTCCCTTATCAAGAATATAAGCCAACGCTATAACCAACTGAGTTAAAAATGTAATGTATTTTAAAGATGTATTATTTTTGTGGATAAAAGTATAATTTTTGAAAGTTAATGTTTTGAAAAAGCACAGGAAAAACAAGAAAAGACACAAAACAAGAAAAACTCAAGATCAAACAAGAAAAATAACCAAGAACAACTTGAAGATCAATGAAGAACAAAGTACACAAGTCGAAAATTTTAGAAAAAATTATAAAAGATGCAATTGACACCAAACTTAGAACAAGACACTAGACTCACGAAAAATTAACAATAAATTAAGAAAAATAATTTTTGAAAAGAAATTTTTGAAAAGAAACTATCCTATCAAAATTTAATGACTCTATAAAAACAAATTATTCCTAATCTTAAGAAATAAAATATGCCTTCAATTGTTCAAACTCAATAATCCCCGGCAACGGCGCCAAAAACTTGGTGCACGAATTTGTGATAACACTTTTTGCAATCCGCACAACTAACCAGCAAGTGCACTGGGTCGTCCAAGTAATACCTTACGTGAGTAAGGGTCGATCCCACGGAGATTATTGGTTTGAAGCAATCAATGTTTATTTTATTAATCTTAGTCAGGAGGCCAAAGGTTATTTGGATTTAATTTTAAGAAGTCAAAGTATTTAAAATCGTAAGAAAAATAAGAGAGAATAATAGCGTTACTTGTTATGCAGTAATGAGAAATATGTTGGAGTTTTGGAGATGCTTTGTCCTCTGA
>NC_029781.3:51911623-51916980 GCF_000817695.3 Arachis duranensis
CAGAAAATACCTGAAATCACAGAAAAACACACAAACTCATAGTAAAGTCCAGAAATATGATTTTTGCCTAAAAACTAATATTATTTTACTAAAAACTAACTGAAACATGCTAAAATCTACATGAAATTACCCCCAAAAAGCGTATAAAATATCCGCTCATCAAAGACCAACCTGACTCAAGCTCCAATTGTGCGAGGACCAGACTGGAGACAGCCTTTTGAAATCATGTGCGATGCTTCCAACCATGCAGTAGGAGCAGCGTTGGCTCAGCGTGAAGGTAAAGATCCTTTTGTTATTGCTTATGCGTCTAAGACTTTAGACGCTGCCCAGTCCAATTATACTACTACTGAGAAAGAGCTTCTTGCTATTGTTTTTGCTTTGGATAAATTCTGAGCTTATTTACTTGATACTAGAGTAGTAGTGTATTCGGATCATGCAGCTTTAAAGTATCTATTAGCTAAAAAGGAGTCCAAACCAAGGCTCATACGTTGGATACTACTATTACAAGAATTTGATTTAGAAATAAAGGATAGGAGTGGTAACCAGAATCTAGTGGCAGACCACTTGAGTCGCCTTGAGCACATTAAGGATGATTCTACTCCTATAGATTATAATTTTCCCACTGGATAACCTGCAAGCAGTATCTGAAGTAGCCCCTTGGTACACACCTGTAGCTAATTATCTAGTTAGCCGCACATTTCCTCCACACTTTTCTAAGCATCAAAGGGACAAGCTGAAAAGCGAGTCTAAATATTATATATGGGATGACCTATATTTGTGGAGATGTGGCACTGATCAGGTAATTAGACGTTGTGTGCCTCAATCAGAATTCCAGTCCATTTTAGAGGCCTGTCACTCGTCTGAGAGTGGAGGACATTTTGGCCCTCAAAGAACAACTAGAAAGATCTTAGACTGCGAATTCTGGTGGCCTACTCTTTTTAGAGACGCTGCTGAGTTTTGTAAATCTTGTCTTCCATGCCAAAATTTGGTAATATATCCAGGAGGGATGAGATGCCTCAACAAATTATGCTTTTCTGAGAAATTTTTGATGTTTAGGGCATTGACTTCATGGGTCCGTTCCCAAATTCTAATGGTCATTTTTATATATTGTTAGCTGTGGATTATGTTTCCAAATGGGTGGAAGCAATTCCTACCCACACTGATGATGCTAACACTATTGTTTCCTTTGTGAGAAACCATATTATTTGCCGCTTTGGATCACCACGAGCAATCGTGAGCGATCAAGGCACCCATTTTTATAACAGGAGACTAACAGGATTGATGAAGAAGCATGGGATAATTCATAAGGTTGCAATAGCATACCATCCTCAAACCAATGGGCAAGCTGAGGTGTCAAATAGAGAGATAAAGCGTATCTTGCAGAAGATAGTCAAACCTCATAGAAAGGACTGGAGCACCAGGCTACAAGATGCACTATGGGCATACAGGACAGCATATAAAACTCCTATTGGGATGAGTCCTTTCCACTTAGTTTATGGAAAAGCTTGTCATCTCCCAGTTGAAGTAGAGCACAGAGCCTTTTGGGCAGTCAAGGAGTGCAACATAGGAATTGAGCAAGCTAGAGTTGAAAGGAAGTTGCAACTACAAGAACTGGAGAGCCTTTGCCTAGAAGCTTGTGATAACTCAAGAATATACAAGGAGAAGATGAAGGCTGTACATGATCAGCACATCAAGAGAAAAGAGTTCCAACCTGGGGATTTAGTCCTCCTTTACAAATCTTGACTAAGGCTCATGCCAGGCAAGTTGAGATCAAGATGGGAAGGTCCATACAGAGTAGAGAAGGCCGAACCATACAGAGTTTATCACCTAAGCCACCCTTCAAACTCTGAACTTATCGAAGTTAATGGACAACGTCTGAAGCTGTACCATTACGAGAAGATGCAGAAAAACAAAGAGCTTGAGATCTTCCTCTTGGAAGATCCCCACATGGCAGAAGATTGAGCTAGTGGAGCGTCCAACTTACGGACGTTAAAGCAAAGTGCTAGGTGGGAGACAACCCACCATGGTATGATTGTTCTTTTCTATAACTCTTCTCTTTATCAGTACCTTCATGCATCTGCATTTGCATACTTTTATAAAAAAAAGGGGTCCGCGCGACGCGACTGCATCTACGACGCGTCCGCGTCACAAGGAGAGGTGAGAATATAAAAAACGAACAGAGAGTTTCGCTGGTGCGTGGATGGAGGTGTGCCAATGGCACAAATTTTCCCACGCAACCGCGTCGCTGACGCGTCCGCGTCACATGGGATTCATGACCTCCCACGCGACCGCGTGCCCCACGCGGCCGCGTGCCCTGATTTTCGACGTAAAAGGGGTGGACAACGAAATATTGTGCGAGAGTGGTGCTGGATTGGTGCTGGACGCACCATCCCTCTCACGCGAACGCGTTGCTGACGCATCCGCGTCATCATTTCTGAAGCCCACTCACGCGATCGCATGACCGACGCGATCGCATCACCCCGAAATTTGCAAATATATCAATTTGAACAGAGAGTTGTGCAGGCGCGAGGCTGTACTCGCGCCAAAAGCATAATTTGGGTCACGCGACCGCGTGACCGATGCGACCGCGTCAACTAAATTATAGCACAATCACGCGAACGCGTGTCCCACGCGACTGTGTCGATTGCGCCGCACAGCTCAACCAAAACTGCCAAAATATCTTATCTTTCTCTCCTCCAAATCCTAATTTTTCTTTTCCCTCCTTATTTCTTCCTTCTCCCTTCTTCCTTCTATCTCACCTTTCACTCTATCTCTCTCACCTCCATTAACAATGTTTTATTTTCTTCTTCCCTTCCTTCATTTTCTATCATTCTTCTTATTTTATATGTTATTTTCTTTTCTTTTCTTTTTCTTTTCATTATCCATATTTTCTTTCTTCTTCTTTCCTTTTTACATGATGCTAGAAATTTATTTGAGTCATTATTCCTCATTATATGCTTGTAGATTGTTGCAAATTATTTGGCAATTATATATTATTTTCTTTAAAGGATTGCTTGCATGTTTACTTTAATACTTTCTATACCTTATCTACCATGCATGCTATGTATTTGTGAAAAAGCCCATATGGCATTATGCACTTCTCTATTATACTTCCTACTATTCAAAGCATGTTTTTCACAAATTTCTTTTACTATTTTATTAATTCAATTTAATTGCCAATACAAACATGTTAGTTTGTTACGAAGTGATGCTTGATCTATGCTACTCATGCCCTTGCCGGCATGCCAATAATCATCTTGCATCTACTTACCCTTTCGTGCAACTATCCTATTTCCTTTAATGATCTTTTCACATGTTGTCATGACCATGTATTTATTTCATTCATCTTTACTATGCACTGTTTATTACTCACTCTATCTCCTTCCTTGCTTTAATTCTTTGGATTTAATTTACTTTCCCTTCCCTTTTTCAGAATGGCCACCAAGAAAGGCAAAGAGAAAGCTACCCCTAAACCCACAGCAAGGAAAGGTACGAAGAGAGCATTAGTGGCAGAGCCTTCTTCAACTGCAGTTAAGCCCTCAACAAAAAGAATTAAAAGGATTATCAAGGTTGATGAAAAAGAGAGAGCCTTCCCAGCCAAGGACACTGCACGATTCCCAAATCGCTACTGTGAGCAGATGTTTCCTATTCTGGTAGCTCGAAATTACAACAATGAACACCTTCTTATCCTTCCGCCTCGTATCGCCGAATTTGTTGAGCCACAAATTGCACAAAGACATTGGGGATTTTTAAAGAGACAGTCACGACAGGTTAATCTTTCTTGGGTTGTTGAGTTCTACTCCAACTTCCACATGCCGACTCTGCAGTCCGTCTATTTACACTAGAAGCAAGTCCCCATTACAAAAGAAGCCAAACAGTAAGCCTTAGATCTCCCACCTGCTCCAGAAGGGTTGGACGCCTTTCAGAAAGCCGCAACCAAGTGCCATGCATACACTTTTGACTGGGACGCTGTTCTCAGAGTTATCGCTCGATCTGGAAGCAAATAGATCTTTGGATACCATCATTCCCATCCTAAGGGAATCTCGGCTTCCGCACTTACCTTAGAGGCTCACGTATGGGCACAGATTATGTCCCATTATGTCTTCCCGAGTACTCATGAGTCCTCCTTCACCGCAGACATGGCCGTTCTACTATGGTGCATCCTCACAGACCAGCCTCTTAATTTACCAAGACATATCCGACATGCTATGGAACATGTACAGATCGCGGGCAACTTACTTTTCCCCGTATTGGTCTCTGATCTTATCTCAGCAGCCAGAGTATCCTACAGAGCTGGCGACACCAAAGCCATTCTTCCATGGGATGATCAGTATGTCCCTAACGGGAGATATCTCAGGCCACAACTTGCCACTACCAGCCAGTCCACAGAGGATGCCACACCTCCTCCACCATCTACTAGTCAACTGCTACATCAGATACTGAAGCGGTTGGACCAACATGAAAAGAAAGCAAAGCTCCGAGAGCGCCGCAATCAACGCCGATTCAAACACCTCAGGGAGCTGCTTAGAGGAGATTACAGAGACTCAGACACCCCGGACTCCACTTCCTTCACCAGCACAGGGAGCCATGACGGCCCCGACTGTGGAGACACTACCACCAGCCCACCCTTGTTCCTAACAGATGGCACCGAGGACGGTGCAAAACCTTAAGTGTGGGGAGGTCGGTCAGTACCTGACTTCCGGTGGTAATTTCTCTTCCCTAGCACCAATAAATTAGGATATTTTAGTTAGATTTTCTTTCTTTTATATAATAGGATAAATTGCATAGTAATAGGTTAGTTGCATGTATGTTCTACTTGATTGAAAAGATAATAAGTTTCTTCTAAAAAGATATCTATGGAACAAAATTTCACTAATTTTAATCAAAAAATTTATGATAAATTTGCTTGAAGCTGTATTTGGAACATGATTTTTGAGCTAAAGAACACACAACCTGTGAAAATTTGAGCCTTTATGCATGGTTACATTATTTAACCATAATTATTTTATTCTTGTGTGTTTACTTCTGTATGATTGTAATCTAAATTTTGTTTCATCCTATATGTCCAATAGTTATTATGTTTATATGCTTGCATGTGATTGAGGCCATTATTTGTTTAAACTCACTTATCCAAATTAAGCCTACCCTTTTTAATTATCTTTGTTAACCACCTTGAGCCTTTAAATCCCATTTGTTCTATATTTTACCACTTACTAGCCTTAAGCAAAAAAACAATTGTATATCCCAAATTGAATCTTTGGTTAGCTTAAGATAGGATTGTGTATGCTAGTTAAGTATGGAAATTTGTGGGAACAAAAGTTATTAAGGGAATGTGTCATGATAATACAATGGGAATT
>NC_029781.3:51917299-51921505 GCF_000817695.3 Arachis duranensis
AGAGATTAGAGCGTACATACATCATCAGTGAGGGTTCTATGCTTGAATTTCCATGTTCCCTGCTTTCATGAGCTATCTTCTTGCACTTTTATCTGTCTTACTGTATAATGATAGAATTAGTGGAATTTGATTTGTAATTGTTTTGAAGAGCTTATTTACTTTTGATCAAGTGGGCAAGAATCATATAATTGCATTCATATATACAGGTTGCATTGCATTGCATGAGTTTCTACATGTTCATACTTATTTATCTTGTCTCCTTCAATTAAGCATGAGGACATGCTAATGTTTAAGTGTGGAGAGGTTGATAAACCACTATTTTATGGTTTATATTGTGTTTAATTATGTGGTTTTATCATGATCCTTACCCACTTATTCATTAATTTAGCATGCATTTATATTTCCTCCCTGAAATTATTACATGATTGAAAACTGCTTCCTAGAGACTTTTTAATTATGCATTTTAGTTCTCCTTTATCCCATTCGATGCCGTGATCTGTGTGTTAAATGTTTCAAGCTCTATAGGGCATGGATGAGTTGGAGATTGGAAAGGAAGCTAGAAAAAATGGAAGAAACACAGGAAATTGAGGAGATAACAAGCGAGAAGTGACGCGGCCGCATGGCTCACGCGTTCGCGCGAAAGAAGAGAAATCGCAGTGACGCGGCCGCATGCCTCACGCGACCGCACGGAATGAAAAAGCACAAGTGATGCGGAGGCGTGGACGACGCGAACGCGTGGCAGGGAAAAACGCGAATGACGCGTCTGCATGGACGACGCGATCGCGTGACGTGCGCGATCTGCATAATCTGCAGATTTCACTGGGGGCAATTTTGGGCCCTATTTTGACCCAGTTCTCGGCCCAGAACAGTAGACTAGAGCCAGAGAACATGCAGAAACCAGAGACAACAATTCATTCTACACAGTTTTAGTTTCAGATCTAGTTTTTACTCTTCCTCTAGGTTTTTTTCTCTCTACACATTGATAGTTTTTAGGATTTTATTTTTCTATCACTTTTTGCATTGGGATATTTAGAAGTGTTATTACCTCATCAAGACTTCGTCATTCTAGTTCGATTTCTTTACTTGGCTTTACTCTTCCATGTCCTTTGCTTTGTTAATTTTACCATTGGAATATTATTAGGATTTATTTAATACAAGGATTACTTTTATTTTTATTTGATTATTTTGATTTTATTTACAATGTCTTTCTTTAATTCCTTTTCATATGTTATGAATTTTACATTCACAATGAGCGAGTAGTTCCCTAACTTGATGGGGAGTTGATTGAAAGGAACCAATTGAGTTGGAAGGCTTGAAAGAAAGATTGTAATTGGGTTATTGTTGGCTTGCCCTCTAGTCACTAACACCAATCCCTTTTAATTAAATGGATTGCAACTTGTGAACGGGTAGAGCATCCCAACTTGTTTAACTTTCCCTTACCTAGTAAGAGATAACTAAACAGAATAACATTTAATCAAGTATTTTATTTACATTATTCAAATTCTCCAATTTTATTTCCTGTTTACTCAACTCAAACCTTTTTGAAAACATCTGATTAATAAAATAGCACACTTTCCTACAACTCGTTGGGAGACGACCTGGGATTCATACTCCTAGTAATTAAAATTTAAATTTCTGTGACACCTTTCTAAATTGATAAGTGGAATTCTGGTGAGTTAAGAACTATACTTGCAATACATATATTTTAATAATTTTTAATTCACTAATTTTTGCCGCATTAATGTTCCTCTTCTACGTGTATCTTAGCACTGAGGTCTTCCTGTGGTAGGCGATTGGATTCGTAGGGTTTTATGCATTCTTCATTGGTCTCGTGTTCTATATGGACTTGGGAGTAGTTGATGGTAGAGGCAAGATTGGGAATTCTTCCACAGATCTTAAATAGCAGAAGGAATTAGTTGCGGTGCACGTTGACTCCGATGCCAAGTTTTTCGGATCTATGAACGACGAGAAGCACAATTCTGGATTTTCGGGAGCTTATGGATTGGTATGTTTCAATTTCAATTAAACTGATAATTTTTCTGATTTAGAGTTCGATATAAAGGGATTTAGTTTTTTATGGTAATTGGATCTAGTAACTTGGCTTTCTTGGTTTTTTACTTTGTTGGCTAGAAACTGAATGAAAGAAATAGTAGTAGGAATAAGGAACCTGATCTATGTTTTTTACCAACTCATTTGAATTTAGGTGTTGGATTCGTTTGATTCTTTTTTGTAGTGTACATGGTACTGTGAACGTTTTCTGATTAAACTCATTGCATTGATGTAACCATGATAATTTTGATTGTATAATTAAGGCAATGGTTCTTATCTTTAACATAACTAGGCAATGTTATTCATTGCAGGGATAGAATTCTAGTTTATTTGATAACATTATCCTATTGGAGGTTGTCTTGACTTATCCCTTGCTCTCTTCATCTAGATTTCTAAAGCATGGGAGATTCCTATTGCAACTCTCTTAAAACTGTCAATCCCCGAGCCAATGCCATCGCCATGAAGCAGAGTTTACTCGTCGGCCAACATCGCTCTTTGTCCAATAGCCCTCTTGTATGCCTGCAAATCATTTGTGCCTTTTTTTATCATCCCATAGCTTTCCTCCTCCCCAACACTGACTTGCCCCTCTGGTCAGTGGTGCTTACCACAAGCTTATGCCTTGCATGCCTTCATTTCGTAATGGAAAAAGAACCTCCCAAAACCAAGCAAATACCTGTGGTTGTCATGGCATTTGTTATGAGTGTGTTTTGGATATCTACCACAGTTGGAGAACTGGTGAACTGCCTTGAAACTTCAGGTCTAGTTCTCAAACTACCACCGGCAATCCTCTAGTGTGTATTATTATTAACATGACTCTCTTAATAAAAATTAAGGACAACTTATCTTTCTAATGTGGGAAGGTATATTGTCAACACCAACTATTTTTGCTATGATAAGGAAGCAGAAAGCAAGCCAATCTAATTAACCCCTTTTTATCCTGTTTATTTTAGCATATACCTTTTTAGCTCACTTGCTAATCATTTTTCTCATTTCCTTATTCTGTAATTCTGAAGGGCCGGAATATGATTGAGGTATTAAGGTGACTTAATATTTTTAATTATGGGTCAATTGTGCATTGACTAATAGGTTATTTGGTATTCCATAAACATAATAAATACAGCTCTGTCGCATAAAGAAGATTTGTCTTGGTATATCTATAGCTAATTTCCATGTTGTGTGTATGTTTGCTAGTTGGTGTTTCTGACAAATCCTATCTTATTTACTCTAGTTTAATTACAGAAGTGGGCACCCTGCTCTAGAATCTATTACTCTAGAATTAATTTGTTGGTGATTTTTTTTTCTTTTTTCTTGAATGGTGCTATTAATGCATCTAAAATCTTGCACACAATTTTTCATCATCAGCCTACTCTGTTCCTATCCAGGATTACTCTAGTCAGCCATTAACATGTGCTATCTTTTTTTTCCCTTCTGGTGAACACATAATTTGAGCTAGGCATGAAGAAAAACAACTGATATTGATTGGGATGCTCATGGAGGAGCATGACCTAGTGACCTGTACTTACATTCCATATGATGACCCATCGGATTTTTCTATTTTCTTTGACACTGATGGAAGAAGACTCTGTTATCTAGCACCCAAGGTTGGCCTCCCTTTGATATATGTTTAATTTATTTTTATTATCTATCTTACTACATTTTGTTGGCTAAATGATGAGCGGATAATTTATACGCATTTTTGGCATTGTTTTTAGTATGTTTTAGTTAGTTTTTATTATATTTTTATTAGTTTTTATTTAAAATTCACTTTTCTGGACTTTACTATGATTTTGTGTGTTTTTCTATGATTTCAGATATTTTCTGGCTGAAATTGAGGGACCTGAGCAAAAATCTGATTCAGAGGCTGAAAAGGACTGCAGATGCTGTTGGATTCTGACCTCCCTGCACTCGAAGTGGATTTTCTGGAGCTACAGAAGCCCAATTGGCGTGCTCTCAATTGCGTTGGAAAGTAGACATCCTGAGCTTTCCAGCAATGTATAATAGTTTATACTTTACTTGAGATTTAATGGCCCAAACAGGCATTCCAAGTCAGCTCAAGAATTCTAGCGTAAAACGCCGGAACTGGCACAAGAATGGGAGTTAAACGCTCAAACTGGCACAAAAGCTGGCGTTTAACTCCAAGAAAAGTCTCTACACATG
>NC_029781.3:51921527-51921829 GCF_000817695.3 Arachis duranensis
GGGCCCGGAAGTGGATTTTTATGTCATTTACTCATCTTTGTAAACCCTAAGCTACTAGTTCTCTATAAATAGGACCTTTTGCTATTGTATTTTATATACTGGAATCTTTTGATCACTTTAGATCTAAGGATCATCTTTGGACGTCTAGTCCTTAGATCATGGAGGCTGGCCTCTCGGCCATGCCTAGACCTTATTCTTATGTATTTTCAACGGTGGAGTTTCTACACACTATAGATTAAGGTGTGGAGCTCTGCTGTACCTCGAGTATTAATGCAATTACTATTGTTCTTCTATTCAATTCA
>NC_029781.3:51921884-51944953 GCF_000817695.3 Arachis duranensis
GAATCTTCGTGGTATAAGCTAGAATTGATAGCAGCATTCAAGAGAATTCGGAAGGTCTAAACCTTGTCTGTGGTATTCTAAGTAGGATTCAATGATTGAATGACTGTGACGAGCTTCAAACTCGTGATTGTGGGGCGTTAGTGACAGACGCAAAAGAATCACTGGATTCTATTACGACATGATCGAGAACCGACAGATAAATAGCCGTGCTGTGACAAAGCGCGTTGAACATTTTCACTGAGAGGACGGGACTGTAGCCATTGACAACGGTGATGCCCAACATACAGCTTGCCATAGAAAGGAGTAAGAAGGATTGGATGAAGACAGTAGGAAAGCAGAGAGACGGAAGGGACAAAGCATCTCCATACGCCTATCTGAAATTCTCACCAATGAATTACATAAGTATCTCTATCTTTTTTTATGTTTTATGTTATCCTCCATAACCATTTGAATCCGCCTGACTGAGATTTACAAGGTGACCATAGCTTGCTTCGTACCAACAATCTCCGTGGGATCGACCCTTACTCGTGTAAAGTTTATTACTTGGACGACCCAGTGCACTTGTTGGTTAGTTGTGCGAAGTTGTGATAAAGAGTTGAGATTGCAATTGAGCATACCATGTTGATGGCGCCATTGATGATCACAATTTCGTGCACCACTCAACCATGATATTCAATGCTAATCTTGTTTTAAATGCTTGGTTCTTGCATGTTCTTTTAAAACTATTCCATATGATAGTGCTGTGTTTTGTATTCTTCCTTTTTGTAATTGATCTGAATTTCATTATACACGGGCAAGTGGTCTTATAAGATAAATTAATATTTAGAGGCTTAATTAATAAGAGAATTTGGCAAATGTTAAATGGCTTTAAAACAATTTATGACCCTTATATTCTAATGGAGAAGTTAAATTTTTATTTGAGGATTTTGAACAAAATAATATTAATATTCAGGTAAGCTCACTATTTTATTAATTTCAGTAGTCCTACTTACAACATGAAGTTGCTACAAGGTTATAGGATTAGTTCTTTTATGAAAAATTTTCTAGTTCTTAGTCCTGGTGCGTTGGGTTATTTTTTGCTGTAAAATATGTAAATGATTCCTATTTATTGATTGATTTATTATGTTTGCAGACTAATTTGAGGTTCCAGAGCCATGCTGTCCTTGCTTTCCACGAAGCTGCTGAAGCCTACTTGGTTGGTTTGTTTGAGGACACCAACTTGTGTGCCATTCATGCCAAGAGGTCACCATAATGCCTAAAGACATTCAGCTTGCTCGCCGCATCCGTGGTGAACGTGCTTAGGCTGTTTGATTTCATGCTCCTTGATCGTTTCAGAATACACCTTGTGTTACTAGTTTAGTATTGCTCAAGTTTCCTATGCCATTGTATGGTTGTTGACAACCTTTTAGGTTTCAATTGATGTCTTTAGAATGATTATTTTGGTTATGGTACAGTAGATCATAGAAAGATACTACTAATAGAATGATTTGATTACTGGTGTAAGACAGTTTATTTTGGATTTAGCTCTTAATAATTAATATTAACTTTGATACAATTCTGAATGTGTTAGGTATCTAATATGTGAACTTCAGTATAATTTCTTTTTCAACATGACAGCAATGATAGTGAGCTTTGTGATTTAATGGTCGTATCTCTTGTTATTGCCACGCTTTAAAAGCATGGCTGTATCTAATCTTATTGCTACGCTTTTAAAGTGTGGCCGTATCTAACCCTACGACCACGTTTTGAAAAGGTGGCCGTATCTCTCTCTCTATTGCCATGCTTCTAAAGCGTGGCTATATCTCCCTCTATTGCCACACTTTAAAAGCTTGGCCATATCTTTTACATACGGCCACGTTTTAAAAGCGTGGCCATATCTCCCACCTACAGCCACGCTTTTAAACGTGACAATCTATAAAAAGCGTGGCAAAAAAAGTGTGGTGATAGGTTTGAAAAAGCGTGGCAGAAGCTCAAAAAGTGTGGCGAAAAGCTATCACCACACTTTTTTCAGCTTTTTGCCATGCTTTAAAAGCGTGGCAATAGACCTATTTTCTTGTAGCGTTGGGTACATACTCATACATTAAATATGTAAAACCATATGCATTAATACGTTTGTATGTACTTTATTGTGAAAAAAATGACAAAGAAAAAATAAATAAAAAGAATGTAGAAAAGAAAAAAATAGAAAAATAAAAGAAAGAAAAATACATAGAAAAAAGAAAAGCAATAAAAAGGGGACAAAAATGCCCCAAAGTAAAGTAATAATAACAATGCATATGGAATGTGAATTAAAGAGAATGCATAAGTATGTGAAAAAGTGGGAATCATGGGTAGCTTTATTAGACTTGTATAGGTTGTTATATGTGTTTGGTGAGAGCTTGTGTCAATCAAAGATTCAAATTTCAAGCTCACTTGACCATATGCATCCTTACCTTTACCCTAGCCCTATTACAACCTATGAATAAGTCCTCATGATAAATGTATGCATGCATTGAATAATTGTTGATTTTTAGATGAGAAACAAATCTTGAAAAGCATGATTAGAAGAGAATTGAGTGATCAACCCTATACACTTGAGCGACTAGAGTGGATACACTTTTGGTGAGGGTTCGATGCTCAATTCCTTGTTCCTACTTTCATGAGCTTTCTTCTTGCAAGTCTATGTGAACTTCATTTTGATATTTGAATTGGTGGGATTCATGAATCATCATATTACTTAACCCTACATGTTCATATATGTTCTTGAAGATTGATTTACTTTTAAGCAAGTAGGTAGAATCATTTTTCATTTAGTTGCATGCATATAGATAGGTGCATATAGTTTATTTGCATTGAATAAATGTCTATACCCTTTTTCTTGTCTTTCTTGGTTTATCATGAGGACATGCTTAGTTTAAGTGTGGGGATGTTTGATAAAACCCAATTTTGTGGTTTATCTTGTGTCGAATTCAGGAGATTTTATCAACTTTTCTTACATTTATTCAATGAAATAGCATGGTTTTGTGAATTCCTCCTAATTTGTGCTTAAGAGTAAAAACATGCTTTTTAGGCCTTTGAATCGCTAATTTTAATTCACTTTAATTCCATTCGATGCCTTGATATGTTTTTTAAGTGATTTCAAGATTAGAAGGCAAAGATTGGGTTGAAGGAATGAAGAAAAAGCATGCAAAAATGGAGAATTTATGAAGAAATAAGGATTTGCTTAACTAAAGGCCACGCGCACGCGTCACCCACGCGTACGCGTGAGAAGGAGATTCCCCAGCGACGCACACGCGTCACCCTCGCGCATGCATGAAGAGAAATTTTGCCAATGACCATACGCGTGACAAGATGCACATGACTTCACTAAAGGCAAAACGCTGGGGGCAATTTTTGAGCTCAAGGAGGCCCAAATCCAACTCATTTCTGATGCTTTTGAACCCAAGGATTGCAAGGGAATGGGAGAGTAGTCATAGGATAGTGTTCATCATGTTGTAGGTTAGAATTCTAGAGAGAGAAGCTCTCCCTTCTCTCTAGAATTTAGGGTAGTTTAGGTTAAATTTCCTTAGATCCAACTTTCAATTCTTGTTTTTATTTCAATTCTCCTTTTATTCTATTGTTCTATTGTCTCAATCTTCTTAGATTTCCTTGTTAATTTTCTTATTTTGCTCTTTTTTATGTTATGAATATTATTGGATTTCTATTTTCTTTTAATGCAATTTTATGTTTCCATGTCTTTTTATGTTTATCTTAGTTGCTATTGTTGATTTCTTGCTAGTGTTAGTTATGGGTTTCTTTAATTCTTGCATTTTGTGATGTTTACTTTTATTGTACTCTAGGTGTTTGATAAAATATTTTCACTAGTTTTAGAGTAGTTTTCTTTACTCGTGGCCTAGGCTAAGGGAATTAAGTGACCTTGAGTCATTGGGTCTCATTGAATTGGTGATTTGAGAAACCTTTGTGGTCAATTTGATAACCAGTAACACTATCCTACTACTAAGTCAATTAGTAGCTAAGTTAGGACTTATGGATTGATGTTGATCAAGCCTATTTGACGCACTTCAAGCGTTGAAGTAGACATTATACGTAATTCAAGCATAGAGGTAGGCTTAATGGGTTGGTCCCTCATAATTGTCAATAGATGTTTTATGGACAAGGATGGTGATCTCAATTCCCATGCCTTAGCCGAGAGTTCTTTCTTTTCTTTTATTAGTTCTTGTCATTTATTTTCTTATTATTTACTTTTCTTGTCAATAACCAAATCAAACCCCATTGTTCATTCATAGCCAATAATTGATCACTTTATTGCAATTCATTGTGAGACGACCTGAGGTTTAAATACTTCGATTAATTTTTATTGGGGTTTGTACTTGTGACAACCAAACATTAAGATTTAATTTGAGGATCAATTATCGGTTTGCACTATGCTCACAATGAAATTATTTTGCTAAATTCCAAATCAGTATAAATCTAAACATCATTGTGCAACACATCTCTTCATCCAGATGACAGCTCAATCACCACCACCAAAAGAAAAAATAATCACCACCAAAATATATACATTATCATAAATCAGAGAAACAACTCAATCAATTATAATACTCAAATGAAATCTGGTTACTAAGTTACAACACAGATCATTTTAATTAGATGTAAAACATAAAAAGATTATAAAACTTCATTGTAAGCCATCATGCACCACCATATCAACAAAGAACAGTCATTCAATAGGCTCACAATGCCTTTTCTCTATGAATAGCCAATTATATGATTTAGGGTATATGGAGAAAAACCAATTTCAAACACAAAAGACGTTGGGAAGTAGTGGAAAATATGATTTATATGCGTATGGAGAAAGAACCAGTTTCAATACCAATCATTGAAAAAAAAACTCTCTACACCAAAATAGGAAAGAAGATGCTGTTGAAGTAAAGAGAAATAGGGTTTATAGATATGGATAAGAATTTAGATGACAGAGTACTTGTGAAAGAGACAAATATACGGTATGATCTAGATGATATGGAGTAAGTTCCGATCTTCAATAAAAATTTGTACCTACCCACATCAAGGGAAAGAAGGATATTAGCTTGATAAGAAAATCACCATTTCGGCACTTGCAGAGGAAAAAAATAGAGATGAAAGATGAAATATGCATGACCCTATAATAGTGTAAAACCAAATAGTGATAAATTTAAAAAAAATAAAAAATAAAAGACCAAAAATTTCAGAAAAAGGGAAACAAAATATCTCTTTATAAAATAAATACTCAAGAAAATAAAAATCACAAAAGCATATAATGAGAGAAAGAACAAAAATATCATTTTTCTTTGAGAAATCGGACTTTGATGATGAGTTCCTTCCCAAGATAAAATTTTTGAACCATTTCCCAAGACTTTCTCATTTTTCTGTCACAATAAACATTAATGCATTACAGAACAGAAAACAAGCATAAAAATTTACAAGAAGCCAAGAAGCATATACAACTTAGCCGCAGTCACATGAAAAGTTACAGCGCTTAAACTATATCAAATTATAAAACACAATATAAGAAGATGAAAAATTTTAATTACCTTAAACCACCAAATAAGAAAAAGAAACATAAATTGCAAAACACTATTTGGCATTTTGATACCTAATTTTTAGAACATCAATTCAATCATGGAAGGCGTAGTCATTTGTAACAAGACATAGTCTAAGATTATTTAATTTAAGAAAAATATATAGCAGAAGAAAATAATTTAAGAAATAACTACAAAAAATTATTTAATTTCCATGGTGTGTGGACAAAAAGTTTTGAGGTGAACAATATTAAGTGAAAAGAGAATAGCGCATTGACAATCGAATGAAAACGAAGAAAGCACTTAGTGGCCTCTTTAGTTTTGTAGGGTCTTTGACACCTTTTCCCTTCCTGATTTTCCTTTCACCTGGGGCAACAACTGCCATTCCTTTCTTATTCACGGCAAGCCTAACAACGCTATATAAAAATCACGAAATAGCACACAGAACACCTAAATTCAAATGTTCAACACCTTAAAATTCAGATCAACCCGTTATCTTCACAGTTTTTAGATCTCAGAACTGAAAAACCCTAAACCTTAATTATTTTGTCCAATTTACCTTAAAACATAAGTCAGATAAAAAAATAGAGTAACCGACAACAGAACAAAAATTAACGATACTTACTCGGGAAAAATTCAGTTGAATTTGCCTTTACACTTTGCACCTTTCATGATGGGAGCTGCAATCAATACAATCGGGTTAGTTTTCTTGGCATCAAATTGAATGAAACAATAAAATTACAAAAAATAGCAATAATTGAAAATAAATATGAATCAGAATGTGGATAGCAGGGTTAAAAACCTAGGATTTAGGTGAGAGACTGAGAGAAAGAGCATCACACGAAGTCTGCCAGAGATAGAGAGTAGACCGGTGAAATCGAGGATGTAGCCTAGAGAGAGCATAGACCAGCGAGAGAGAATCTAGCTTGAAGAGAGAAAGACACTAGACTAGCATTGAGAGAGTAGCCAGACTTGAAGAGAAACATGAATTGAAAGGAAGAAAACAGGGTTGAAGGGCTAGGTATAAAATCCAGAAAACGATAAATAATTAATTAACAACTTAATTATGAGTAAAGGAGGTTAAGAATTTAAAATTTATAATTAGAAAAAATAAAATATTTAGAATATGAATTGAAATACTAATCTTAAAGGTTTTAGCTTGAAATTGGGCCTATAAGATAAAACAGTTGAATTGGACTCATGTTGGGCCCAAACCCACACATACATAAGCTTATGACTTAACCATTTCAGTACATAATACCAAATTCATTCACATACATTCATCCCTAGAGGAAAGAGAAGAGAGGAGAAGAGAAACCTTTATTTCACTATTTATCATCTCCTTCCATTGTCCATAACTTTTGCTTCAGGGTTCTGATTGACGAGCTGTTAATAGCCATGTATTCATCTTAGATTTCTCTTTAATTCTATCTAAGCATTTTGGTAAGCAACTAGTGCACAAAATTGTGATCTCAATGGTGCCAACAACTTGGTACGCACAATTGTAATCTCAACTCTTTTTCACAACTTCGCACAACTAACCAGCAAGTGCACTGGGTCGTCCAAGTAATAAACCTTACGTGAGTAAGGGTCGATCCCTTGGAGATTGTCGGCTTGAAGCAAGCTATGGTCATCTTGTAAATCTCGGTCAGGCAGATTCAAATGATTATAGAGTTTTGATAATTAAAAGATAAATAAACATAAAATAAAGATAGAGATACTTATGTAATTCATTAGTGGGAATTTCAGATAAGCGTATGGAGATGCGTTATTCCTTCTGAATCTCTACTTTCCTACTGCCTACATCCAATCCTTTATACTCCTTTCTATGGCAAGCTGTATGTTCGGGTATCACTGTTGTCAATGGCTACCTCCTGTCCTCTCAGTGAAAATGGTCCGGCTACGGGTTACGTAGGGCTAATCATCTGTCGGTTCTCACTCGTGTTGGAATAGGATCCATTGATCCTTTTGCGTCTGTCACTATGCCCAACATTCGTGAGTTTGAAACTCGTCACAGTCATCCCATCCCAGATCCTACTCGGAATACCACAGACAAGGTTTAGACTTTCTGGATCTCAAGAATACTGCCAATTAATTCTAGCTTATACCACGAAGACTCTGATCTCAAGGAATTGAAAGCTCTGTTTTCAGGAGAGGCAATCAAACGCATGGACCCAGGAATCCAAGAGATACACACTTTAGCTTTCGCAGGTAGAACGGAAGTGTTTGTCAGGCACGCGTTCATGAATGAGAATAGTGATGAGTGTCACGGATCATCACATTCATCAGGTTGAAGTGCGAGTGAACATCTTAGAATAAGAATAAGCTTGAATTAAATAGAAGAACAATAGTACTTTGCATTAATACTCGAGGAACAACAGAGCTCCACACCTTAATCTATGGTGTGTAGAAACTCTACCGTTGAAAATACACAAGTGAAAATAGTCTAGGTATCGCCGAGTGGCCAGCCTCCATGTCTAAGGACTAAACGCCCAAAGATGTTCCAAAAGATCCGAGTACAATAGTAAAAAGTTCTATTTATACTAAACTAGTTACTAGGGTTACAGAAATAAGTAAATGATGCAGAAATCCACTTTCGGGCCCACTTGGTGTGTGCTTGGGCTGAGCATTGAAGCTTTCATGTGTAGAGATTTTTCTTGGAGATAAACACCAATTTTTATGCCAGTTTGGGCGTTTAACTACAGCTTCTATCCTGTTTCTGGCGTTTAACACCAGAATAGAGCAAGAAATTGGCGTTTGAACGCCAGTTTGCGTCGTCAAAATTCGAGCAAAGTATGGACTATTATATATTTCTGGAAAGCCCAGGGTGTCTACTTTCCAATGCAATTGAGAGCGCGCCATTTAGGTTTGTTTAGCTCCAAAAAATCCATTTTGAGTGCAGGGAGGTCAGAATCCAACAGCATCAGCAGTCCTTTTTCAACCTCTGAATTAGATTTTTGCTCAGGTCCCTCAATTTCAGCCAGAAAA
The DNA here is from genome assembly GCF_000817695.3 of Arachis duranensis. Taxonomy (NCBI): domain Eukaryota; kingdom Viridiplantae; phylum Streptophyta; class Magnoliopsida; order Fabales; family Fabaceae; genus Arachis; species Arachis duranensis. The sequence continues at coordinate 51,930,410 of NC_029781.3, forward strand.
TACCTGAAATCACAGAAAAATACACAAACTCATAGTGAAGTCCAGAAATGTGAATTTTGCTTAAAAACTAATAAAAATATACTAAAAAGTAGCTAGATCCTACTAAAAACTATCTAAAAATAATGCCAAAAAGCGTATAAATTATCTACTCATCAGCAACCTTGAACGCCTCTCCCAGTTTCCTATGTTCTTCAGTTTCATGTTTTTTGGGATATATAGTGTTGAAATATTGTGATTTTGGTTCTTTAGGAGTACTCTAGCATGAATTTCAAGTGGGTTCCATCCTAATTTTGAGTAGACATTTTGTAAGATTATGTGAATTTCTTGGTTAATTGTCCCTAAGATAGGATTGAATGAAAGTTGGTTGATGTTGTGTTAATTGATAGTGAATTTTGAATTAAGGTCAATAAATCTAATAACTTGTGACTTTGAGTAAAGACAATGAATATGGTTGATTACATGGGTAAGACGCAAGGGTTGCAGCTTTGTCCTAATTGCTTTGAGTTAATAATTGAGGCACCTGGGTAAGATGCAAAGGTGGTAGCTTTGTCCCACTTGCTCTGGTTTAAGCAGTTAAACACCTGTCTGGGTAAGACGCAAGGAAGGTGGTTTGTCCCACTTCTGGGTAAAGGTTTGAGACACCTAGGTAAGATGCAAGGGGTTGTGGTTTGTTTCATTTGCCCCGGGTTGAGACTCGAGACATCGGGTAAGATGCAAGGATTGAGGTTTGTACCACTTGCTCCAGGTTGAGATTTGTAAACACCGCCTGGGTAAGATGCAAGGGTTGAGATTTGTCCCACTTATTTCGGGTTAAGCGGGTAAGATGCAAGGGTTGCGGTTTAGTCCACTTGCTCTGTGTTATGGTGTTTCATATCCGGGTTAGCTACCGGATGTGTCGGGTTTGGCTATTTAACTAACAGATGAGCTTATTGGCCATAGGACAAACTTGCATCATTTGCATTTGTATGTATTATTTTGGTGTGCCTCTTGTATTTGATTTGCCTTCTTGATTAATTGTACCTATATGTTATTTGATCTAATTGTTGTATATGTTTTCCTTATTTGCGTATTTTTTGTATTGTCTTGTCTGTGATTGCATAACTGAGAGGTCTCTTATGCTAGCGACGCTGAGGACTGTTCTTAATGAAATATTAATGATTGAATGACTGAATGATGCTAACTAAGTATTGAATGATATTTGAGCTTCCTGGGTAGATGCAAGAGTTGTGGTTTGTCCCACTTGTTTCGGGTTGAGATTGGAAGTCCTTAGGTAGATACAAGCGTTGTGGTTCACACCACTTATTTTGGATTGAGAAATTGAGAGTACTAATATAACTAATGACTTGTATTGAGACTGTTGAGATAAATGATGTTAATTGATACTATGGAGACTGAATGTTGTTAATATTAATTGTTAGAGACTGATAAAACCAGAAGGGCCTAATATTACAATGAACAATAATGATATTGAGAGGATTAATAGCTTGGTGTTGGAAAGAATTGAGATTAGAGACAGTTGACAAGGGCTGAGACTTAATAACTTTCCCTATTTGGACTAGAAAGGACCCTAGGCTTGAACCATGAATGATTGGAGTATAGGATTTCCTAGCGGGTTTGTATCTTTTTACATTATCTCTATTTGGAATTATTACCTTACTGAGAACCTGAAAGGATGATGTTCTCACTCGTTGTGAAAATTCTTAACTTTACAGATACAGGACGTGATGCAACTTGTTGAGCATGCTGGTTTCTTCCTCGAAAGTGAAGATTGTCTTTTGGGTTTTTATTTTGTATTTAGATGTTGTTCTCCACTTTTATATAGTGTAAATGTATGTTCCTCTTAGAGGTTGACTTTGGAGAAACATGTTGTATTTTGTATCTTTCTAGGTTGTATTATACTTACTAGTCGGCCTTGTCTTTGCAGGTTGAGTCCAATATTGTTATATTATAACCTTTCAAATATATGTATGTACTTTGTTTTTAGAGGTCGTAATGCCTCGCCACCTCTAACTTATGACTGCAATGTAAGGTTTTGTGTGATAGGGTGTTACATTATGGTATTAGAGCAGTTCGTTCTCGTAGAGCCTGAGGGACGGACTGACTATGCTTTTGAGCATACTCTGTGTGTACATGCTATTTAGGATGTCTGCTTGACATATATAGTATTATTGTTCATGACATACTTTTGGTAATTTGAAGCACTTTGAGATATTGAGATTGATCACCTTAATATCAATTTTTTGGTGTCGACAGGATCCAAATGGCATCTTATGAACATGGGCGAGGTATTCGGGGAGTGATGACTTGCATTATTTACCCTTTTTTCTTATCTAAAAAGGACCATAAAAGAGCATAATCTCATTTGATCATTGTAATTCATGCACTAATTGATGAATATTATGGTACATTGCTTTGAAGTGGGTTTGTGCTTAATTTCAGGTGAAAAGAGCAACAAAAAGGGAAGAAAACAACAAAATAAAGCTGGGCGTGTGAAACTGGCGTGCCACTTTGAACAAACGCCATGAAATTATGAGGGCGTGGCACGCCAGGAGTTGGGCGTGGCACGCCAATAATGAGTTCCAGAAAGGATCCTCAAAGTGTTTACATGGGCGTGGCACGCTAGGAGTTGGGTGTGGCATGCCAGTATCGTTTTCCAGAGAGCAATGTTGAAGGCCATAAAAGGTGCGTGGCACGTCAAGCTGGGCGTGGCACGCTAAGACCATCACAACCACTTGGGCGTGCCACTTGGTATTAAAGGCGTGGCACGCCAGCTCTGACCCATCACTTGGGCATGCCACTTGAAGAACCAGGCGTGGAACGGCAAGCTAAAGGAGCCATCTTAAGGTGGGCGTGCCACTTGAGCATCAAGGCGTGGCACGCCAGTTCAAGTTTCCAGAAGAGAGATTGAAGGCCCAAACACTTGGGCGTGCCACTTGATGTCGAGGGTGTGGCACGCCAACTCTGATCCAACACCTGGGCGTGCCACTTGAGGACTCAGGCGTGGCATGCCAAGCTTGGAGGGACACACCAATATGGGGGTACCACTTGAACACCAGGGCATGGCACGTCAGTACAACTTTCCAGAGAAGGAGGTAGTGGACCAAACATATGGGCGTGCCACTTGGTGTCGAAGGAGTGGCACGCCAGCTACCATTTCCCACCTGGGCATGCCACTTGAGCCTCAGGCATGGCATGCCAGCATCATCAACCAACAAGAAGAAGACTTGGGCGTGCCACTTGAACTTCAAGGCGTGGCATGCCAAGACTAGGAGGCCATGGGTGTGCCACTTGTGTTCTGGGCGTGGCACGCCAGACCCTGGGAGTGCCACGCTAGTTCAACTTTCCAGAGAGGAGAAGAAGAAGGAAAAGGCCTGGGCATGCCACTTGGGCTCAAAGGCGTGGCACGCCAGGCTAACCAAGGTTTAAAAAAGGCCTGGGCGTGCCACCTGGGCTCGAAGGCGTGGCACGCCAGGGACACCAACACATGGGGCATGCCACTTGAAGAGCTAGCGTGGTGTGTGATAAACCGTTATTTTATGATTTATATTGTGTTTAATTGAGTGGTTTTATCAAGTCTTCACCCACTTATTCATATAAATTACATGTATCTACAATTCCTTCCTAAAAATGTTCCATGATTGAAAACTTGCTTCCTAAAGATCTTTTAATTGTATATTTTTATTCTCCTTTATACCATTCGATGCCGTGATCTGTGTGTTAAGTGTTTTAGGCTTCATAGGGAAGGAATGGCGTAAAGAATGGAAAGGAAGCTTGCAAAAATAGAAGGAACACAAGGAATTGAGGAGATGACCAGCGAGAAGTGACGCGGGCACATGGCACACGCGATCGCGCGAAATGGAAGAAATCGCAGTGACGCGTTCGCGTGCCTGACGCGACCGCGTGGATTGGAAGCTGCACGAGTGACGCGAATGCGTGGACAACGTGCACGTGTGGCACGGGAAACACTGAGTGACGCGAACGCGTGGGCGACGCAGTCGCATGACGTGCGTGATCTGCAGAATTACAGAAGTCACTGGCATAGATTTTGGGCCGCGTTTTAACCCATTTTTTGGCCCAGAAACGCAGATTAGAGCCAGGGAACATGCAGAGACGACAGAGAACATTCATTCCGCATAATTTCTAGTTTTTAGATTTGATTCTACTCCTCCCCTAGGTTTTTCTCTTTACATTCATAATTTAGGATTTGAAGATTTTTGGGCTTTCGCTTTTGAGAAGAGTTTACCTCCGTAACTGGTCATTATAGTTTGTTTACTTACTTTTCATTTACTCTTCCATATTCTTAATTTGTCCAGAGTTGACATTGGATTATTTTTAGAGTTCATTAATACAAGACTATTTTTACTTTTAATTAATCTCTTTGATTATTGTTTATTATGTCTCTTTTTATTTTCCCCCTTAATTTTGTGAAGTCTATATTTATGATAATGGAGTAGTTTCCCAACTTGATTGGGAGTTGATTAAAAGGAGAACCTTGAGTTGGAATACTCAAGAGTTGAATTGTAATTAGTCCATTATTGGTTGGCTTGTTAGTCACTAACTCTAATCCTTCCCAAGGGAGAGGATTAGGACTTGTGAATTGAAGTTGACTTTTAACTTTACTTTCCTTTATTCGTTAAGGGTTAACTAAGTGAAAAACAATGACTAATTATTAATTGATCTTGATAAAATTCCAACAAGGATAGAACTTCCAATTAATCTTCTCTCGGTCAAGATTTTTATTTAAATCACATAAATTCCCCAATTTAATTTTCTGTTTATCAAACTCAAAACCAATTTGGAAAACCTCTGATTGATAAAATAGCACATTTTCCTGCAACTCGTTGGGAGACGACCTGGGACTCATAGTCCCAGTATTTTATTTCTAAAATTGTGACAACTCTTTTCTAAATCGATAAGTGGATTTTTGCCGGTTAAGAACTGTACTTGCAACGCCATTTTTCTAAATAATTCTTAATCTGTCAATTTCTGCCTACGTCAGTGTACCAAGCCGAATTAGAGGCTGAGCGTGGCACGCAACCTCAACGCCAGCCACACGCCAAGCTAGAAGGTCACGTTTATTGAGTTTTCTTTTCCCTCTAATTATAATTTTTTTTCTCTTTTGTATTTTTTAACTCTAGTGCAAGGAGTATTATAAATAACCCCTGAAAGTACTGAGAAAGGGGTTGTTGAGTAGGAGTTTTGTTGAAGTATAGTTAGATTTACTTTTCACATCATCTCTTCCATCTCTTGTACTTTTCTCTCAAGCTATGAGTAGCTAAATTCCCTCTCATTGAGAGAGGGAGCTCTGTTGTACTTGATGGATTAATGATAGTGAATTTCTTCTTCTCTTCATCTTCTCTTTGATTTGCTAAAAGGAATTTTATTTTAATGTTAGTGTTCAATCATCTTGGAAAAGAGGTTGAATACAAAATGGGTTTCATGGAAACCTTGGAAAAGGAAATATGAAACCATGCTTGAAATTCCTTTTCACACTTGAGTAGAATCTGAGTTTTGGTGATTGGATATAGTGACATATAATCCTCCCATTACTTGGACCTATGATGATGTGTGGTATAATCAGGGACCAAGCATATCTCTCTTCATGAGCAATTAGACCAAGGAATTGGCTGATTATCAAGATTTAAGAGATTGAGTCACCAAGGGATTAGGGCTCAATCAATTATGATTGCCAAGAGGTCAATGAGTTGTATGATTGAAGATGAGATGAGCTGGATTTAATCCAAATAGAACAACATCTCCTGATCTCAATGATTTTCCCCTATTCTTATCTTTCACATTCTTTATAGCTTTCTTTACATTCTGTTAATCCCCATTCCCATTTACAATTAAGTTATTTATGTTTCTGCACTTTACATTCTTGCCATTTCCTTTTCTGCACTTTACTGCTTCTCTTTACTTTTGAGTCATTTACATTCCTGTTTATTTACAATTCTGTAATCATTCTATATTACTCAGGTTGACTAATTTACCCATTAATAACAATTTTGGTGCGCTTGCCAATAGAACAAATTCATGATTTTATATGAGGATGAATTCTGGTCATCAGGGAGAAATTTTCAAGGACAAACCAGTACAAGGACATCAGGATGGGAATCGTAGCAGTGGTACAAGCAACGTGGTTCGAGCTAGACTATAGGTCCATGACCCTTGCTGACTTCCTTAAGATTGGTCCACCTCGATTCAAGGGAACTGTTAATGCTTTGGATGCTAAGTGGTTCTGGAATGTGGAGAGATTCTTACGAGCCCAGTGTGTCCCTGAAATATAGTATTTAGAGATAGTGACCCACATGTTAAAGGAAGATGGTCAACGTTGGTGGCAAGAGGTGTGTTGTATCTCGCAAGTGGAATTCACTGATGTTCCTTGGGATAAGTTAGTTCAAGATAGGGTTTTACAAGAAATATTTCTTTCAAGCGATTCACACTGCGAAGGAGTTGGAGCTAATGCATTTGAAGTAGGAGGATATGTCTGTTGTTGAATATACCCGAGAATTCAAAAACTTGTGTCGCTTTTCTAAGACCTGCCAAGGAGATCCAATTGATTTCAAAGAGTGGACTTTTGTCGAGTACGAAAAGGGGCTTAGGAAGGACATACTCAACTATGTAAACCCAAAGAGGATAATGAGTTTTACTCAGTTAGTTCACAAGAGTCAGCTCACAGAGAATTGTTCCATAAAGTGGGTTTTGATGCTAGAAGGTCACGGTGAGACTGCTCCAAGTAAGACATAGAATAAAGAATTTGTTTTTGATGATGAGTAGTAGTGGGAATGAGTGCTAGGGGTAGGTTCTTTTAACCGTTAGCTCGTTAAAAGACGAACCAAACTTATTTGTGCCGCATAGAATCTAGCTGATAAGACTAGCAGAACTCAGGAAAACTTTTGGTTGACGTTGATGAATAGTCAAGTTGTTCAAGGCAAATGATCAAAATAGCGCAACGGAAGCATGTGGGAGCACGAATATGGTAGAATCTCGATGAATGGGTTGCCTCGATAACCTTATCAGGTTTAAGTGTGAACAAAGAATTAAGATGAGAACTTGAACCTTTAAAGTGAACCTCAACTATAGTTGATGGTGTTAGCGAAACACTCCGTGAAAAAGGAGTTTTGAGATATGACATTGTTTCGAGGGTTGACGGAAGATCGAGGAATGAAAAGTTGACATTGGAAGAATTGCTCTCACTTACTTTCTTATAGTGATCTAAATTTTGAGGGCAAGATTTCTGTTAAGGTGGGTGGGATGAAAAATCCAGAAAAATGATAAATAATTAATTAATAAATTAATTATGAATAAAAGAGGTTAAGAATTTAAAATTTATAATTTGAAAAAATAAAATATTTAAAATACGTATTAAAACACTAATCTTAAAAGTTTTGCCCCGAAATTAGACCAACGGAATAAAACGGTTGAACCAAGCCCATGTTTAGTCGAAGCCCACACATGTATAAACTTATGACTTAGCCATTTCAATTTATTGATGTCTCTTTTAATAATTCTATGACAAAAAATAATTTATATTAAATTAGAAAAATTTTATTTTTCAATATTGGAAATTATTATCATAATAATAAATTTTTAAATTTAATAAAAAATCTTATTGTATTAACTCTTTAATTAAATAATATATATAATAACAATAATAAATTATTTAACACATAATAAATTGAATTATAATCATACTACTTATTCCCAATAAAAAGTTAGCATGATTATTTGCTTTAGGATGAAACATTCAAGAATGAATGCATAAATATTTTTGAGAATTAATTTTTCTTTTCACTAACAATCAACTATAAAAGAATTCTCCTCTTTTTATTGATCTACTATTTTGTTGGTTAATTATAGATTTTGTTAATTTTATTATTTTAACAATGATAAAGATTACATATTCCAAAAAAATAATTATTATGATCTAAATTAATTAAGTTAAATTTTAGATAGTAAGATAAAGAAAAGAGAGTCAACATTAGTTATTTTTTATTATTATTAAAATTTTTTTTAATTCTCATTATTTAAAAAATTCAGGATTTAAGATTTAGATTGACTACTAAAATAAACAATGACGAATGGCTAACAGTTAACGTTAAAATTGTGGTAGTGTTAATAATGATGTTAGAAGAAAGAAGAAAGCTGTGAGAGATGAGATTATAAATATAAGGGTAAAAAATTTATTTTAATAAATTGGTTAAATTTAATTATGTTGTTATTAAAACCGAATGGGACTAGTCGGTTCGAATAGAAGTACAGATCGGACCTGTAATTAGATCGTTCAAACTCAATCAGTTTGTATAAAATCCGTGAACCGATAGGTCTTATTGTGGTCCATGACTCCGTAGATCTTCTGTGGTCTAATTGTGGTCTAATCCAAAATATGAAGGTAGTGATTCAAACCACCTTGCAACATGCCTTGCCACCAAGCTTATTGTGACTTTAATATATTATGTGATAATAATAATAATTATTATTATATATAGTGATAATATATAGGAGTTTCATTCAATAAATTATATCAATTTAATTTAATTTTATCATTTATTTTTAAATTAATTATATTTTTATTAAATATTTACAAATTAATAAAATAAAAAAATCTTTACTCATTACAATGTGTATTTTTTAATAAATACGTATAGTATAATTAATTAAATAATTTAATAATTTGACTAATTTAATTACCAATTTGGTTCTAATAACTATTGATAGAATGTTGATTTTCGATGAGATAGCATTATAAAACGGAGAGTATGTATTAGGGAAGGAAAATGTTGTCTTGTACTTCAGGGTGGCACTATAATGCAACCTTATTCATTGAACCTCTTTCAATTCATTATCTAGCCGATACAGCAAAATGCAAAGAACCACAATATAACTTTGTCCTATACGATAACAAGGTAGGAATCCTTTTAGAGACAAGAGAGCAATCCAAACGACAATCAAGTTCATTGTTTCTCATCTGATTCAACGCATTATTATGCATTGTCGTACAATCCAAGCAAAGCGTTCTCTTTAGTCTCTATCTCTTTAACATGAATTCATCACCATCACATATCTTTATGCCAGATTTCTCAGATCGTTACGCTTCAATATTACCCTTTAGCATTACCAATTTGAAATCGCAAGATCTTTTGATACACAATAATACATTGGCATGCAATTTTCTAAGTCTATTTTAGGTGCAAGATCTTTTGGAAATGTTTTTGCCAACATGACTGATACCTAATAAAATATAACGATTGTTTATATCCTGACCCAAACAAATAAGAGCCATACCTAATAAATACGAAAGATCCACCGATAAAGGTAGACCTCGTCACACACCCGACCTTTTTGAAGAGGTCGGACAGGAACATATAGGTCCAACTCTACTTGAATTAACAAGTAACTGCCTTCTTAAGCCTCTCCAACCGGCTCTACCTCCTCTAGAAGGTAGATCCCAACAAACTCTCAAGATAAAGGGAATGCTTATCTATCAAAAAAGATAGAACTACTCCAACAAAAGTGGTTATCTCTTTTACTATAAATACACTGGCATCACCCAGGTATAACTCACGTTCTAATCTACTAAAACCTGCCTAAAGCCCTTACTAACTTAAGCATCGGACTCTCTTTCAGGTAGCACCCCACACCTCCTCACGAAAAACTCGGACAGGCGGCACCTCGACATATCAAGTCGGACGCTACCACACAAAGGGATCTGGACCTCACGTTCAAACCCAAATCAACATTTCAAGTAACCCTCAGAACATTGGCGGCGTTGCCGGGGACCTGGAACTCACCCTCTGACCAATGGCAGACCATGAGCTCAGATATGGCTATATGGCATCTGAGTTTGAACCAGAAGACCAGCCAAAAGACCAAACCCTCTTGCTTCCTCCTTCGCCACCACATTATGGCCCACACGGGAAAGGGACCTATGAAAATCCTAAAACAAGGAGGATTCAGTCCGAGGTCTACCATCCCAAGGCGGAGGATCCACCTCTTGCGACCGAGATCCTGGATCTCGTCCATGGTCAAGGAGATCGGTTGCAACAGCTCGAACACGAGGCTGAACGACAGTGGAAAGCAGAACGAGAGTTGCGAAAGGAAGTAGGGCGACGAAAGGAATTAGAAGACAAGTAACAAAAACAAGAAGCTGACATACAAATAAGGACTACTCGGACGGAGCGTGATGAAAGTTCCTTAGGAGGACGGCATCCATTCACAGAAGAGATCATGAGGGCTAAAGTTCCTCGGAACTTCAAATCACCCAACATGGATCTCTACGTCAGAACGTCCGATCTGAGTCACCATCTCATTAACTTCAGAAGCAGAATGTACCTGGCTGACGCTTTTGTCGTAACTTGTTGTAAAGCCTTTCTAACTACTTTAACGAAGGCTGCCGTGAAATGGTTTGATGGCCTACCCCCTACGTAGGTCACTAGTTTTGACGACCTGGCCAAAAAGTTTCTTACTAAATTTTCCATTCAGAAAGACAAGAAAAAGCATGCCCTGAGCCTGCTAGGAGTTAAGCAAGAGGTCAGAAAAAGCCTTCGTGATTATATGGAAAGATTTAACAAGGCTTGCCTAGAGATTCAGAGCCTACCAACTAAAGCAGTAATAATGGGTTTGGTCAAAGGTCTAAAAGAATGACCATTCTCCCAGTCCATATTTAAGCGACATCCTTCCTCTCTAAATGAAGTAAAGAAAGGGCAGAGAAATATATCAACATGGAAGAAAACTCCCGACTTAGGGAACCTCACCCACAAACCAACTCGCCCTACTATCAAAGTCGGGACAAGGAAAGGGAACCCAAGAAAAAAGAAAAGCAAAACGTGGAAAAACCTCGAAAGTATCACAACTACACCCCTCTAAGGGTTTCTCTGGTTGATGTTTACAGAGATATATGTTATACAGAGAAGCTTCCACCTCTTCGTCCGATTAAGCACAAGAAAGCTGGAAGTCAAACAGAATATTGTGAGTACCACAAGCTGTACGGACATTCCACTAATGAATGCTACGATCTCAAGAACTCATTGAAAGGTTAGCCAGGGAAGGCCGACTTGATAGATACCTGGCAAACAGGTCGGACGACCCAAGGAAGAGAAGAAAGGATGAAGAAGGAGGACGACCAGAGCACCCTCCTCACACCCCTGAACGACATATACATATAATCAATGGTGGATTCGCGAGAGGAGGAATATCAAAATTCTCGTTGAAAAGACACCTCAAGGAAGTATATCAAGTTGGACAGGATGATCGATCACCCGACTTACCCACCATATCCTTCACTAAAGAAGCTGCTCAGGGTATAATACCCAGGCACGATGACCCAGTGGTAATAACTAGAATCCTAGCAAACGCTAACCTACACCAAACTTTAGTAGATCAAGGCAGCTCGGCAGATATCCTGTTTGAATCCACCTTTGACAATCTCGGGTTAGAGGAATAGGATCTAAGGGCATACTCGAATAGCCTCTTTAGAGTGGAAGATATCCCGATCTGACCTCTAGGTTACATCTCATTGTACACCACCTTCAGAAAAGGAGCCAGGTCAAGGACACTAAGTATCGACTTCATTATAGTCAACGAAAATTCAGCATATAATGACCTAATAGGTCGGACAATCCTAAACTGGCTTGTAGCCGTCGTTTCCACCCCATATCTTTGCACTAAGTTTCCCATAGCTGAAGGGATTGCCTCCATTAAAAGAGATTAAAGGCTAGCAAGAAAATGCTATAATGAGAGCCTCAGTTTGAAAGGCAGCTCAAAAGGCAAAGAAGTCAATACAATTGAGTTAGGCGGAGTCCGAGTTCGAGAAGAACTACGACCCCAGCCAGAACGCAAAACAAAAGAGATACAAATCGGAGACGACCCCGACAAAACAACGAATATAGAGGAGAATCTGGAGAAAAGCCTAAAGAAACAGCTTAGTGAATTGTTAAGAGAAAACTCCAATCTCTCTTCATAGAAAGCCTCTATCATGCTGGGTATAGATCCCGACCGGATGTGCCATAAGCTTGCTGTGTACCCAGGTTCCCTACCTATTCAGCAAAAGTGAAGAAAGCTCAGAGCAAAGCAAACCCAGGTCGTGGAAGAACAAATACAAACCCTATTGGAGGAAGGGTTTATAAGGGACGTTAATGATGATCGGATATTTTATACGCTTTTGGCATCATTTTCATATAGTTTTTAGCATGTTTTGTCTAAGTTTTATTAAGTTTTCATAGGTTTTAGTGTAAAATTCACATTTTGGATTCTACTTTGAGTTTGTGTGTTTTTGTACAATTTCAAGTATTTTTTGGTTGAAATTCAGGAGCTGAAGCAAAAGTCTAATTTAGAGACAGAGAAAGAATTGCATATGCTGTCTGAATCTAACCTCCTTGCACTCGAAAGAGATTCTCTGGAGCTACAAAAGTCTATATGGAGCATTCTTAAAGGATATGGAAAGATGACTTCTAGAGCTTTCCATCAATGTGTAATAGTTTATACTTTGCTTCAGAATTGAAGGCCCAAAACTGGCGTCCAATGCCAGCCTCCTGCCCCAGTCCAGGCATCCAGCGCTCACAAGGAGGAGACCGGCGTCCAAACGCCCAAAGAGGACCCCCTAACCAGCGTTCAACGCCCTAGAGGCCTCCTAGCAAGTGGATCTCATCAAAGCTTAGTCCAAACACTCACCAAGTGGGCCCCAGAAGTGGATTTTAGCACTAAAAAACTATTTTACCCTTTCTTATATAATGCTTAGTCATTAGCTTAGTATTTAAAGAACTTTTACACGATCTTCAAAAGGGGATCTGCCATATTTTCATTTTTCACATTGTATTTTCTATCAGTATGAGTTTCTAAACCTCTTAGGCTGAGGGGAGGAGCCTTACTGAGTTTTATGGATTAATAAAAGTATTACTGTTTCTCTTCAATCCGTGTTCGAATCGATTCTAAGATGTATCTTCATTCTTCAACTTGATGAATGGATGACTCATGACAATCATCTTCATTCTTCATTCTAAGACCGTGTGCCTGACAACCACCCATGTTCTTCTTGGGTATAAGATAAGATGACCTCACTTGGAGATAAGATAAAGATAAGATAAGATAACTAACTTATCTTATCTAAGAAGGTCATTCTACGCCATTATAAATACACTAAAGCACCCAGGTATAACTCATACTCTGATTCTACTAAAAACCTGCTTAATACCCTTGCTAACTTAAGCATTGGAGTCTCTTGTAGGTACCACCACCCTCCGGGGACGAAGGATCAGCACCACCACCAAGTCCAACAAATCGGACACAACCGCTCCAACCAGTACAAAAGATCTCATCCGAGTCGACCTACAGTTTCAAATAACCCTCAAAACATTGGTGACGTTGCCGGGAAACCTGGAAGTCATCCCATCACCATGGCAGACGACCATGACAACGACCACGATTTAGGTCTAGAAGACAGAACGCCGCACAAAAACATGGACACTACACCAAAAGATACCTCGCAACCTAACAAAGACAAAAATTCATGAAACTTGGGAGCCCTTGAGACGCTTCAAGATCATTTAAAACAACTCGAGAAAGAAGCCCAACATCAGCGAGAAGCTGGGAAGGACCTACAAAGGGAGATAAGGCGACGCCGGGAATTGGAGGATAAACTCCTAAAATTCGACGCCGATCTCAAAGCCAAAGCGACTCATTTCACCCACGAGGACAGCTCCCGCAAGGGTCCGACCTTGATGAGCGGATAATTTATACGCTTTTTGGCATTGTTTTTAGGTAGTTTTTAGTAAGTTCAAACTACTTTTAGGGATGTTTTCATTAGTTTTTATGTTAAATTCACATTTCTGGACTTTACTATGAGTTTGTGTGTTTTTCTATGATCTCAGGTAATTTCTGGCTGAAATTGAGGGAATTGAGCAAAACTCTGATAGGAGGCTGACAAAGGACTGCTGAGGCTGTTGGAATCTGACCTCCCTGCACTCGAAATAAATTTTCTGGAGCTACAGAACTTCAAATGGCGCGCTCTCAACGACGTTGGAAAGTAGACATCTACAGCTTTCCAGCAATATATAATAGTCCATACTTTATTCGGGAATTGATGATGTAAACTGGCGCTCAACGCCAGTTCCATGCTGCTGTCTGGAGTAAAACGCCAGAAACACGTCACGACCCGGAGTTGAACGCCCAAAACACATTACAACTTGGCGTTCAACTCCAAAAGAAGCCTCAGCTCGTGGGTAGATCAAGCTCAGCCCAAACACACACGAAGTGGGCCCCGGAAGTGGATTTATGCATCAATTACTTACTCATGTAAACCCTAATAGCTAGTCATCAATTTCCGAATAAAGTATAGACCATTATATATTGCTGGAAAGCTCTGGGTGTCTACTTTCCAACGCCGTTGAGAGCGCGCCATTTGGAGTTCTGTAGCTCCAGAAAATCCATTTCGAGTGCAGGGAGGTCAGATTCCAACAGCATCAGCAGTCCTTTTGTCAGCCTTTTTCAGAGTTTTGCTCAAGTCCCTCAATTTCAGCCAGAAATTACCTGAAATCACAGAAAAACACA
>NC_029781.3:51945130-51946202 GCF_000817695.3 Arachis duranensis
CGCTCATCACAACACCAAACTTAAATTGTTGCTTGTCCCCAAGCAACTGAAAATCAAATAGGATAAAAAGAAGAAAATATACTATAAATTCCAAAATATCAATGAATATTAATTCTAATTAGATGAGCAGGACTTGTAGCTTTTTGCTTCTGAACAGTTTTGGCATCTCACTTTTTCCTTTGAAGTTTAGAATGATTGGCTTCCCTATGAACTTAGAATTTTGGATAGTGTTATTGACTTTCCTAGTTAAGCATGTTGATTCTTGAACACAGCTACTTATGAGTCTTGGCCGTGGCCATAAGCATTTTGTTTTCCAGTATTACCACCGGATACATAAATGCCACAGACACATGACTGGGTGAACCTTTTCAGATTGTGACAAGAGCCAACAGTTTTAACATTCATAAACAACAATATCAAAAGACATATGCACTGTTCAATCATTCATTCAGAAAACAAAAAGTATTGCCACCACATCAATATAAATAAACTAAACTTAAGGATAATTTCGAAATTCATGTACTTGTTGTTCTTTTGAATTAAAACATTTTTCATTTGAGAGAGGTGAAGGATTAATGGAATTTATTCATAGCTTTAAGACATAACTAACTACTAATGATCATGAAGTAAAGACACAAAACATAGATAAACACAACATAAAAACCGAAAAGTAGAAAGAAATAAAAACAAGGAATGAATCCACCTTAGTGGCGTCTTCTTCTTGAAGGACCAACAATGTCCTTAAGCTCTTCTATGTCTCTTCCTTGCCTTTGTTGCTCCTCCCTCTTTGCTCTTTGATCTTCTCTTATTTCATGGAGAATGATGGAGTGCTCATGATGTTCCACCCTTAATTGTTCCACATTGTGGCTCAAATCTTCTAAGGAGGTGTTGAGTTGCTCCCAATAGTTGTTGGAAGGAAAGTGCATCCCTTGAGGCATCTCAGGGATTTCTTGATGATGAGCTTCCTCATGCATCTCTTGAGAACCGTGAAGGGTCTCTCTTGCTTGCTCCATCCTCTTCTTGGTGATAGGCTTATCCTCTTCAATGGAGATGTCTCCTTCTATGATAACTC
>NC_029781.3:51946610-51948454 GCF_000817695.3 Arachis duranensis
TTGGAGATGAATCTTTCCATCTCCCATGACTCGGAGGTGGAAGCTTTTGTCTTCCCTTTTCCTTTTCTAGAGAATTCTCCGGCCTTAGGTGCCATTGATGGTAATGGAAAAACAAAAAGCTTATGCTTTTACCTTTTACCACACCAAACTTAAAATATTGCTCGCCCTCGAGCAATAGAAGAAAGAAGAGAAGAAGAAGAAGAAGAAAACGGAGGAGAGTGATGGGAGATGGATTCGGCCAAGGTATAGTAGAGGGGATAGTGTTGTGTGAAAATGGAGTGGAATGGAGGGGTTTATATAGGGAGAGGGGAGAGGGTAGGTTCGGTCATTTAGGGTGGGATTGGGGGGGAAATATTTTTGAATTTTGAAGGTAGGTGGGGTTTATGGGGAAGAGTAGATGGATGTGAGTGGTGAATAGGTGATTGGGAAGAGAGATTGAGGTGATTGGTAAAGGGTTTTTGGGAAGTGTGACATGGGGAAGAGTAAAATAGGATTAGGAGGTAAGGTGGGAATATGTTAGGTGGGGATCCTGTGGGGTCCACAGATCCTGAGGTGATCCTGTGGGGTCCACAGATCCAGAGGTGTCAAGGAATTCCATCCCTGCACCAAATAGGCATGTAAAATGCCCTTTGCACACCATTCTGGCGTTCAACGCCCATGTAAAGCATGTTTCTGGCGTTGAACGCCAGTTTCATGCTTGTTACTGGCGTTCAGTGCCAGCTTTTCCTCTAGGCACATTCCTGGCGTTCAGCGCCAGTTTCATGCTCTGTTCTGGCGTTGAACGCCAGCCAGATGCTCCTTACTGGCGTTGAATGCCAGTCTGTGCTTCCTCCAGGGTGTGATTTTTCTTCTGCTGTTTTTAATTTTTATATTTTTTTTCGTGACTCCACATGATCATGTACCTAAAAAAACACAAAATAACAATAGAATAAAATAAAATAAAAATTAGATAAATAAAATTGGGTTACCTCCCAACAAGCGCTTCTTTAATGTCAATAGCTTGACAGTGGCTCTCATGGAGCCACAAAGGTGATCAGGTCAATGTTGTATAGTCCCAACACCAAACTTAGAGTTTGGATATGGGGTTTTAACACCAAACTTAGAGTTTGGTTGTGTCCTCCCAACACCAAACTTAGAGTTTGACTGTGGGGGCTCCTCTTGACTCTGAACTGAGAGAAGCTCTTCATGCTTACTCTCTTTTGTCACAGAGGGATGGCCATGTGCCTTAAACACAAGGTAGTCCCTATTCAATTGAAGGACTATTTCACCTCTGTTGACATCTATCATAGCTTCTGCTGTAGCTAGGAAAGGTCTTCCAAGGATGATGCATTCATCCTCTTCCTTCCTAGTGTCTAAGATTATGAAATCAGCAGGGATGTAAAGGCCTTCAACCTTTACTAGCACGTCCTCTACTATTCCATAAGCTTGTCTCACTGACTTATCTGCCAATTGCGATGAGAACAAGGCAGGTTGTACCTCAATGATCCCCAGCTTCTCCATTACAGAGAGTGGCGTAAGATTTATCCCTGACCCTAGATCACATAGAGCTTTTTCAAAGGTCATGGTGCCTATGGTACAAGTTATTATAAACTTGCCAGGATCTTGTTCCTTTTGAGGTAGAGTTTGCTGAATCCAGGTATCTAGCTCATTAATGAGCAAGGGAGGTTCACTTTCCCAAGTCTCATTACCAAACAACTTGACATTCAGCTTCATGATAGCTTCTAAATATTGAGCAACTTGCTCTCCAGTCACATCTTCATCCTTTTCAGAGGAAGAATAGTCTTCAGAGCTCATGAATGGCAGAAGGAGATTTAATGGAATCTCTATGGTCTCTGTATGAGCCT
>NC_029781.3:51948478-51948944 GCF_000817695.3 Arachis duranensis
TATGAGCCTCAGATTCCTTTGGATCCTTAATAGGAAATTCCTTCTTGCTTGAGGGACGTCCCAGGAGGTCTTCCTCACTAGGATTTTCGTCCTTCTCCTCCCTTGTGCATTCGGCCATATTGATCACATCAATGGCCTTGCACTCTCCTTTTGGATTCTCTTCTGTATTGCTTGGGAGAATTCTGGGAAGAGTTTCAATGACTTTCTTACTCAGCTGGCCCACTTGTGCCTCCAGATTTTCTATGGAGGATCTTGTTTCACTCATGAAACTGAAAGTGACTTTTGACAGATCAGAGACTAGATTGGCTAAATTAGAAGTGTTTTGTTCAGAATTCTCTGTCTGTTACTGAGAAGATGATGGAAAAGGCTTGCTATTGCTTAGCCTGTTGCGTCCACCATTGTTAAAGCCTTGTTGAGGCTTTTGGTGATCCTTCCATGAGAAATTTGGATGATTTCTCCATGATGA
>NC_029781.3:51949118-51949664 GCF_000817695.3 Arachis duranensis
TGGTTGTTTGCAACCATGTCAATGAGTTCTTGAGCCTCTTCAGGCGTTTTCTTTAGGTGAATAGATCCACCTGCAGAATGGTCCAATGACATTTTCGAAAATTCAGATAGACCATAATCGAATATATCTAATATGGTCCATTCTGAAAACATGTCAGATGGGCACCTTTTGGTCAGCTGCTTGTATCTTTCCCAAACTTCATAGAGGGATTCACCATCTTTTTGTTTGAAGGTCTGAACATCCACTCTAAGCTTGCTCAGATTTTGAGGAGGAAAGAATTTATCTAAGAAGGCAGTGACTAGCTTATCCCAGGAGTCCAGGCTATCCTTGGGTTGTGAATCCAACCATATTCTAGCTCTGTCTCTTACAACAAAAGGGAAAAGTATGAGTCTGTAGACTTCAGGATCAACTCCATTCGTCTTTACAGTCTCACAGATCTGCAAGAACTCAGTTAAAAACTGATAAGGATCTTCAGATGGAAGTCCATAAAACTTGCAGTTTTGTTGCATTAAGGCAACTAGCTGAGGTTTCAGCTCAAAGTTATTG
>NC_029781.3:51949933-51951780 GCF_000817695.3 Arachis duranensis
GAAAATAATTTTAAAAAGGTGTTAGTAATTTTCGAAAATTAAAGATAGGATAAGTTTAAAATTAAAATTTAAAACAAAAAGATTTTTTGAAAAAGAGATGAGATATTTTCGAAAATTAGAGAGGGATAGGTAGTTAGTTGGTTTTGAAAAAAATAGGAAATAAACAAAAAGTTAGTTAGTTGATTGAAAAAGATATTAAAATCAAATTTGAAAAAGATAAGAAGATAAGAAGTTAGATAAGATATTTTGAAATCAAATTTTGAAAAAGATAAAATTTTTGAAAAAGATAAAAAGATTTAATTCAAAAATTTGAAATTACTTACTTCACTAACAAGAAACTACAAGATAAGATTCTAGAACTTAAAGATTGAACCTTTCTTAACAAGAAAGTAACAAACTTCAAATTTTTGAATCAATCACATTAATTGTTAGCTAATTTTCGAAAATATAATATAAAGATAAGAAAAAGATTTTGAAAAAAAAATTTGAAAACGATTTTTTTGAAATTTTCTAAAAATAGAAAAAAATGAAAAAGATATAATTTTTGAAAAAGATTTTGAAAAGATAAGATTTTTAAAATTAAAATTTTGACTTGACTTGTAAGAAATAACTAATTTTGAAAATTTTTGACTAAGTCAACTCAAATTTTCGAAAATTTGGAGGGAAATAAGGAAAAAATATTTTTTGATTTTTGAATATTTTAATTATGAGAGAGAAAAACACAAACATGACCCAAAACATGAAAATTTTGGATCAAACACTTAATGCATGCAAGAACACTATGAATGTCAAGATGAACACCAAGAACACTTTGAAGATCATGATGAACATCAAGAACATATTTTTGAAAAATTTTTGATGCAAAGAAAACATGCAAGACACCAAACTTAGAAATTTGTAATGCATGGACTCTAATAAACAAAAAATGCATATGAAAAACAACAAACAACACAAAACAAAAAAACATCAAGATCAAACAAGAAGACATACCAAGAACTTCTTGAAGATTATGAAGAACACTATGAATGCATGGAATTTTCGAAAAATGCAAGAAAAAATTTTAAAAAAGCATGCAATTGACACCAAACTTAAAAGTTGACTCAAGACTCAAACAAGAAACACAAAATATTTTTTTGATTTTTATGATTTTATGATTTTTTTGGATTTTTATTGATTTTTTTTTCGAAAATATTTTTGGAAAAACGAAAAAAAAGAAAAATTTTGAAAAAGTTTTTTTTTTTGAAAGGAAAATTACCTAATCTGAGCAACAAGATGAACCGTCAGTTGTCCAAACTCGAACAATCCCCGGCAACGGCGCCAAAAACTTGGTGGACGAAATTGTGATAAAAGAGTTCCAGGCACTGTTAGAGAAGCTCACAACTCCGTTCAACTTAACCAGCAAGTGTACTGGGTCATCCAAGTAATACCTTACGTGAGTAAGGGTCGATCCCACAGAGATTGTTGGTATGAAGCAAGCTATGGTCACCTTGTAAATCTCAGTTAGGCATATCAAATGGTTATGGGTTTCAAAAATTAATAATAAATAGAAAATAAAAAGGGATAGAAATACTAATGTAAATCAATAGTGGGAATTTCAGATAGGTGTGTGGAGATGCTAGAATCCTTTCGAATCTCTACTTTCTGATTGCTTTCATCCAATCCTTCTTACTCCTTTCCATGGCAAGATGTATGTAGGGCATCACCATCATCAATGGATACTTTTAATCATCTCGGGAAAATGGTCCTATGCGCTGTCACTGCACGGCTAATCGTCTGGAGGCATCACCCTTGTTGATAACTACATCCCATCCTCTCAGTGAAAATGATCCTATGCTCTGTCACAGCAC
>NC_029781.3:51952365-51953536 GCF_000817695.3 Arachis duranensis
ATGTCTACTTTCCAACGCCGTTGAGAGCGCGCCATTTGGAGTTCTGTAGCTCCAAAAAATCCATTTCGAGTTCAGGGAGGTCAGATTCCAACAGCATCAGCAGTCCTTTTGTCAGCCTTTTTCAGAGTTTTGCTCAAGTCCCTCAATTTCAGCCAGAAATTACCTGAAATCACAGAAAAACACACAAACTCATAGTAAAGTCCAGAAATGTGAATTTAACATAAAAACTAATGAAAACATCCCTAAAAGTAGCTTGAACTTACTAAAAACTACCTAAAAACAATGCCAAAAAGCGTATAAATTATCCGCTCATCAACATCTTTGGACGTTTAGTTCTCAGATCATGGGGGCTGGCCACTTGGCCATGCCTGGACCTTTCACTTATGTATTTTCAACGGTGGAGTTTCTACACACCATAGATTAAGGGTGTGGAGCTCTGCTGTACCTCAAGCTTCAATGCAATTACTATTATTTTCTATCCAATTCGAATTATTCCTATTCTAAGATATTCGTTGCACTTCAACTTGATGAATGTGATGATCCGTGACACTTATCATCATTCTCACCTATGAACGCACGTGATTGACAACCACTTCCGTTCTACCCTAGACCAGGCGCATATCTCTTGGATTCCTTAATCAGAATCTTCGTGGTATGAGTTAGAATTGATGGCGGCATTCATGGGAATCCGGAAGGTCTAACCTTGTCTGTGGTATTCCGAGTAGGATTCCAGAATTAAATGACTGTGACGAGCTTCAAACTCCTGAAGGCTGGGCGTTAGTGACAGACGCAAAAGAATAAAGGGATTCTACTCCAACCTGATTGAGAACCGACAGATGATTAGCCGTGCTGTGACAGAGCATTTGGACCTTTTTCACTGAGAGGATGGGATGTAGCCATTGGTAACGGTGATGCCCTACATACAGCTTGCCATGGAAAGGAGTAAGAAGGATTAAAGGAAGAAGTAGGAAAGTAGAAAAAGAAAGGGCACAGTATCTCCATACGCTTATCTGAAATTCCCACCATTAATTTACATAAGTATTTCTATCCTATGTTATTTATCTTTATTTCCTGCTTATTATTTATTATTATTCGAAAATCCATAATCAATTATAATCCGCCTGACTGAGATTTACAAGATGACCATAGCTTGCTTCATACCAACAATCTC
>NC_029781.3:51953617-51958225 GCF_000817695.3 Arachis duranensis
CAGTAGACTTGCTGGTTAAGTTGAACGGAGTTGTGTCCACACATAGCAAAGAGCCATTATAATTATTCCTTACAACAACAAAGAATACAACATTGATGATCACAATTTCGTCCACCAAATTTTTGGCACCGTTGCCGGGGATTGTTCGAGTATGGACAACTGACGGTTCACCTTGTTGCTCAGATTAGGTAATTTTCTTTTTATTTTCCTTTCAAAAAAGTTTTCAAAAATCTTTCAAAATTTTTTTCTTTATTTTCGTTTTTTAAAAATATTATTTTCGAAAAAAAATAATAAAAAAATTCATAAAATCATAAAAACCAAAAATATTTTGTGTTTCTTGTTTGAGTCTTGAGTCAATTTTTAAGTTTGGTGTCAATTGCATGCTTTAAAAATTCTTCTTGCATTTTTCGAAAATTTCATGCATTCATAGTGTCTTCATAATCTTCAAGTTGTTCTTGGTAAGTCTCTTGTTTGATCTTGATGTCTTCTTGTTTTGTTGTTTGTTGTTTTTCATATGCATTTTTCATTGGTTAGAGTCCATACATTAAAGATTTCTAAGTTTGGTGTCTTGCATATTTTCTTTGCATCAAAAATTTTTCAAAATTATGTTCTTGATGTTCATCATGATCTTCAAAGTGTTCTTGGTGTTCATCTTGACATTCATAGCATTCTTGCATGCATCTTGTGTCTTGATCCAAAATTTTCATGTTTTGGGTCATTTCATTATTTTGATCTAAAAATTTCATGCATTGAGTATTTTTGTTGTTTTTCTCTCTCATCATTAAAAATTCAAAAAATAAAAAAAAATATCTTTTCCTTATTTCTCCCCAAATTTTCGAAATTTTGGGTTGACTTTGTCAAAAATTTTTAAAATTAGTTGTTTCTTACAAGTCAAGTCAAATTTTCAATTTTCAAAATCTTATCTTTTTAAAATCTTTTTTTCAAAAATCATATCTTTTTCATTTTTTATTAGTTTCGAAAAACTCAAAAATATTTTTCAAAATATTTTCAAAATCTTTTTCTTATCTTCTTCAAAAATCTTATCTTTTTCTTATCTTTTTCAAAATAGTTTAGAATCCTATCTTTTAGTTTCTTGTTAGTTAAGTAATTGATTTTAATTTTAAAAATTAAATCTTTTTCAAAATATCTTTTTCTTAAAAATCTTATCCTTTTATCTTATCTATTTATCTTATCTTTTTATTTTAAAAAATATCTTATCTAACTTCTTATCTTCTTATCTTTTCAAATTTAATTTTAATTTCTTTTTCAACTAACTATTTGACTTTTTGTTTGTTTCTTATCTTTTTCAAAACCAACTAACTACCTATCCCTCTCTAATTTTCGAAAATACATCTCTTTTTCAAAAAATTCTTTTAAATTTTAATTTTAATTATATCTTATCTCTAATTTTTAAAATTATTAACTTCTTTTTAAAGTAATTTTCGAATTCTATTTCTCTTCTCCTTCTATTTATTTATTTATTCACTAACACATCTCTTCATCTCTCTTCATCTCAGATCACCACCTCTATTCTTACCCATTCTTCTTCACTCTTCTTCCCTTTCTTCTTCTACTAACAATAAGGATCCTCTTTACTGTGACATAGAGGATTCCTCTTTCTTTTCTTGTTCTCTTCTTCTTGTGACATAGAGGATTCCTCTTTATTTTTTTGTTCTCTTCTTCCCTATATGAGCAGGAACAAGGAAAAAGGCACTCTTGTTGAAGCTGAACCAGAACCTGAAAGGACTCTGAAGAGGAAACTAAGAGAAGCTAAATTACAACAATCCAGAGGCAACCTTTCTGAAATTTTCGAACAAGAGAAGGAGATGGCAGCTGAACCCAACAACAATAATGCAAGGAGAATGCTTGGTGATTTCACAAAACCAACGTCCAAATTTGATGGAAGAAGCATCTCCATTCCTGCCATTGGAGCCAACAATTTTGAGCTTAAACCTCAATTAGTTGCTTTAATGCAACAGAACTGCAAGTTTTATGGACTTCCATCTGAAGATCCTTACCAGTTTTTAACTGTGTTCTTGCAGATTTGTGAGACTGTTAAGATGAATGGAGTAGATCCTGAAGTCTACAGGCTCATGCTTTTCCCTTTTACTGTAAGAGACAGAGCTAGAACATGGTTGGACTCACAACCTAAAGATAGCCTGGACTCCTGGGATAAGCTGGTCACGGCCTTCTTGGATAAATTCTTTCCTTCTCAAAAGCTGAGCAAGCTTAGAGTGGATGTTCAAGGCAGTTCTTGAAATTGATGCTCTGAATGCCATATTGGCTCAGAACAAAGTGTTGACTCAGCAAGTCAACATGGTCTCTCAAAGTATGAATGGATGGCAAAATGCATCCAACAGTACTAAAGAGGCAGCTTCTGAAGAAGCTTATGATCCTGAAAACCCTGCAATGGCAGAGGTTAATTACATGGATGAACCTTATGGAAACACCTATAACTCATCATGGAGAAATCATCCAAATTTCTCATGGAAGGATCAACAAAAGCCTCAACAAGGCTTTAATAATGGTGGAAGAAATAGGCTCAGTAATAACAAGCCTTTTCCATCATCTTCTCAGCAACAGACAAAAAATTCTGAACAGTGACCCTCTAATTTAGCAAACTTAGTCTTTGATCTGTCAAAAGCCACTTTAAGTTTCATGAGTGAAACAAGGTCCTCCATTAGAAATCTGGAGGCACAAGTGGGCCAGCTGAGTAAGAAAATCATTGAAACTCCTCCCAGTATTCTCCCAAGTAATACAGAAGAGAATCCAAAAGGAGAGTGCAAGGCCATTGATGTAAACAATATGGCCGAATGCACAAGGGAGGAGGAGGACAAAAATCCTAGTGAGCAAGACCTCCTGGGACGTTTCTCAAACAAGAAGGAGTTCCCCATTGAGAATCTAAAGGAATCTGAGGCTCATATAGAGACCATAGAGATTCCACTAAATCTCCTTCTGCCATTCATGAGCTCTGAAGACTATTCTTCCTCAGAAGAGGATGAAGATGTGATTGGAGAGCAAGTTGCTCAATATCTAGGAGCTATCATGAAGCTGAATGCCAAGTTGTTTGGTAGTGAGACTTGGGAAGCTGAACCTCCCTTGCTCATTAGTGAACTAGATACATGGATTCAGAAAACTTTACCTCAAAAGAAACAAGATCCTGGTAAATTCTTAATACCCTGTACTATAGGCACCATGACCTTTAACAAGGCTCTGTGTGACCTGGGGTCAGGCATAAATCTTATGCCACTCTCTATAATGGAGAAACTAGGGATCATTGAGGTACAGCCTGCCTTATTCTCACTTCAATTGGCAGACAAGTCAGTAAGACAAGCTTATGGATTAGTAGAGGACGTGTTAGTAAAGGTTGAAGGCCTTTACATCCCTGCTGATTTCATAGTCTTAGACGCTAGGAAGGAAGAAGATGAATGCATCATCCTTGGAAGACCCTTCCTAGCCACAACAGAAGCTGTGATTGATGTTAACAGAGGAGAATTAGTCCTTCAATTGAATGGGAACTACCTTGTGTTTAAAGCTCAAGGACCTTCCTTTGCAACCATGGAAAGGAAGCATGAAAATCTTCTCTCAGTACAAAGTCAAAAAGAGCCCCCATAGTCAAACTTTAAGTTTGGTGTTGGGAGACCACAACCAAATTCTAAGTTTGGTGTTGAGAAGCCCCCTCATTGAAACTCTAAGTTTGGTGTTGGGAGGCCCTCATCATGCTCTGAATATATGTGAGGCTCCATGAGAGCCCACTGTCAAGCTAATGACACTAAAGAAGCGCTTGTTGGGAGCAACCCAATTTTTATATATCTAATTTTAATTTTATTTTATTGTTATTTTGTGTTTTATTAGGTTCATGATCATGTGGAGTCATGAAAAAAATACTAAAATTAAAGACAGAATCAAAAACAGCAGAAGAAAAATCATACCCTGGAGGAAGGACTTACTGGCGTTTAAATGCCAGTAAGGTGCATCTAGCTGGCGTTCAACGCCAGAACAGAGCATGTTTCTGGCGCTGAACGCCAGAAACAAGCAACATCTTGGCGTTTGAACGCCAGGAATGTGCCTTGAGGAAAGCTGGCGATGAACGCCAGTAACAAGCATGGAACTGGCGTTCAACGCCAGAAACATGCTACACATGGGCGTTCAACGCCCAGAGTGTGCATCACTTCGGCGTTTAAACGCCAGAATGGTGTGCAAAGGCATTTTACATGCCTAATTGGTGCAGGGATGTAAATCCTTGACACCTCAGGATCTGTAGACCCCACAGGATCATCTCAGGATCTGTGGACCCCATAGGATCCCCACCTAACATATTCTCCCCTCTTCTCAACATTCATTCTCTCTTTCCAATAAACACACTTCCCCAAAAACCCTTCACCAATCACTTCTCTTGCTCGAGGGCGAGCAATATTTTAAGTTTGGTGTGGTCAAAGCATAATCTTTTTGTTTTTCCATTACCATCAATGGCACCTAAGGCCGGAGAATCCTCTAGAAAAGGAAAAGGGAAGACAAAAGCTTCTTCCTCCGAGTCATGGGAGATGGAAAGATTCATCTCCAAAAGCCATCAAGACCACTTCTATGATGTTGTGGCAAAGAAGAAAG
>NC_029781.3:51958379-51959617 GCF_000817695.3 Arachis duranensis
GGTTCAAGAGTTCTATGCCAATGCATGAATCACTAGGAACCATGATCAAAGTGTGAATCCGAGTCCAAAGAATTATCTCACAATGGTTCGGGGGAAATACTTAGATTTTAGTCCGGAAAATGTGAGGTTAGCATTCCACTTGCCCATGATGCAAGAAGATGAACGCCCCTACACTAGAAGGGTCAACTTTAATCAAAGGTTGGACCAAGTCCTTATGGACATATGTGTGGAAGGAGCTCAATGGAAAAGAGACTCCAAAGGCAAGCCAGTTCAACTGAGAAGACTGGACCTCAAGCCTATAGCTAGAGGATGGTTGGAATTCATTCAACACTCCATCATTCCCACTAGCAACCGATCTGAAGTTACTGTGGATCGGGCCATCATGGTTCATAGCATCATGATTGGAGAGGAAGTAGAAGTTCATGAAGTCATCTCCCATGAAATCTACAAAATAGCCGATAAGTCCTCCACCACGGCAAGGCTAGCTTTTCCTCACCTTTTTTGCCATCTATGTTACTCAGCTGGAGTTATCATAGAAGGAGACATCCTCATTGAAGAGGATAAGCCCATCACCAAGAAGAGGATGGGGCAAGCAAGAGAGACCCTCCACGGATCTCAAGAGATGCATGAGGAAGCTCATCATCAAGAAATCCCTGAGATGCCTCAAGGGATGCACTTTCCTCCCAATAACTATTGGGAACAACTCAACACTTCCTTAACAACTATTGGGAACATCTCAACACTTCCTTAGAAGATTTGAGCCACAATATGGAACAATTAAGGGTGGAACATCATGAGCACTCCATCATTCTCCATGAAATAAGAGAAGATCAAAGAGCAATGAGGGACGAGCAACAAAGGCAAGGAAGGGACATAGAAGAGCTTAAGGACATTGTTGGTCCTTCAAGAAGAAGACGCCACTAAGGTGGATTCATTCCTTGTTCTTATTTCTTTCTGCTTTTCGGTTTTTATGTTATGTTCATTTATGTTTTGTGTCTCTACTTCATGATCATTAGTGTTTAGTAACTATGTCTTAAGGTTATGAATAATTCCATTAATCCTTCACCCCTCTTAAATGAAAAATATTTTAATTCAAAAGAACAAGAAGTACATGAATTTTGAATTTATCCTTGAATTTAGTTTAATTATATTGATGTGGTGACAATACTTTTTGTTTTCTGAATGAATGATTGAACAGTGCATATGTCTTTTGATCTTGTTGTTTATGAATGTTAAAA
>NC_029781.3:51959789-51959994 GCF_000817695.3 Arachis duranensis
TAGAAAAAAAAAGCAGAAAAAGCCAATAGCCCTTAAAACCAAAAGGCAAGGGTAAAAAAAAGGATCCAAGGCTTTGAGCATCAATGGATAGGAGGGCCCAAGGAAATTAAATCCAGGCCTAAGTGGCTAAATCAAGCTGTCCCTAACCATGTGCTTGTGTCATGAAGGTCCAAGTGAAAAGCTTGAGACTGAGTGGTTAAAGTCG
>NC_029781.3:51960026-51960508 GCF_000817695.3 Arachis duranensis
AACAGTTTAAGTTTGGTGTTGTGATGAGCGGATATTTTATACGCTTTTTGGGGATAATTTCATGTAGATTTTAGCATGTTTTTATTAGTTTTTAACAGAATTTTATTAGTTTTTAAGCAAAAATCATATTTCTGGACTTTACTATGAGTTTGTGTATTTTTTTGTGATTTCGGGTATTTTCTGGCTGAAATTGAGGGAATTGAGCAAAACTCTGATAGGAGGCTGACAAAGGACTGCTGATGCTGTTGGAATCTAACCTCCCTGCACTCGAAATGGATTTTCTGAAGCTACAGAACTCCAAATGGCGCGATTTTAACGGCGTTAGAAAGTAGACATCCTGAGCTTTCCAGCAATATATAATAGTTCATACTTTATTCGGGAATTGACGATGTAAACTGGCACTCAACGCCAGTTCCATGCTGCTGTCTGGAGTAAAACGCCAAAAACACGTCACGACCCGGAGTTGAACGCCCAAAACACGT